>NC_083761.1:70703319-71003319 GCF_963514075.1 Conger conger
GTTCAATTATGCACTTTCACATATATTCATTACAGATTTTGTCATTGAAGAGTAGTGTGAAGCAGGAATGTGATTTAGTATGTATAATTTAAAAATTCAAATCACCAGCATACAAATATAACAGCCTCATTCCATTTTCTTAAGGGACAACGGATTGGAATATTCACATAAATTACGGTGCAAAATGTAAAATAAAATCATATGTTGAGTGGGTCCAATCACACGAGAATGGTAAGATTATTTTATTCATATGTGTTGACATCTATAACCAGTTATCTTTTTAAATCAATCCTAGGTATTTTAACTTGCACTCTAATCAGATGATAGTATTTGTATTGCTATATCCAATCTGTGGTGAAATGACAGACACTATTTTAGTGCACAAATTTTAAAACTAACACAAATTTAAAGCTATCTGGCAAGGAGACTAAAACAAAATGATTACACTAATAATGAATTCATTGTTAAATGTAATTTGTTAGCCCACATATGAAGTTAAAACTGAATTTAGAAAATTACATTTAATCACTGAAAATACCGTGTTTCAAAGTTTGGGATGTACTGATGCAGCATCTTGTTCAAGCAGGTGTGTAGCTTTATAAATGTGATTCACTCTATGCATTGCATTTGATTTCAAATGAGGTTTGTGTGCTATTACTAGTGTCTCAGAGCATGTATTCTGCTGCCTGTCTTTGTGCATGTCACTCCTCACTCAGGGAATGTGATTGTATTTGTGTGTGTTTGCATGCCTGCATGTGTTTGTGTGTTTGCATTCATGTGTGTGTGTGTGTTTGCATGCCTGCATGCGTGTGTGTGTATGGGTGTATGTGTGTGTGTGTGTATGCATGTATACATGCGTGCGTGTGTGTGCATGTCTGCATGTGTGTGTGTGTGTGTCTGTCCCATTAAACCTCGTTGTCTGGCGTGTCGATGTTCCGGCGGGGCAGGCTGGTGCGGTACAGTGAGGTTCCCCGGGCCTGGAAGAAGGTGAGGTCCATGCTCTTCTTGGTGACCTCGGCGTGCACGAAGCCGCCCATGGTGGACGTCTCCCCGGTGAAGAACTTGAGCGAGCCGTGGGGCACGTGCCGCCGGTGACTCATGTCTGCCTCCATGAAGTTTCCCGCCCCGCTGACCACGTAGCCCACCCCGGACTCCAGCAGGTACTGGAGGGGTAAGGCAAGCTCAATCAGGTCAGGTTTCTCTTACTGCAGCTTCACATTCTTTACTTCAGACAACATTTTAACAATCTTTTCCCCTGTCTACCTGGGTCCTGTGATGAACACAAATAATCACAGGACAGTGTGCTCAACTGAAACTAAGAAGATGGCATAACAGATGACGTCAGCTAATGTCAAGTAACATAAAACATAAAACAATTTTATGACCATAACATTTGTCATAGCATTTATCAATAAGTATGACAGCTTTATATCATTTGACATCAACTGACATCATCTGGTAA
This sequence comes from Conger conger, assembly GCF_963514075.1. Classification (NCBI taxonomy): domain Eukaryota; kingdom Metazoa; phylum Chordata; class Actinopteri; order Anguilliformes; family Congridae; genus Conger; species Conger conger. Next base: position 70,704,782 of record NC_083761.1, read on the forward strand.
GCCATCTTCTGACATGTTATGTCATGTATATGGCAGTGTTGTGTTACAGAGAAATCAATTAAGTAAATAAACTGTCTGTACACTGTGACTCGTTTTTTGTTTTACTAGTGTGTCGTATTCAGTGTGCAGGCCGCTTATATACTTCATTCCTGTCATTAACAAACCTCTGTCTACTGCATTATAAAATCTACCTCTAGAAGAAATGATGCCAATCCTTTTGTAACTCCTTTTGAAAATGCACATAGTATCACGTGTACAGAGTGCACACACAAGGCTTGCTCAGCACTCGTGACCTTTCAGCAGCTAGTTGAGAATCGGAAAGATTAATGACAAAAGAGGAACTGAAGGAACTATTTTATGTCTGTCGCAGACGTCTGGGTGAGTCCACCTTATTTCCACTCACATCTAGAGTCGGGTCGGAGATGGTCACAGTGCAGAAAATCATTTCACACATTTAAGAATGTCGAAAAAGAGGAGCCAGCACCAGCACAGGACTGCCTGCGCTGAGAGTAAATCAATAAATTTCATTTTTTGGGTTGCCAATAACAATCAAACATGTCCACATATGCACAAAAATATCAATATACCTCAGGGCTGAGAAACTATCTCAATGTCCAATACATTTCGTTGTCAGTTGCTAGCTGTGATATAGTATATGACACATTAGCTTGATCATTTGAAACGATACATCAAACTTGGTTTTTGGCATGAATGTCTCTGTTCCACAATTGTGTGATTTACACGTGGAGATGATTCAGTTTCTCTTGAAATAATGAATCCTTGTCTTCAGCTATCTTTCGTAGTTGTGAAAGGGGCTGCCTCTGAGTTAACTTTTTGGGATTTCAGGAGCATTACTGCCTGTTCGCTGGTAACCTTTCACACACAACACACCAAGTGACTCATTTTGATCTTGATGCTCCCATACAGTAAAAATAAAAACAGTAATGGCGGTAGGCTAACCTGGAGGTTGTGGTCGTGACCACAGAGGTAAGCCGTGGCCTTGTGTTTGACCAGCAGGGGGCGCAGTTGCCTGAGCAGGCATTTGGTGGGGCCGTGCTCGGACACAGACCACACGGGGTAGTGCCCTGCCACCAGCAGGAAGTCGGCCTTGGATCTCTCCAGCCTCTTCTGGATCCACTGCAGCTGCCGATTGGCCTCCACGCTGTCCGCCGGCCCCCGGGGCTTCTGGTCCTCGAAGTCATCCGAGTTCCCGCACAGCAGCACCGTGTCCACCATCAGGATGGTCAGGATGCTGTCGCTGCGCGGGATGCGCACGTTCAGCTCGTAGTAGTAGTTCGGGAAGTGCCTGATGGGTGGAGGAGATGGAGAGCAGGGTGGAGGAGAGGCAGGGCAGGGTGGAGGAGATGGAGAGCAGGGTGGAGGAGGAGAGGGAGGGCAGGGTGGAGGAGAGGGAGGGCAGGGTGGAGGAGATAGAGAGCAGGGTGGAGGAGGTGATGGAGAAGGGCAGGGTGGAGGAGGTGATGGAGAAGGGCAGGGTGGAGGAGAAGGAGGGCAGGGTGGAGGAGAGGGAGGGCAGGGTGGAGGAGGTGGAGGGCAGGGTGGAGGAGATGGAGAGCAGGGTGGAGGAGGTGGAGGGCAGGGTGGAGGAGATGAGGAGATGGAGAGCAGGGTGGAGGAGGTGGAGGGCAGGGTGGAGGAGAGGGAAGGCAGGGTGGAGGAGAGAGAGGGCAGGGTGGAGGAGGTGGAGGGTAGGGTGGAGGAGAGGGAGGGCAGGGTGGAGGTGTGGGACAAGGGTAGAAAAGTAAAATAACATTAACGACAGAAATGTAATGAGCAGAAACAAAATCCCTTTTTTGCTTATGTCAAAGGGATAGTGTGCAATATTACATTAATTTCTGAACAATTAACTCATTGCATTGCTGAAAAATTAGCTGTAAGTGAATGTACTGTACATAAAAAAACACAAATTCAGCTACAAATGGCAATACACATCGAGCAGCATTATCAATATTTACAAACCAAGAATTGCTTTCCATAATATTTACACAAGAAACATCACAGGATAGAAACAAACACAGATAGAGAAGATGCGTGTGCATGTAAAATGAAGTATTTCCTCCTTGAGAGCTTCTACGCTTTACCATCTCCTTCAGTCTTAATCCAGGTTTTAACCTCGGATAAAAATTCAAAAATTCTGACTAGAACTAAGATTACTCAAAGATTACTTTCGTAACTACTCCCACAGATATGAGTTCTAGCCCATAACTCAACCACCTCCACCTTTCCTATTTAAATAAAAGAGATGTCTGCATCCATCTTTACTTCTTCTCTACGGACAGTGACTGCTTACCATCTCTCAGACAGCTTGCTGTACTCAATCTGAGCCTTCACGTTTCCCGCGTGGTCGTGGTTGCCAGCAACAACGTACCAAGGGATGTTCAGGGAGTCTGCGGTAAAGATGTTCTCAAAGGTGTCCTGGGAGACACACATCAGAGCAAGCTTACTTCTTCTTGCTAAATCATAAGAGACAACAAAATCAGCTTACCTTATCAATATTTTATTGTTTAGCAACCGCCACATTTTATACAGTGAGACGGTCGACATAGCTGGGTTTTTCACATTCACATGTTTTCCTGCTGTTCTGAAATGTGTTTTTGAAATTAGTATCAAATTTTCTTTAACATTTTAAAGACATTTTTCTGTTCTGAAAACCGTGTCTTACCTGGAACCTGGGGTCATGGACACTGTCCACCCCCTTGTAGTAGAAGTTGTCTCCCAGAGCCAGCACGAAGTCAGCCCCCAGCTGCTGGGCAACCTTCCCCATCTCCCGTGCTGTAGCCTTCTCGATCGGGGTGATGTACGGGGGGAAAGGCAACCCGCCCCAGTCTCCAACCGCCAAGAACCGGATCGAGGACTTGTTACCTGAGTCACACAAAGCACTATAAAAACTAACTCCCTTCCATAGGAAGCAACCAATCAAAAAGAAACAGGATGATGATCAGTCATTCAACTTTTTTAAAGCAAACTCAGTTTAGCCATTTGGAACTACATTTGTGATCTGTAAGAGTAAACATGTTTAATCTGAGATGATGGGAATTATGTAATGAGGTAAGTTTTACGGGCATTGTCCTTCAGGTCCATGAACGAGCTTGGGTAGCAGAGAATCATGGGAAGTGTAGTCAATAATATGGACAGTGGGAATACAGGTGGAGCCATCTGAAAAAGTGACAAGGGGAAGCAAGGAGAAAATGTCATTAAAAGATAAATAAATGTAAAAAAACTACAAAAACTCGCAATGGAATGCGGTTCATTTAATTTCTGAACATTCTTTGATGATTTCTTGAAAAAGAATCAATACCCAACACAGAATAAAATTAACATCAAAAAAGCAATGCAAATTTGTGTGCTTTGAGTTGCAACAGGACACTAGATTAAGTAAATAAGGATGAGAGTCTGTCCGGTGCACGCACAAAACATCCACGACTAATAAGCATTCACATGTCCTCAAAGATATAGAACCTGCTATCAGGTAACATGCCCGTGTGGTTTGGTTCAATAATTGACTCACTGTTAGAGATGATAGGCTTGTACTCCCGCTCTCCTGTTTGTGCTTGCAGTCCTATCTCTGCCCTGCATACCTCCCCCTTTGTGGCTTTTATCAGCTAAAGGGCCGGGGAGACGCCGAGCCAGAGGTGAAGAGTACAAGACCAGGCGGAGGGAGCGTGCTGCTGACTCTGACTAAGCGTCCATTTTAGCTACCCTGCGAACATGTGACCGGAGCCCTGCTTTTGAGCTGTGATTCCATGTTTTGCCATTGCCATTAGTCAGGTATGAGCACTGAATTTCCTTCTTTCCACCCCTTCTCTTCCTCCTCCAACAACACACGCACGCAAGCCTATAAACGCATGCACAAACTCACACATTCCAATTGTGCACTCACACTTAAACATACACATACAGTGAGCACCGTAATTCATTGGAGAGTGACACATTTCTTGTTATTTTGCTTTTGTACTTTGTAGTCTAGCACTTTGAGTGTGAAAGGATACAATGACAATGAGGTTGAATCAAATAATTGTAGAACCATAAAATGAGGGACCACGTACAAAAGGTGCTGTCATTTCTAAACAGTTAATCCAATATGAATGAAAATACCCTCAAATTTAAGCTGACAGTCTGCATGTCAACCTCATTGACATTGTATCAAACTCAAAGTTCTAGAGTACAGAACCAAAATAACAACAGTGTCACTGTCCACTGAGTTATGGTGCTCACAGTATACAGACATACACACACACACACATTTTCACAAACCCTCATTTCATGCCTTACACATCTCTTCGTGGCAAGTCTGAACGGGAATCAATGCTGCCCCATACTCACATGGAAAGTAAAACAAACAAAAAAAAGCTTTGTTTCAGTTACACATTTCAGCCGAGCTGTTTAAGGTGTGTTCTGATAAGTAACACTGAATTTCAATCTCTTCCATTTTTTGCCCATTAGACAAGTTTGATCAGCAAAACCTGCTGAAAATTCCAGCTGAAACCAACTTAAACTGGCCAAGCTGGTTTCAACTGAGTTTTGACACAGCTTGTCAACTAGCTCTTCACCAGCTGACCAGCCTATACAGTCAGCTAGTCAGTTGACCACCATCTTACTCTTCAAGCTTAACCAGCTTGACCAGCCAGAGAACAGCCACAGACCAGCTTTGGCCAGCTAGAAGTGTCAAAAACACAGCTTAAACCAGCTTCATGCCAGATGGTCTCAGCTGGGACTTTCAGCAGGGAAATCATATAAAGCCCCCGATTGCTATATTAGAATATAAACATAAGACTGCACGTAAGGGGAACTCGTGGTGATGGCTCTGAGGATAATGGGCTAATCATTAACAGCTCCTGTCAAACACCCTATCCATGTCTCTAATTTGTCCATCAATCATCATCTGTATATTATTTGTCATTATTTGTATAGTGCCGTTTAGAATCAGACAGAGGAAGTGCACATGAGGAAGTGCAATTACTGTAATCGGCACAGAACGGCACTTTCCTTTTGTAAATGACTGCAATTGTAAAATGTGGTATAATCAGTACCAGCAAGCAAACACATGCAAACGGCAAAGGTGGCCTGATCTCAGTGTCTCATGGTGGGCTGAGGCAACTGGGGACGTGAGACCGCCAGACTATAAAATATGAGTATCAAAGGGAAAAATTAAGTAGAAACATCTGCTTTTCCAAGAGAGGAACGGGCCATATCTTACAAAAAATCACGAGATCAGCCTAAAATAGTGAATGATGTATTGTCTTATTCATATACATTCATGGATATAACCCACCAAGACACAGCTACGCCTACGATAGCATATAATTAACCAGTGTGCCTGAGCTATCTACCAACAGAACCTCCCCGAACTGCTTATTGTGTTTGTTTGTTTGTGTGTGTGTGTGTGTGTGTGTGTGTGCGCGTGCGTGTCTTTTTACTGTGAACCTTTTATGATAATTCAAATATACATGAGGGTTGTACTTTTTCAAATTCTGAGTTGCTTACAACCTTGCAGTAAATGAGTACTACGTGGTCACCACAGTTAAATGGCATTTTCTTACTCAGTTAACTTGTGTCGTCTGCTGCACAAAGTTCACAAAGTTCACAGATCAAAACAAAAGCAACGACGGAATACATTACTGGAATTTCTTCCATAATTCCAATTCAAATAAGAAGGCTTGCTATACCACTGGCATGCAGAACATTAATTTAAAAAGACATTAAAAAACAGCAACTCATTCTTAGGCTACAGCAACATCACTTCAGCACGTTGAAGGTTATTTCATTCCACGCATTACTGATGCATGCAAATTTACAGCACAATAGAGGGGAGAATAACGATAACTCACCTTACAGGTATTTATAGATATTTCTGGTAGATTCTGTTTCGGATGGACAAGTTTGTTTTTGTCTATGTATATTGTGTCTATAAGGACAATTTTCGCGTCGTCGTAGCCATTACCGATGTTGGAACCCGAAATTATACGAATTGCTACCTTTGCAAACGCTTGATACGCTGGCGGTACGTTTTAAATGTAATCATTTTGAACGAGCAAATATTTCGCTGATCCAGGCGCCGTCTATTCTCTCCAACTTCAACTTTCTAACTTCAATCTCGAGATTTTGGGTAAGATAATAAATAACAAGTTATTCAACTATCGCAGTCGTACGGGTTATGCGTAAATCCGTAAAGACCACCTATCCAAAAACAAACCTATGCGAAAAATCTATCTAAAGTTTCTCACATCGTAAATATCAAACTCTCAGTGTAGTCTGACTAATCTATATCTCACTATATTCTCAAACTCCTCCGGTCTCAGATAACCATGGTCTTTCGATAGGTCGTCTTTGAGTGAGTTGCCTGGTCGGCTTTGTCAATGATTTTATTGGATGATCGATTAGGTGTGATGTGGAGGGCGACTATGGAACAGACACCGTTTAGGTTATGCTGATTTCACATTGATTTTGAAAACAATTCAGATTTTGGATAGGTAGATCTGATTAATGTGTCATACTGTGTATTCATAATAATTTTAATGACTTGAGCTAACGTTTGCAGGCGCTGCTCACCTATAAACGTGTAACTCGGGCATTTCCGCGACGTGTCGGGGAGGTGCGACATTACGACCGGGGATACCCCCTGCATATTAAGACGTATTTCCGGGAGATTTATGACCTCTCCCAGGTATCAGCAGGTATCTCATGCCAAAATCTAGGAGAGTCCCGCACACTCCCGCAGACTTCAGTTGTTGCAACAAAGGCTTTGCAATCAATTTATACTCAAATAGGAAACTTTGTTATATTGACATGCTATATTTCTAACACGAAACATTTCCCTTGGGTTTTCGCATTTGTCTGGTGATGTAGGCCGACGTGGGATTTGTCCCTGGATTTCTTTCCCTGGACACCGATCTCACTTGCCACAAAGCAGCGATAGGGTCTCATCCTAATAGATCTACGTGGAAGGAGGCAGGTTAACAATGGGATCACATTCCGATTTGTAGCGACTGTGATGCAGATTAACTGGGAAAGAACGAATTCACAGGTCGACCTACTCCCTTTGTGTTTAATCACCACTGTGAATCAGAACTCCTGGAAGGAGTTGCACTTACGATGCAAAAAATTGCACTTATGATGACGACTATGTTTAGAACAGCATTTCATGTGTATTTTGCTAGTTCTGGATGGGATGATTTGATTTATGGTAGAACCTATGCACTTGTAAATCGCTTTGGATTAAAAGCGTCTGCCAAATGACAAAATGTAAATGTAAATGGAAGGGGTTTCGAAGTTTGAAGTCCGCGCATAATAAGATACTATTCTCAAAGCAGCGTAAAATTCCTTTTTTATTATTATTATTGTTATTATTATTATTATTATTTTATTATTATTGTTTTATTATTTATTTATTTATTTATTTATTAATTCATTAATTCATTAATTCATTAATTCATTAATTCATTAATTCATTAATTTATTATTATTATTATTATTATTATTATTACAAAGGGACCGAGAACCCTTGCAATAGTTCATGATCTGTACGCCAAACGTAGACTTTTAACAATACGTTCAATGTATCCACAAAAACAAATACGGCTGCCAACCTAAAGGTCGCTATTTTGTTCCCACATGTTATGGGGATTGTCATTAAATGCAGCCTAGTACAACGGCTATATTTAATAAACTGACAAAATTATAAACTTTGTTAAGCTGTTGCCAGAGTTATTGGCTATAATAATAAAAACATGAATAAAACAAAGAATGCACATAACCCATTCGATTGTAGTGGTGGTCGAGTGATGCGTCGTGAGCGTAAAAATATACTATCGGAGCAATTGGAACTACTCAAGCCTTGTCTAGGCTCTAGAAAGCTTTTAATTGATTAAATTAAGTTTAATGATGTAACACAGCACACACGTGGTGTAGCTGGTGCGTTGGCGCCTTTTTCCTTTTTAAAGTAGGTAGGCCTAACTACACTGCTTATAATTATTCTTCTAGGCCACAATGATGTACTCTAGCTAGTTTCTCTGTAATGTGAAAAATTTGTGAGGGTTGCCATTTAGATGACTCACTGTATAACGTATCTATTTAATTTTCCATGGTTTCGTTAGCCTTCATTTTACCAACCATTTCTCTCGTTTTCTACTGGGATAGTTGTAGATACAATCAGTGAGCACTTTATTAGACTTAAGTCTCCTGCTGTAGCCTAACCAACCGTTGTGTGTTAAGAGATGCTCTTCTGCATACCACTGTTGTAATGCGTGTTTAGTTGCGTTGTCACCTTCCGGTCAGCTTCGACCCATCAGGTTTTTTTTTCGCATTTCTTCCCCATTCTGACATTAGCCTGAAAAACAAATGATCCTCTTGACCATGTCTGCATTTAGGGTCTTTCAGCGCACTTACCCCTGGTTATGGGTATGCACTTAGTTGTACGTCGCTCTGGATAAGAGCGTCTGCCAAATGCCATGAATGTAATTTAGTTGCTGCCACATGATTGGCCGATTAAATATTAGCATTTTGCAAGCTGGTGTACAGGTCTACCTAAAAGTGCTCTAAAGATGTCAGCTGTTTAGTGGTATTTTGGTTTGGTCGGTTAATTACATTTTGTGATAAAAGGGCCTTCTGTGACTTTTTGCCGATATGGCATTTAAAGGTACAATAGGCACTTGTGGACTTCTAACGGTCAAGAGAGGAATTGGAGCAACAAACACCCTCAAAACCGTTTATCACTTCTCCCTCTCTGTGAACGTGGAGATGTTGAAACCCCACCCCAACGCCATTTGCTATGCTAATTAGAACCAATTCAACCAATGAGCTTGAATTATTGTTCAGCTGTTTTGGTACAGTGTCAGTCTGTCAACGGTATATTTTGAAACCGGAATTTAAAGACTATAAACACAGGCAGAGTCGACATCTCAGTGGGCCCTTTTCAATGATAGGAAGGGATTTACAATGGTCTTGTACGAATGTTTTAACCCAAAAATGTACCTATTGTACCTTTAATATTCCGGGGAGCATGGCACTTTAATATTCCTGTCTGACTAACTTTTGGACAAGAGCATCTGCTAAAATGACCGTGACGTAATTTAACGCAATGGCACAATAGTACTGGTGTTCCTGCATGTAGATTTCACAAACCACAGATGAAGGCACCTTCCAAAATAAAAATCCTTTATTGGTACAAACCACAACTGATGCACATTGATACACATTCTGAAAAAAAAAAAACGAAAAAAAAAAAAAAAAACTCCCCCCCTCCCCAATAATTACTTGAGCAAACTAAAAATCATTCAATTGCCAGTCATCTACATTCAAGAAATCACTGGCTGAAAACGGCAAAATAAAATTCAAACATTAAAAATAAGCATTAAAATTACAAGCAAATTTAAACAAAAAAGAAAAACATTACATTTTTTGGAAATGAGGTGAGTAGGTCATTGTTTTCAGTAATGTCAGCTAGGCCAAAGGTTATCCTAACACAAGCACAGGTGTAATTGAGATAGGAACCGTCACAGGAAAAGGCAGAGACCAAAACCTACTTTTGTTAAAACTAAAATAAGTTAGGATGAGACAACCCCACCAACCGCCCATTAGAGTGGTCAAAATTACCAATCCCATCAAAATTTCCACAAACCGCCAGATTGAATCTGTATGAAACTATGACTTAAAATCATGTTTTTTTTTTTTTAAGTTAGTGGGTATGCCAAAATTAGCGACTAGTGTCTGGTGAGCAAATTCTGGAGAAAACTGGAATCTCAAGTGTTAAGCAAACGAACAAGTAACACAATGCTTATCGGCAGAGCAAATAAAGGGACTTTTCTTTTTTTAATATCAATGGGTCAGAGATGCATTGCTCAAAGGGGTAAAAATGCTAGGAAAAGTTTCAACAACAACTCCATACAAAATAAAAACACGGTTACCTAGTCATTTTTACACATCCAAAAAGAAATTATAAAAGCAGCTAAAACATGAAATTAGCCTTCTTCCTCCGAAAGGACCTAGACTGAGAAGTGAGCCGTTTCCACTTTGGAAAATGCTTGCGAGAGGGATGGAGAAGGGTGGGGTTCTGGGTAGTGGAGTTTCAGTCTATCTGTACTGGTAGTTCATGCTGGGATCGCCCCTCCCATACCCCACAGGACTGCCGAAGGAACCCTGGTTTCCCCCATAGCTTGGGTTAGCTCCACCAGGAACACTGAAGTTCGTCTGGCTGTTGTAACCTAGAAACACAGACAGGAAAAAAAAAAAAAAAAGACAGTTCTTAATGCCGCATCACATCAAACTACCGACATCCTTTACAAATCACAAATTACATTTCCTGCCCGCCTGAAGGCCTGATTGGATTGGCTGAATGTGTACGGTTAACTGGTGAGGACAAAATAAATAGGGTCATTGCGTGAAAAATCTACCAGAGGTGTGGGAGTTGACCACTCCCAATTTTTCTCAAACCTTTGTGTAAATGCTCTTTCTATATTCAATAATCATAGCATCATAGCTCCAAAATTGGCATTATAGCTGGGAAAAACCTGAAATTGTCCATCTCGTTTCAGATTAAGAACTCACGATTTTCAGAATACTGCTCAGAAAAAAAGTCATAAATACTAAATCATGCCGCTTGGCAATTTTTTTCCTTCAATATTTGATGGCTTACTATAAATTGGTTAGCATGGCACAACAGCACCACTTAGTGTATGACTTCAAAACTAGTAGACATTTTGGTTAAGAACAGTTACAAGGAAAGTCCAAGAGATCATTTACTCATCATTTAAAATGCCAAAGTTGAGTCCAGCCAGAAAAGTTTCCAATCAATATGAAACTTTATGTACTTGAAAATGTATAATAGGCCTACATATGATCATAACGTTTCGTTTTGATTGGAAACTTTCTACCTTACCCTGTACTTGGTTGAATATCTAACACTTTTTGGTCACTTTATGGCCAGACCCAACTTTGCATTTTTTAAAAATAAATTACTGATTTGACTTAATTTTCCTTGTGGCTTTCGTAAGCAAGACATTTACTAGCATTTAAAGTTTGGATACCGTACAGTGGTGCTGTTGTAGTAAGCAATCAAATATTGAAAACAAATTGGCAAGCGGCACAATTTAGCATATATGAATGACCATATATATTCTTTCTGAGCAGTATTATGGAAACTTCATCGACAGAAACTCGAGTTTCAGACATTTTCAGGGTTTCCCCTGCTTTAATACCAAATGCTTCAATATCGACCCCAATTCCCACTCACAACCGACTCCAAATCCAATGAGGCTAATGTTTTGGATGTTCTTTATTGAATGTTATAAAGAAGATTTACACAATGTTTGAGCAAAATTAGAGTGGTGAACTCCCACACCTCTGGTAGATTTTTCACAGAATGACCCGATAGCGATTTTGTCACAGAGGTTCTGACCTTGGTAGCTGCTATCCCCCCCTTGTCCGGACGGCCCTCCCCCGTAGCCCCCCTGTGAGCTGGGGGGGTAGGAGCCTCCCGACTCAAATGTGCTGTTGCTACTGTAACCTAAGAACAAATTATCACCACACTGTCAATCCGCCACACACCCCCTTAAAGCTAACAAAGGCACAGCAGCTGCCCGACACCTTGCCCCAACATGTCCGGCCGGGCACGTAAGCTTCACGGACAAGCTCTTCCAGCTCTCAGGAAAGCTCAGCCGATTATACAAGTCCGGACGCCATTATCAGTGACCACATTGAGCATGAGCTGCCATTTTGAGCCGTATGTCAGCACATTGAAGGAAGGGCACTGGTACGGGGATACAGTTCTCAATAACCCAAATACATGCGACACACAGGGTCTTTAAAACCACATACATGCCACTGCTGGTATCCGTTCTTCACAAGCCCGTAGTTCTCACCTTCGTAGCTGTATTCCTGGCTGGCCCCGCCACCCGTCACCTGACTGGGGTAGGCGGTGCTGTAGCCGGAGTAGCCGCCTCCTCCCTGGTTCTGGCCGAAGCTCTTTTTGGGCGGGCCGTAGCCCTGGCCGTACTGATTATAGGAGCCCTGCCCGGGAGGAGGCGTGGCCTGGTAGGCTCCCGGAGCTCCGCCCGGCGACGGCGCTGCTCCGGCGAATGGCGGCTTCCCGCCCGGATGTGGGAGGGGCTTCTTGCCGGGAGGCTTTGTGGCCGCGGGGGGAGGGGCGGAGTAACCGGCGTCGTTCTGATAGAAGCCGCCGTAGCCTCCGGCGCCCGCCCCTACAGCACCGCCCGCCGACGCGCCGGCCGCGCCCACAGCCCCGGCCCCCGCGGATCCAGCCCCCTCGCTGGCCCCGCCATTGTTGTAGTAGTTATCTGGGAATAAGAGCAAGACAGAGCGCTGAGTAACAAACACCATGCATGATGTCACTCCATTACATTACATGACATTACTTTAATGGCATTTGGCAGACGCTCTTATCCTGAGCGACGTACAGTTGATTATTCTAAGCAGGAGACAAATCCTCCCCTGGAGCAATGCAGGGTTAAGGGCCTTGCTCAAGGGCCCAATGGCTGTGCGGATCTTATTGTGGCTACACCGGGATTAGAACCACTGACCTTGCGGGTCCCAGTCATGTACCTTAACCACTATGCGACAGGCCACCTAATTCACACTCCATGTGAAATACCTCATTATTATTAACCCTTTGTGGTGCGAGATCAGATAAGCGATTATTATATTCTCGTCTGAACATTCTAATAGTGACGTAACAAACACTACTGGTAACTGAAAAAAGTGGAGGTTTACAACACTGACTTGGCACTTGGAAAAAAAAGTTCCAAAAAACCAAAGATTTCAACAATTTCACATAAAAAGCGAGGTGGTACAGTAGGAATATTCACATTTATGTGCATTAGGTGTCTTCATGTGTTGGGACATTGTACAGACATACACTACAATGTTGTTTCCGTCCCTTTACGGACATTTATTAAATCTTTTTTTTAAAGAAAATCTCTTCATGGACTTATTTTTTGTAATACAAACAGCACATGATTGTAAAATAAAAATAAAAAAGACAGTATCGTGCAGGAATCAGCAGCGTCATTCCGTTTAAAAACCGTGGGATGGAGAGGAGAGGAGAGAGGGGGGAGGCAGTGTTCATGGGGCTCCAGCTGTGGTGAAGAGGGTGTCAGCACATCGCTGCTCTACGCTAAACCCAGGGTACTGTACACATCACAGGGTAGCAGCCTTAGTCCTGCAGTCTGCAGCTATACACAGCCATATCTGCTCAGCTATTCAGTCTTTCCTCTTACCTATTCACTCACAGGTTTGGAGGCAGTCTGCAGAATAAGCAGGTAACACTAGTTTGTGGATGCATAGAAAGAAATGCAATGTGTCCAATTCACAATGTAATACAAAAGAAGTACAAAAACTTGCAGTGAGGCGTTTCCTGTTATTAACACTGACAGTCTACACAGTTATTAAAAATTGAGCAATACAGTATGTCATGTATGTCATCACAGTTAAAAAGGAACAAAAGTTCACAGTTTAAAAAAAAAAAAAAAAAGGTAATTCCTTCTGGTGTTTAAACACTCTTCTTGTTTCAGTCCATCAGAACATGAAAGCCTTTTCCAGTCCAGAACACAATCGGCGTAGGGGTTTGTGGGACATCGGGGGGAGAGTCCACTCAGCAGCAGTGGTGTCCTGTGGAGGGGGGGCCCCAGCTTAGAGAGGCTGCCTCAGGTCTTTCCACTAATGTTTTTAACGCTCTTTTTAAGGGACCAGCTGGCTGTTCTACGAGGCAAAATCGTGGTAGCCATAGCAGTCTGAGACAAAGTCACCTAGAGTGAGACAGAGCAGAGAAAGAAAATAAATAAATAATTAGATTTTTTTTGTGCCGGTACTGGTACTGCCAGTATTGGTGCTTGACGCAGAATTTGTATTTTTATTTGAATATTCTTTTCTTTCTTTCTTTCACTTGTTTTTTATTTTATTTCATTAATATTATTATTATTTCATTTCTTTTTTAGATTTCTCTGCTCCTGTCACCCTCAAGATGAGCTTTTCCTCAGAACGTGCTGCTGTGCCTTTTTCCGATTTTAGGGGGAAATTCAAAAACTGATGGACAGAGTCCTGCGGCTTAACAAAGCAGAGAAATGTAAAAGTGTCAGAGCGTCACCAGGAAGGACAGAGAGGCACAGAGAGCCCTTTCTCCCACTCTCAAACACTGCCCTGTCGGGTCAGGAGGGCTAAGAGCTGCTTGCCGTCGACCACACTTTGTACTGCTCTACATCAGCAGTGGCTCCCCATACGGAGCGCACAGTAATGTCTGTACAGTATCAGCCGGAGTGTGCGTCCCTCCCCCCGGTAAGGGCCAGTATGTCCGACAGCCTCACATACTGGGACGCAGAGAGGAAATGGAGCAGACACACTGGAGCAGATGAGGCAGTACAGTCCTTCACAACCCCTACTCTGTAGCCTGTCAGTGAACAGCCTGTGAAAGGGGGGGGAGGGAAACCAGGGAAAAGAGAATGGCTACTCACTGTATCCAGAGTTTCCACTGTTCCCGTAGCCATAGCTTCCATAGCCTCCTGCAGGAGAAATGTGTGTGCAATGTTAGCTGTGTAATACAAGCTTCTGAAACTCTTAAATCACAGTGGAATCAAAATGAGCATTTTCTTAAATGTAGTCAATTCTCAATAACAACACAAGCACGTCTAAAAGTATATATTCCCCCAAAAATGGTCAAATATTAATATTTGTACATTTTCACGTAAAAACGTTCTTATCCCACTACCTGGAAACAATTCGAATTTAGATTTTACTTCACGGAGTAACAGTGGGCGTGTGTCTCACAGTGGCACATTTTCCCCCTCATCACACTCAAGTCAAATCGAGTCCTGGCCCTTCCAACATTTCCCCCCCAATAGATTTCACTCGCATATACGTCATATCGCAGAAGCTAGTGCTGTCCTATCTTCAGTTTAACCGTGATTTCCATTTCCTCCAGAAAGCAGCAAGGTGCATGTAATCCTTTTTCACACGGTTGCTCTTGGCTAACATCGTCACTCTGTCTCTACCTTGGTTATATCCACCGGCGTTGTTGAACCCTCTGCCTCTCCCCCGGCCACGCCCCCCTCTTCCTCGGCCTCCAGGATTGGAAGGATCCGCTGAAGCCCCGCCCATCATGCCAAAGCCAGGGTTGTGCTGCCAGGACAGACGGAGTTAAAGTGGGCTCACAACACTCTGCACAGCATCAGGCGAGCGGGTAACAGCACCACGAGGTCGGAGGGAGGGCGTGCGTTACCATGGGGGGGAGCTTCTTCTTTTTGGCCGCCTCGGGGGTGGAGCCCTCGGGGAACAGCTTGTCCAGTGCGGCCAGGGCAGCGTACGCCTTGGCCACCTTCTTATTGGAGCCGGTGCCCTGGAACTTCTGCCCGTCGATCTCCACCTGAGAGAGAGAAGCAGCCATTCGCACTGCTCAGACCGCCGACAACCAACCAAACTGCTGTCCAAACAACTGCCGTCATACCTGCTGCAGACCTGCCAGTCAGATCACATGTAGAGAGGAACTTATGGCTGTGATTATAGACCACACAATTAATCACAGTAGTGCAGGGGTCAGCAACTCTGGTCCAGGAGAGCTGCAGGGTGTGCTGGTTTTTGTTTTCACCTTAAAATGAGCAACCAATTCAGATCCAAGAAACCAACTGAGGCAAGTTAACTGCGTAAACATCGACTTTCATTGCTCAAATTAACAGTTCAATTATTGCTCAGAGTAACAACGACAGCCAGCTCGCCCTACCAACCCCTGTACTACCGTTATAAAAACACCCCACTAGAGGGCGACATTTGCCTGAGCTGTCTGCATCCACACCAGTGCAAATGATTAGACTGAACAGCTGACGCATTGCGAGCGTTTTTAACGCGCCGCAGATTACCCTGGAACATGGAGGCTATAAGGGTCTGCATTAGCTCACTTAAAGCACAAATAGCATCCCGCAGGTCCTGGCAAAAACAACTGGAAAGCAGAGCTTAACCTTCCTGTCAACACCGGAAGAGTGAGAACAGCATGGAAATACAGTAAATCAGCCTTCAGCACAGGGGTGCAAGGACTGGCATTCCCCCAGAGGCTGGCACAGTCCAGAGGCTACCAGAGGTATTGCAGTTTATTAAGCCTCTGGTGGCAAACAGCAGATTGCCTATTAAAGTCGATTCAATCGGAAATTTCTTTTGGTGGATTCCGCACTTTGGAATATTCGTTCTCAATAGCCATAAACTATTTGAGAATCATTTTGGCCAGTCATGCACATCCGTTATCGCCACGGTGACCCGGGAGCAGCTGCAGGTGTCGTTCTCTCCTGCGATGAGGAAGGCGGTGTTCCGCTGAAGTCACGCTGCAGGGCCGGGCGCCTGGTGGACTCACCTCCATGACGAAGGGCGTGTTGAAGCCTTGCGCCTGGCACACTCACCTCCGTGACGAAGCGCGTGTCGAAGCCTTGCGCCTGGCACACTCACCTCCATGACGGAGCGCGTGTCGAAGCCTTGCGCCTGGCACACTCACCTCCATGACGAAGCGTCTGTTGAAGCCTTGCGCCTGGCACACTCACCTCCATGACGAAGAGCCTGTTGAAGCCTTGCGCCTGGCGGACTCACCTCCATGACAAAGAGCCTGTCGAAGCCTTGCGCCTGGCGGACTCGCCTCCATGACGAAGCGCGTGTCGAAGCCTTGCGCCTGGCACACTCACCTCCATGACGAAGCGCTTGTCGTGGCTCCCGCCCGTCTCGGAGATGAGCTCGTACTTCAGCCCCCGCCGCTTCTCGTTCAGCTCCATCACCGGGTTCTTGCCGTGCTTGGTGAGGATGGGGCCCTGCTGCCGCGCGTTCTGCAGGCAGGGGGGCGACAGAGAGCGCGTCACAAAGCGGTCGAACGCAGCAGGGTCGTTTCTTGCGAGCCCCATCGCAGAGTCGGAGACGCACCTCCGCCAGGTCCGTGGCCTCCGAGTTGGCGGTGCTCGCGGCTGACGGGTCGGCGGGCGCGGCGGGCGTGGCCAGAGGGTTCGACTCCGCGTCGTTGGCCCCCTCGTCGGTCTTCACCGGGTCTGCGGTCTTCAGCTCCACCCCTGTGGGCAGGCCCATGTCCTGCAGCACCTGAGTGACACGAGGCGGGGCCCAGCAGGTCAGAGGGACACACACCGCAGCCCTGAGCCTACATGACCGACAGCAGTGGGCTGGGCATGAGAACGGCACTGCCAATGCACAACACTGAGCTGACCCAAGTCACACTAAAACCAGTCACTGCATGTATTCGGCAGATTGAACCACAGATGCATTTTCACATAAAACTAATCCTGGAATGACTCTGAAAGCCCTGTCCTTGGAGGGATAAATGACTTTTGACAACAAACCGAAAAGATGTGCAGAGTATCAGTGGAGTGAGCAGTGAACACTACCGGACGGCCCAGAGGAACACCACCAGCAGCAGACCCGTTTGACGCCTCACCTTGACAGCCACATGCAGCTTGGCGGTGCGTTTGGACGGGCCGGACGCCTCGTAGCTCTTGCCGTCGACCTCCACGGCCATGGTGAAGACGGGCACGTGCACGGGGCCGGTCTGGGACACCAGGCGGTACTGCAGACCCGGCTTCAGCTGGTTCAGCCTCATCAGCGCGTTCATCGCCTGAGGAGGCTCCGCCTTCTCTTCTGGGGCTGGAGGAGGAGGAGGAGGAGGAGGAAGACTCAACGTCAAGAGCTCCAACCCACACAGGGTTCAGTGAGAAGGGACCAAATGTTCCTTATGCTTGCCTTGTTTGGGGAACATTTCAGAGCCAAGAACAAAGCTAGTGCATGGTGAGTTTTCTGACACAAAATGGCTGCCGTGTATCATCCAGTTTCCATTATTTACTATGAAGCGCTTGACAATCATGAGAAACCGTGTAAAAGCTATTACCATTTCATTAGTACTGATGCCATTTATGGAAGGAAGTCATGGAAACATGAAATAAACCCTATGCTGAGTCACACATACATTTCTTCTGCAGTTTTTTCTTCTTCTTGTTGGGGCTCTTGTCATCGCCTCCTTCCTCTTCCTCAATAGGCCTCTTCATCGGCGGGGCGTAAGTGGAGCTGGGGGGGATCTGGACTGAAGTGCGACAACACAAACGTCTGGTTATCCTAAATGAACCTCGGCATTTCACAAACACAAAACTGTTCATAATTAAGCTACGATGAGTAAGTATGAAAGGCCATGAGAGCACAGACAGGGTTGAGCTCCATACCCGTGTAGTCTATGGGGGTGTCACTGCGGGGTTTTCGGGGCATTTTGGAGGGCAGAGAGTCCATCCCCAGCACTTTGTGCAGCTGCCCAAACGCAGCCAGTCTTAAGGCATGCTGAGGAGGGTCACAAACACAACACAAAAAGGTCATGGAAGTACTCAAATACACTACAACACTTTTTTAAAGACTTATTGGTCTTCTGCTGCTGTAGCCTATCCACTTAGGTTTGATCAGCAGTTTCTGAGATACTCAAACCACCATGTCTGGCATCAACAATCACTCCACAGTCAAAGTCATTGAACATTAACTGATGCTCCTGACCCGTATCTACATGATTTTATGCATTGCACTGCTGCCACACAATTGGCTGATTAGATAGTCGCATGAATACGTAGGTGTACAGGCATTCCTAATAAAGTGCTGAGTGAGCAATTGCACGTGTGTGTGTATGTGTGTGAGTGAGAGAGTGTGTGTGTGTGTGTGTGTGTGTGTGTGAGAGAGAGAGTGTGTGTGTGTCTGTGAGTGAGAGAGTATGTGTGTGTGTATGTGTGAGAGAGAGAGTGTGTGTGTGTGTGAGTGAGAGTGAGAGAGAGTGTGTGTGTGAGTGAGAGTGAGAGAGAGTGTGTGTGTGTGAGTGAGAGTGAGAGAGAGTGTGTGTGTGTGTGAGTGTGTGTGTGTGAGAGAGAGTGTGTGTGTGTGTGTGAGAGTGAGAGTGAGAGAGTGTGTGTGTGTGTGTGTGTGTGTGTATGTGTGTGAGTGAGAGTGAGAGTGAGAGAGAGTGTGTGTGAGTGAGAGTGAGAGAGAGTGTGTGTGAGTGAGAGTGAGAGAGAGTGTGTGTGTGTGTGTGTGTGTGTGTGTGTGTGTGTGTGTGTGTGTGTGTGTGTGAGTGTGTGTGTGAGTGTGTGTATGTGTGTGTGTGTGTGTGTGTGTGTGTGTGTGTGTGTGTGTGTGTGTGTGTGTGTGTGTGTGCTGCGCATGCCCGGAGGTAAACACACTTGTGCGCTCTGTGTGATGTCCTCCCGCTGCTGCCGGTCCAGGTGGCTGATGGCATCAGTGGTCTCTTTCTCACACGGGTCAGAGATGCCAGGACCGTCTGCAGAAAGCCAAGAGGTGTCATCTTCACCTCATACATCAGTCACAGCTCTCCAAAACACTCCCAACATCTCCTCCTCCCCCTCTTCTAGGGGCCCACGGCTCATATTAATACTGCCACCCATTCTCAACTGTAATAAACGTGCAATTTACGTACAGGAGACACAGCCATTAAACTTAATGGTGTTTAGATAGTATAACTGCCCAGTGGGCTATAGGGGGCTAGCATATGGGTTACTGTAATAGAGTGCAAGGGCACATCCACACATTCAGTATTAGCCATCATATGTAATTCACCGCACGTTATTACAAAGTAAACAGACAGCAGAGTCATTGCTATAATTAGTTGATGCACAGCCCTTGGGGCCACATGGGAATTTTCCCAAGCTATTTTTACACTTGTGCCTGTTATAATGTCAGCCCCTCCAACATCTATGCCTTAAGTAGCGGGCTTACCAGCCATCAGAATCCCAGAAGCTAGGCACTCCAAAACTCTACGAAGAGCTTCCCCTGCTCCCATTGGCCGGTTCCCTGTTCCAATCGCTTTCTCGCACAGCAACTCCAACGGCTGGGGAGAGGGGAAATAACATTTTTACTACAGAGGCTTTATATTGTGATCTGTCTCTGGGTTCCAATGTTAAAAAGGGAATGTTTTAAAATGAATGCCTTGCATAGGCCAGTGGTTACCAAACCTCTCCTCGAGTGCCCCCCAGCCTGCCCATGTCATGCGTTCCATCTCAAGGACACCGGATACAACTACTCAAGCCCTTCAACACATGAAACACCTGGGCGGGCAGGAGAGGGAACCACTGGCCGTTTGTACTGCGACATGGGGCGACATGGCTCAGGCAGCAAGAGCAGTCGTCTGGCAGTCGGAGGGTCGCCGGTTCGATCCCCCGCGCTGGCTGTGTCAAAGTGTCCCTGAGCAAGACACTTGACCCCCAAATGCTCCTGACGAGCTGGTCGGGGCCTTGCACGGCAGCCAATCGCCATCGGTGTGCGAGCGTGTGTATGAATGGGTGAATGGAGAAGCATCAATTGCACAGCGCTTTGGATAAAGGCGCTATATAAATGCCCGCCATTTACCATTTACCGGAGGCGTAATTTTCCCGGAAGCGCTTCACCGCACTCCGAGCATGAGAATCCTGACCGCGCAGGTGCGCGCGGCGCTCCCGGTGGGACTCACCCATCCGCGCAGAGGGGCCCAGGTGGGGACCCGCGAGCACAGGTCCCGCAGGATGCGGATGACGATGACGCACGACTTCAGTCCGTTGGCCCTAGCCTGCGGACACAAGCGGGAGGAGGGGGGGAGGATCACCACTTAGCCACAATCATCGCGGGTCAATTCATGCTTTCAACAGGGTCAGCATAGTACTCGCTCTCTGTACTGCACTCTGCACATGCTCTCTGCCGGGCCCTGAGCTGCAGTATGTACTATAATAGACGCTACACTTACGCCCTGAGTGTCTAACTTATCGACTGCTCCAAAAAAGATATCAACTGAATGTTTCAGCGCCACTGTTATTGCAGACAGCCAACATGATGAATTAAGATCAATTAAGTCATCACAGTGAAAATTCCTCCTTCACTTGGGGGCTTTGCTGAAAGAGTATACTGCTATTGCAGGACCGCTCAAGTATTTCTCATTTCAATGCAGAAAAGTATCGGGTTATCAGAACTCAATTCTCGCCCGGTAGGCCATGGGAGAACAGAAACTCAATTTACTCTCAAAATTCTCTGAGCAGCAATATCCTCCAAAACAGTACCAGGCCATTTTAACCAGTATCCCCCCCCCCCCCCCCCCGACCCCAGTATGAACAAAAAAGCTGAACAAGGTGCAATATTCCCTCTGAACAGAGAAAGTTGCATCAGGTTTCAGACTGCATACTACACATACACACAATCGTGATGAGCACTCGAGTACTGTGGCGGGGAACGCCTGAAATAATCCACTTCACAATAGTATGGTAGTCATTACTGTGGGGATGGGAATATCCCTGTTTTAATGCAAGTGGATGACGTGAAGATATTCCAGAAAACACAAATGTTAATGCCCAGATGTCAGACTGAGAAAAACATAGTTCCCTACACCATCAGAAATATTGCACCTGAGGATCGCAAATGTGAGTTAGTGAAACATATCCCTTCTGCATCAAGTATGAGCGCGTCGTATTAAACTATGCCAGTTAAAATACTCAAATAAACATCATTTAATTAACAAAACTCAGATAAAGCTCCAAATAATAATGGCGTAAGAAGAGCGAGATACAAGCGAAATATCTATGTAGTATGCAGGACTTATGCAGGGAAGCAAAGGGAGAAAAAAAATACCTGCACTGAGCATTTATACCCATCTAATGAGAGCTAATACACTATGAGGGTGAAACACTTCAGATGCACAAAACGGAAAAAATGGTAGAAATATAATTTTAAAAAATAAAAAAAATAAAAAAAACTCAACTACTACTTCAAGACAAATAAAGGCAAAATGCAAACCTGGAACCACTTGGCGTGGCGAAGAGACGCCAAGGCAGTAAGGCATTTCTGCCTGTCCAGAACATCCGGGGGATCGCTGACTGATAGCGTGTCTATTGGCGGGTGGAATAAGAAGACAAGGTACAGTTTGACCAAGGGGGGTTCTGTCACACGGCCAGGGGGAAGAGACAGCGCTCCCAAAGCACAGGCAGGAGGGGGGGAGGGAGGGGGGTCCCCCCGAGACAAAGCAAAGGACCACTACACCCATAATCAGCTCCTAGGAGGGAGGCGTCTACATATTAGGGCCCCTACTCTTCCTCCGTCTAATCTACCGTCATGCAACAGAACCGGGGATTACACAAATACAACCCTCAGTGTGGGCAGCCCTGCCATTTAAAGTGCAGGTATAGTATGAATTAAAAAGGACGCACCGTCCACTTATTTCAACCCATGGAATAAAGAGAGCGTGTAACATGACATTATATCCTACCAATTACGCATCTAGTCGCTAACGCAGAGTAGCACCGAGTCTACCTACAGACTTTATACACATATCAACTCAAACTGCAAATGACAGTCACACCTGCCCACAGCCACTGATGGTGATGAACTTATAAATTACAAATACGCAGAAATACATTCAATTATATAGGAATGTATATGACCGGCAATTTACTTCATCCACGTATTAGAGAAAAGGTGCGGATGTATTAAAAGAATACATCCACATTCAAATAGCAGGAGCTGGAATCAACTGAGACTAGTAAATTGGGGGGGAGGCTGGCTATTTGGCGAAGTATCACTTCCCCTTCTTTAAAGCAGAAAAAGTAGTGGCCCTAACATACATCACCAGTGTGACTCTCTCACATGAGCTGATCCATTCCTACTCATTTCTCAAGTCTGTCTTGTCTGAGGCGATATAGCGGGTGCATGAGTGTGACCAGGGGGCACAACCCCTCCCCTTTGCCCCTTTTTGGGTGTACTGCTTTGCCCCTTCCGAGACAGAGAGCGTCCAGTTGGTCAAAGGTCCAGCGTCCCTAAAAATTGACAAACTAGAAGGCTTGGTAGAGAGAATCAGATTTTGAACCACAGGCAGCAGTGATCAGATGCACAGTCTAAAAAGCCAGTCTACACTGCAGCAAAACTGATGGCATCAGCAACCCAACCGAGGGGCTTGTCTCTCAGCGCGGGGTTTAGATAAGGCCGGGGTCACGCGGGTCAGCCATCCCCGGATACACGCTCTACGGCGTTACCGAACTGCAGCGGACGGAGCCCAGCGACCCACAGAGTCATCTCCGCCACACTCTGCCGAAGCCCTGGATTCTGGGCCTTTCCCCATTTCCCCCCCCCCCGCCACCCCTCGAGGTTTTTAAAAATGGCTGTCATGTTGACTGTGAATGGGCGAGCTCTCGCTCAACCACGCAGAGTCAAACTCGCCCCAGCGTTACCTACGACCCGCACTGACCTGCTTCACGACCTGGACGCGAGTCCGTAGCCTTACACCGGGGCTATCAACCAGAACACCACTCAAACTCCGCTGCTCATTTTTGCTGCAATGCAAACCGTTCATACAATTCCATTAAAAAAAAAACACATGCAATCATGTTTTTGTCTCCTCTGTCTCTGTTCTCAGAAAGCCTTCAGAAAATATCAATTTCTTTTTTTACGCTATGACACAAGGACTGGAAGAACAGCTTCTAAACCATGTAGTTACTTTACTGTGTATTGGGCCATCAATAAATGCTACACGTTAAGCGGGAGACATGTTACGTCTAGAGCTACAAACAGCACGGTGTCTTATTTTACAGCAAGGCGTCTCCCAGCTCTGTTGAAGGCCCAATAAACAATACGCGCGGCGGGCCTGCGGTGGGGGAGAGGCCCTGGCGAAGGCTGAGCCCTGGGGGGAGAGAGCCCACCTCCTGCAGCCTGCTTCTCCACCTCCTCGCGCACGGCCGGGGACGTCAGGTGGATGGTGAGCGTCAGCACGGGCTCCTTGGTGCTCTTGATGGCGATGGTGGCGTCCCGGACACTCTGGACCACCTCGTACTTGTCCTCCGTGATGGTCTGAGGAGGGGGGGGGGGGGGGGCGGACACCATTTACACTGAAGGAACCTGACTAACGGCACCGTGTTTAAACTGCACTGATCTCACTTTAAAGATTTTCCTCTATGGCAATATAACCCTTGAGTAGCTACTGTCCTCACAATGTAGTGTAATGCATAGGGCAGGGTTTTTTTCCCCCCCCTATTTAATGCTGAACCATTACATTACATTATTGGCATTTGGCAGACGCTCTTATCCAGAGCGACGTACAGTTGATTAGACTAAGCAGGAGACAATCCTCCCCTGGAGCAATGCAGGGTTAAGGGCCTTGCTCAAGGGCCCAACGGCTGTGCGGATCTTATTGTGACTACACCGGGATTAGAACCACCGACCTTGGGTGTCCCGGTCCTTTACCTTAACCACTACGCTACAGGCCACCCAACCACATACCAAAGTGGTAGAATGTATGTATTTTGTTCTATAATATTAGCTTCTGAAAGGTAAGCATTGCTTCCTTTTGTTTGTTTGTAAGGGACTGGGGACATATTTCTTATACTAGTTACATTGAAAACAGTGTTTCCTGATCCAAAAGGTATTAAGGCAAGCAATGTTAAATATTGCAACGTGTAATTGAAGTGAAATTTAAAAAACTAGTCATTCAAAAGCTTTAAAATGAAATTTGAATTGCTCATATAAATTTGGATTTCACTACATTGAGTAGAAGAAAATAAAAATCGAGCCTCAGGTTTTTGTAGTCCAAGCTACACTCAGCATGTAAACATTGCCATTCTTTTGCCAAAACCCATAATCGCTTCCACAGAAAAGGAGGCCAATCTCATCAGTTTGCAATTTGTTTTAACCAGTGAGGAAATATACATCTTACCAACGAAGGCCTTCAGCTACCCAAAATAAATCAGATGATGAAAAAAGATGCTATAGTTCCATCCCAATCAATTCTATCACAACCAATACTGCCTTTTAAAAAACTGCACCAAAGAAAGAGCCAAAAGCCCAGGCAATGAGAGGCAGAGAGCCAGCGAGAGGCAGAGAGCCAGCGGGACACACCGTGAGCTGCTCGGACAGGTTCTCGGCCACCTTCTTCAGCAGGCTGATGGTGGGCTTGTCCTTGCAGAGCAGGACCAGCTCCAGGTCCAGGTCCCCCTTCAGCAGCAGGCCCTTGGCCACCAGGCCCACCCTCATGACCCCCCGCAGGGTGCGTGTGGCCTGCTCTGAAGGCTTGGGTTCACTGGGGGGGGCGGGAACGGCACAGTCAGGAGAGCCTCAAGGACAAGAGCGCAAACAGTTACCGACAATGGAGCAGTGCTAGCCGTCTGTTAGCCATGAAACAGTGTGCTCTGTACCGGGCCGCAGACCTTGCTCAAACCTGCCCCAGACCTGCCCCAGACCTGCCCCAGACCTGCCCCAGACCTGCCCCAGACCTGCCCCACACCCGCCCTCACCTCTCCTTCTCCACCTCTGCCTCGGCGGAGTCGGCCTTAGCTCCGCCCTTGGGGCTGCCCTTCTCCTGCTCGTCCAGCCAGTCAGAGACGGCCTTGAGAGCGCGCTCAGTGTGAGAGACCATGTTCTGCACGCCCTCCAGCTCCTCCTGTGTGGGGTACACGGCGGAGTGCTTGGCCATCACGTGGCGGTCGTCGTTCACAAAGATGCGCATCGGTCGCTGGCGGAAAGGCGGGGGCTGCCATGGAGAAACGGAGAGGGAGAGAAAGGGAAAGAGAGAGAGGGAGGGAACAAGGGAAAAGTTCAGTGGAGGGAGGAAACCTGAAACTTACTGCTGGCCATTTCACATGACCTGCTCTCACCGAGAAACTTGAGAGGTACAAACATAAATGGAGGACCAGACAGGGCCCCATTCAGCAACTTCCAAAGAAAGCTTAATCTCCTGTAGCGTTTAAAAACCATCAGTAACGATAAAAGATAAGACCAGGAGGGAAGAAGAGAGGAGTTATTCACGATGCCCTACCAGAATAAACCTCTTTTGTTCCAAGACACCAACCAGCCACAGTTGGCCAGCTATGAGAAAACACAAGGCATTCTGGCAGTGGTGGAGGTGTGGAGAGAATTAGGAGTGGGTGAGTGGCATGGACAGAGACCTTGTTCAGTACAACACACGCAGCAGTGAAAACATCAGACATCATCCTACGGGCAACCGCTAAGTGACTTGTTGACTTCAGCATAAAACCAAATGGAAGCTGCAGCAATGATCACATAACAGAACTGTACATTCAACACCAAAATAGCCCAGACTGTCATCATAGCTGATCTTATTTCTACAATTGTCTTTCTATAAAACCTCACAGGCAATGCTCCATGGGATGTAATCAAGGAGTTCCACAGGCTGGAAGAATCTTATTTTGTTTTAAAAGAACACTTAACAGAACCCAAATCAAAAGCTGCCTTTTGGACATGTTCCCTCAAACATGAGAAACACTCATGGTCTCCAGTGCCTCCCACACACAGACGTAGGAGGCAGTGGGGTTAAAAGTGCCTCACACACAGAGACGTAGGAGGCAGCGGGGTTAAAAGTGCCTCACACACAGAGACGTAGGAGGCAGCGGGGTTAAAGTCCTACCATGGCTTGGTCGGGAGGTGCCTCGTGGGGCTCCTTTCTGGCTGCGATGTAGTGGTGATACAGGCGCAGGTCCTCCTCGTAGCACAGGCAGTCGTACCAGTAGCGCAGCTCCTCGTATCTGCGGAGCAGAGGAAGGCATCAGGAGAAAGTACCAGGATCCAACTGCCATTCTGTCAGATCCTACAGCCGCACGTTTCAGAGCGCCTTCAAACAAGATAAAATCTCGAGCGTGGCCTCTGCGGCTCTCTGGATGAATCTGGCCCTCCAATCCAAATCCAGCCCTTCTCTAATCTCCTGGGTAATTAGCGCTACCAATTGGCCAGACTGTCTTCACACCTGACTCCCAGGTACAGAGGGTTCTCGGCCCTCGAGGATCGTGATTTGACAATCCCTGCATTTCAGCAGTGCGGGTCCCCGTCTCAGACAACGCCACCAGCGGGGAAACCTGCCTGAACGGCTGTAATTAACCTGCCGTTGGGATAAGGAGTTTGGCAGAAGAGGTGGCCTTGCCGGGTGGAGTCTAAACGCATGAAAAGGTCCTGCAGGAGAGCGACAGGAGGAAGACCGCTTAGCATTTAACAGGAACGACAGGGTTTGGCGGCAGCAGTGAAAAATGACTGGGCGGACCAGTCCCTGTTAACACCGTTATCCCTGCTGAGAAATAAGACCTTTGTGCTTCTGGAGATATTACTCCTGTTCTGCTGCTACAGAACAAGTCCAGAAGCTTCCATTTTGCCTGGGTGGCAGCAGGATTTGGCACGCGCGACACCTAACCTCCCCTGACACTTCCTATGACACGACCTACTGGCAGGGGTATCGAGTGAGCGAGTTGGCATTTCGCACCAGGTCATGCTGTTCGTTCACATGCCCAACAATGGCAGCTTCCAGGAGGATAGAAGGAGCTGCATTTGTAATAGGGGCAGGCTATAGTGTGCATGTGGTGAGAAGGGTCAGATAAATAAAACCGAGACACATTTAGCTACATGTTAGGTAGCAAATGACACTGGAAAACAGACAATACTGAGACTCACATTCCTTCGCTGCCAAAAAAATCCACTCACTGACAGTGGCAGTTTCTCTACAATCTCAGCAAGTTTTTTTTTTTTTTTTTTTTTTTAAACAAAGCATCAAAAGCATCAATGTCATCAATAGCTGTCCTGTCACAAACTTGGAGAAGCCTGAGGATTGGGGCCTATCAATCACCAGTAATTTACAGTCGATCAGGATTTGTGCATTACTGACGATTCAACAGAAATAAAGCGCTGCAGAGCACCCATCATTTTGCAGGGCAATGATTGCAGGCAGCTTGGGTTATTGGCTTATAGTGGACTCGCATGTAAAAACAAAGACGGTAAATATACCTCACTAGCTTCCCGGAATGTACATAAGAGAGCTAACCCTTGGTATGTCTGGCCTCATTACAGGCTCCCAACAGCTCTAAACACACATTAGCTCAGCTGTGTGCCTTCATTGAAATTCACACTGCAGGTCATGAAAGCCGACGGAGAATAGACACGTCTTCCAAAAATGAAAAGAATTCCGCCCCAATCAAACAAAGAATGATCACACACACACACACACACACACACACACACACACACACACACACACACACACACACACACACACAGAATACAATTTCAAAACAACCCATTTTAATAAGCCAGGCAAAAACCCATTTCCAATCTTTTCAGTGAGGTTGTACTTATTGAGGCCAGAACTGAACAGACAGGACTTTCATTGTAAAAACTCCCCGTCAATTGGTGCCCGATGTTCAGAGCACAATAGCCCCTTATCCACTGTTGGCCCCCTACGTCAGAGACATTCAGGCTGGTGGTGGCCCAGATACTATTCCCATCGTCTTTCCCAGGGTGTAGGACCACGGCAAGTTAGTTTAAATTTGGGCTATTTCAGTGAATAATAAAAAATATTGTACAAATAATAAACATGTATTTGAATTAACGACAAGAAAGAAGCTTGACAATGAGGTTGTTTTTTTTCTTATTCTTGAGTTTAAAGTTCAGCGTACTTGAAGGAGGTACCACTGTGGAATTGATAGTGAAACTGCTTTCAGCAGGATTTCCGTAGGACAGAGGTGTAGTAGAGCCCTCAAAACAATCTGCCCAACTGGGAGAGACTGACTCAACCCATCTGTGTCCCATCTGTGTCTACCCAGCTGCTCAAACCCATTCATGTGCAAATGCAGTTTTTCGCCTGTAGTTGTACGGACATGGATATAATATAATATTATGCATTATTATGTGGGATGTTGTGCAAATCCTCCCCCCCCCCCCTTTTTTTTCTAGTGAAGCATAAACCCAACAGCATACAGAGATTCTTTAGAGGGGTTTAAAAATGGCACTCCCTGGGGTTAGTCAAGTTAGTCAATAGTTCAGGTTTCATGCTGGAGCCCCTGGAGCAGGAGAGGACAGCAGACTGAAGGACATAGTTACGGGGATGCATGGTACCGTGTCCTCACCGTTTTCTCACAAAGCTGTTAGCAGGTTAGCTGGCTTATTAAGAACACGCTGTGCAGACGAGTTAAAGAAGTGGAAGAAAAAAAAGAAAAGAAAAAACAATTATGTAATTGCCTGGCATGAGCTAGTGTTCAATTAGGGGCCCAGAGTTCTCCTTCCGGAAAGACGATGTAAAAGCAAAACAAAAACATGTGGCCTTCCCCGTGTGCTGCCTAAATCTCTGCCTGACTACGGTCTGTGGTCCCAAGTGGATAAGTGGCTATCGCCTCTTAAAAAAAACCTGACCAAGGAAATGACGATTGGCCTGGCTGGAGGGCTCTGGTGGTTATATTTTCCTTGCGGTTACCTATGGTAGTCGTGTGGGTGAAGAACCCGGCCGTGCTGTACCAGGCTGTCCCAGTAAAGGAGCTCCTCAAACGCCAGGCGCTCGTCCCAAACCGGCATTGGCACCTGCTCCACCCTCTTAGCAATATCACCCCTGTTCTGACCGCAACCTCTGCCCATGGCCTGCAAGCAAACGGTCAGGCTTTCAACCCACAGGCATACAAGGCAAGCAAGGAAATTCCAGATTTGTTTTTGGGTTTTTTTTTTTTTTTTTTTTAAAGTCTCTTTAAAAGAGAGGAATGCTTAGCAGTGCCCAAAATACTCAATGTTGGTCATAAACAGAACATGGTGCTGAATTTCTGGAAATAATCAAAAGGCAGCTTTGAGGTTATTCTGAAAACCTTGGGGTCTGCGTTATGTAATATCACCCTGTTCTGGATAAAAATTTACCATCCAAAATGCAGTTCATCTAGCCCACTTACAATCCAGTGTGCTGCCAATTCAATGCTACTGTACGCTGTGTCACAAAGGACAGCCAGATTCACAAAAAACAAGCAATGTCACACGGTGAAGGATGTGAAGTGCGATTTTTGTATTTTGCAAAGGCAATTCTGATAAAATGAGAACATAAGGAGCACACAGGACCTGTTAAGTAAGCTGCATCAATGGGCACTCCTAAAGACATTGCTTCTCCTCCCCCCCCACCCCCATTCCCACCCCCACTGTCCAAAAACAACCACAAGTAACCACTCTGCACATTCATGTCTATCAACACATCATAGGTGTTTATGCACTGTGACCATTGTGTTCCGTAGTCTTGTGAAATCTAACAGTAATACCACCCCCCGCCCCATTTACAGGCCATAGCAAAACACTTCTATGTCATTTCAAAGATCCTTTTTCCACAGCAAGGTCAGGACTGCGGCCGAACTATTTTAATAAATCACCTGGTCTTATCATTGTTACCACTGCATAATCCTGTCTGACCCCACTCAATGCATCAACCGCACAAAGAAAACCTACCGACAGCCTCACCAGACTGCACCAGCATCACTGGACACGGCCTTAGAGCAGTGATCAGCTTGACAACACCTCTGCATTCCCATCAACCGAAGTGAACACCTTCACTTCACACTGGAGCAGTTACTACTACTACTACTACTACTACTACTACTACTTTAGTACTCATGGTGGGGGGGGGGGACGCAGAGATGGCAACATCCATCTGTGATAGCCGACAAGTCAATGAATGCAAAGTCACCAAGGACAGAGTCGATCATCGTGTGTCAGCTCTTATTTCAAAGCCATTGATTTCTCTGAACAAGCTAGAGAGCTTCGATTATAATTAGTCTGTGTGGGGTGGGGGTCGGAGTCAACAATGCATGCAAAAGCAAGCTGGTTTAGAACAACCACTCATATTAACATTATCTTGAATGAAGGGATAGTCCATCCGGAATTATTAGCCATCAGAACAGCGCTGCAGTTAATGCGTGACTCTGGGGCAACAGCGCAGTATGTTTACAGAACTGGTAACTCATGGGTTCGATTCCCATCTGGGGCTGTGTTGTCATACCATTCAAGCAAGGCGCTTAAGCTGAATTGCTTCACTGAAAATACCTAGTTTTACGAATCGAAAGTACGCATAATAAAATAATGTATTCCTAAAACTCGCTCTGCATGAAAGCCGAATGTAAGATGCATGCTATACGCAAGCTGTGATCCAATAGACGATTTCACCCCAGACATTTGTCAGACAGAGAAGACACTTTCACCACAGTCAATTTCCTCAGCCAATTCTAGATATAACGTTACACAAGTGCAAATTATATGCAAAGAATTGTGTCTCGAATAGACTACTAACGTCAGCTACTACGAATAAGGTTGCTTGAATTATTTTTCTCATTCAATTCCTCAACAATCAAAGCAAAATCGACGAACACCTGCTTACTGCTTCATAACGAAAACGGCTACCTCACAATCTTTGTGGTAGATAGCTAGCTAACGTTAATACTGTAAAACTACTCAAATTAACGTGAGACGTGATAAACAATGACTCATGTTAAATCACGATCTGGGGGGGGGGGGGGGGGGGGGGATTAAGCCATTATCGATGAAGATAAAGTACGACCAACTAAATTATAAATATGTTAACGTTACCATCTTATTACTACGTAGTGCGCATTTTCATACGAAGGATAGGTTCCCCAGCTAACTTACCGAACCAACCAAAATAGCATTTACAAAAGAAGTTAACGTTACTAAGGAATCTACTAATTCGACGTGTGCATGACAGTTTTTGCATGGATTTGCTGCAAAATATATGCGTGTACAAAGCAGCTAACGTTAGAACCATTCCTCCTCCATTTTAACCACACACCCCCTTTTAACAAACCCCCTCCCCATAAAATCAATGGACTATGCCCTGTAGAACTGTAACGTGAATTGCTAGCGAATGGAGGCTTTCTAAAGAACCCGGACACATCGTCAGTATTTAAAGTGCGCTAATAGTTAACTAAGTTAGGTGATGTTGCCGTACATCTAGCTAGTGATTAGTAACTGCCTACTAACTAGCTACCTCTAGCGAGATATCCTAGTGCATTCGAAGCCGCCATTTTATCATCATAGCTTCTCACTGTTCAAATGAATGCTCCATACTTACTGGTGTGATGGATAAGACCGGCTGAGACATTTAGCTACAAAAGACCCAAAACGACAATGATACCACATTCCACACAATAACGTTTGCGAACTACATTTTAGTAACGCAAGTTACTCACTGGTTTAGATTAAATAGCTAACGTTAGCTACGTAGCAGTAGCGAATTTAGACAGCTAGCTAAATAAACAACGGTAATCCAATCCGAATATCAATGCTAGCAAGTCAGTTCAAGGCTGAACAACGTTAGGCTACCGTTACCAGTTAAAGCTGAATATTACCCACTACTCTGGTTAGTTCAATGCAAGTTAACTAGCTAGGCATGCTAGTTAACACTAACGTCAATGATCACAACTGATCTCAAAATATCGAACAGTAGTAACATTATAATTAGCTGCTCAAGCTAGTTATTGCAAAGACCTAGCGTACTGTTGGCTAGCCTGGCTACCAGTAGGTACCGCTATTAAGCCACTGTAAGGGCTTAACATATGTTTAGATATCTACGTGGACGCGAACGCTATGTAGGGCAATGACAGTTAAGACTACACATGGGTATATCTAATCAGCTAGCTAAAGTTTCATACGATACCTGTGTTCCTATTCTGTCTGCTTAGCCGACGTCCACCTTGTCGCTGCTAAGCACTAAAAGCCCCAAGCCAGGCCCGGGACCAATACAAATCCGCGTCATGAAAGGGCTAACAAGTTGCTAAGCCAGGACGTCCACACGTGATCCATAAAGTAGCCAACCCACACATGCTAGGCGGGTCATAACGTTGTTCCATTATTTAACGGTGCATGGCCCATGGGTGAAAATCTGCGCAGTATAACATCGGCGAATGTACCTGTAGACTATTTTAGCATTCTCACTGCACAAAGAACATACTGGTAAAAGTGTAGCATACGCTTTACAGTGTTTATCTAGAAAATATGAGGTGTTCTTTTTCCTTGAAATAAAAAGTAAGTAATAGCTCTATTACTCTCGATTTGAATTTTTAAGTATTGTAATCGAAAGCATTTATACTCCATTTATAGTTACCTGATGGAACAGAAAATCAAACGTTTAAACTTTGTTTAAATATTTCATGTGTATTTTCATCATTCTTGCACCATTGCATTAACACACATGGGCTGCCTGGCTCATTTTACAAGTCATATAATGTTGGAAAATGCAGCATTATGTTTTGTAATTTTGTAATGCATGCATACTTTACATAAATAAATAGGACCACAATTAGGCCAAAATATAACTTGTAACAAATATGATGTCCTAACATAAGAGACAAACCCCAATCAGTCACAGCAAGGTTCATAATACAGTCATGCACAGCATATGTATTCCAGATGAAAACGCATGCTTTGAAATGACCATAAGTGATCCAAAACAACCACAAGTATCTTTTTGTGAAATGCATAAGTAATGCAAACAGGTCTTATTGGCATGATTGCTTATTATATTGAAAGGGCGAAGGATGAAATGATGAAATAAAAACAATCAATTATCAAGCAGGTATAGAATTTTTACCTGTAGAAACCCACACAACACTATGTACTATTTGAACCTTGTGTTCCAAGACAACATTTTCAGAAAGACAAAATGTAAAAAACACTTAGAGGTCATAACAGGAAATCCCCTTACAATATTCCTTTACCATACAGTGTAAGTCGATAAAACAGCTTGAATAAACAAACTGAATAATGTATTTCTAAATAAATTGTTTTGTGTGTGTGCCCATGCGGCTAGGGTTGAGATTCTCTTATTCATGAAGTACAGTTGCACAAACACAATTTATTTTAAAAATGCATGTTCAACATTAGCCTCTGACTATTCAGATAGAACATGTGATAAATGAAAGGACAGGGTAAAGCATCAAGGTCCGAAATCCCATAGTCTCAGACCTTTTGAATGTCAGAGTAAGGTTTTTTCCATGGTAAATGAAACGTGGACCTATTCCTGATCATTACCTCAAAAGCATTATCATATAAGTCAGTTTTTGTCAGGGTGATATTATTGAATACAATTTTGTTGCATTTTGTTTTTGTTTTAGTGCCTTTCTTCTTCTCTGTCCCCCATTATAAGTAAATGGCAGTGGATGTTGAGGAATTCAAATTGTCTAAATAACCAAAGCAATCATACTGTACTGATGCAAAAGGCTCAGGGAATAAGAATCTTAAAAGAATAACCACTAGGTGTCACCAATGGTCTTTCCACATATTGATACGAAATGAGATGGAGGTGGGAAAACGTGAGTACACAGGATTTACTTCTTTTTTTTAAAAATTATTCTCAGTGTAGTTGTGTTCACTTACGTTTAATTATCCTGCACTAATGGCACTCAACTGCATCATAAAGATCTGCTGATATAAATGCTTTCACACAACCAGAATTACAGGGAAAAACAATGATTCAATTTGTGAGGTGAAATGAAATGGAAAAATCTATTATTATGAAGCAATGACAAGATAGCAGCCTGCCTATCTACGTAGTGCTTCACAAACGGGTACATTCTGGGAAAATGTTGTCCCGCTTAAAAAGCAGACAGCAACCCTGCTTACTCCAGTTTTTGGCTGGTAAACAAAATCACAACACAGGTCGATCTAGCAGTGTGGTGTAATTGGTGGGTTGGGCCAAAACCATCCTCTGCTAATGTTTTTTTCCCACTATACACAAGACTTTAACTGGTAGTTTCTTGAAAGTGTGAGGATTTTACTCTTGAAAAATATGGCTTGAACTCAATAGCATTTGTATATGAAGTATAGATGGACTCTCTTTGCAGGGCAGCAGGATAATAAAGAATTTCTTCAATATACAGTGCAGTCTGTGGGTATAATTAATAATAATTTGTTATTTCTTCCAAAAACGACTTGTCTTTTATCCAATGCGACTTACAGTTGATTAGACTAAGCAGGGGACAATCCCCCCTGGAGCAATGTGGAGTTAAGGGCACAGCTCTTGAGCAGGGCCCAACAGCCGTGCGGATCTTATTGTGGCGTTCTACTGTTGTTAGTCGTAGAGATTATTGACCATTATTATACTAGGGATTATTGAAGCAGATCTGATTTTGCAGGTTATTTTGTTATTAATTTAAAATAATTTTTTTTTACAATGACTTGGTTGTTTTCTTATTAGTTAAAAATACAATGTGACAACTTACCCTTTGTGGTGGAACACAGCCAAAGTAATATTACAGTTGCACACCGAGAACCAGGGATCGATTCCCGGTTCTGCCAAAGTGTCCATTTTATACATAGTCCTCCCATTTTAGGGGACCAAAAGTAATTTTACAGTTGGCTTCTCAGCTGTTTCTGATTAGTCAAGTGTGTTCAATCACTTATTGCATGTATAAGAAAGCTTTCAGTATCTAGTCTTGATTCTGGGCTTTTGATTGCCTTTGGAGTCTGTTATTCAGTTCAGCAGGGGGGTGGTTAAAGGAAAGGCCAGATTCATCAGTCTGGACTCCTGAGAAGTGAGATTGAGAGAGATGCACACACATACACACATGCACACACACACTCTTTTCACACAAAGCAACTCTTTGTTGCCCTTGGGAAGCTTGGCGCCTGGAGAACTAGGGGCCCCAGTAGAAGGCCTGAGAATGTAACTCAGTACCCATTTCAGTCGTAATAATGATTTCTCCCACCCTTCATTTTCCAAAGCTAATGAAACTGACAAAAACTAAACACATTTTAATCCTGTGGAATATACTGTTCCAGTCGCGACAGAAAAAGGCTATTGATAAAAGATAAAAAGTGAACAGAAGTATAGAGTATAGCTTGCAACTATTTCATCTTGTCAGCAAGCATCTTCCAGAACTTCAGATTTTTTCTGTCTCAGCACGTTGTAGTGACCATGGCCCTCTCCGGTTTCTGATTCAGCTACCAATAACACTCTATTTAATTAGATTTCAGCTGTCAGACAGAAAACAACAGCAATGAGCAATAGGTCAATATGATTCCTTTTTATTTGCCATTGTTACATTCAACATAACTACATTTTATGTCCCCAGACAATTGGGAAAACAAAATATACAACGTATGAAATAGCCTTTCACACATTTTCAAACATGGAAAAAAAATATATAACCTCTTACTTTGGCTTAGCATTGTTTACAAGACAAACAGCAGGACTTGCTGATGATTTATTTCAATTAAAACTAACATTTCATAGGGACGATACCACTGGAGTCCAAGCTCCAAACACACATACACAGCATTCAAATAAGCACAACTACTGCGATGCAGCCCAGCAGACTTAAATCCTCAGATGTAAGCATGCGGATTGGTTTGTGTGTGAAACAATGGCCGGCTTTGAGGCTCACCAGACGCTGTAGCAATAACCCGCTACGAGTTTCAGACATACTGTGCATCATGTCACTGTGCATTTCTGTTGCTTCATGAAAGAACAACTGGATCTGCAATTTTCTCCAGAGGTGCAGAATTAGAAAAAAGCCACCATTTGGACAGCCTCACATGTGGACACAGTGTCCTATTGTCTCTGACCACCACAAAAAAAGCAATGTTATCCAATGTTTTGTGCAAAACAGCATGATAAAGCAGGCTCTTCCTGCTGACCAATGTCTCTGGATCAGAAACAAAGAGAAAAGGAGGATGGTGTTGTGTTACATTGGGGAAGTGGCACCGCTTATGGGTAAATCTGGTAAAGGGGAGACAGCTGTCTCCCTTTCCCTTCTCCCTGTCCGCTCTGGAGGTCTGCCCATCCTCAGATCTTGTTGGCAGCTTTCTTCTCCGAGCTCCGGAGGGAACTGACCTCCCAGCGTCGGAAAGTGCTCCCTCTCAGGTCTGTGCGGCGTGTGGTCATGAGGCAGATCTTCCTCAACACCGCCCTGCGGAGGAGGATGTAGACCCAGGGGTCCAGGATCTGGTTCCAGGAGGCCAGGCGAACACCCATCACCATCAGCATCTTGTAGGTCTCCAGGTCCTCCCCGGTGGAGCTGCTGTAGGAGTGTGTCACCGACATCAGGCCAAAGATCTGGAACCCAGAGACACTGCCCAGGTCACCCTTGCCTCAGCAGCACTTGTACATTAGCACTACATTTATAAGTATTGCTGTCATGCTTGCTTTTCCTAAAATGCTAATAAATACAGCTATGTTCCTCTAGAGCGATCATTGCCAAGGACTATATACAAAAGTGTGGTTGTAATTCACATTTGGGTGCTCTGTCTGTCAGCTATGCTGCAATAATGTAATAAGTGTGGATTTAACATTAGCAAGTTATATCATGACATTTTTGTCATGATAGAAAAGATCAGAAACTGAACATATGAATCAGAACTGACTAAGCATTACATCTTAAATGTAATGGTTTTTAAGTCATGTTACAGTAATGTTAATTGTGAATGTTACTCTGAAGAGCTTACATTGTGTTATGCAATGATTGTTTGCAAAACAGAATTTCTGCAAATCATGTACATGCAATCCTTTCACAGAACAAAAATGAGGAAATGGCACAGGATATATGACATAGCACCACTGTACGCTGTCAGCAGAAAAACAGACCTGGTAAACCATGCTACACTGGGCTGTGACATGCCTGAAAATCATAATGGTAGGTTATCTATTTCCAGGATGGCATCTTGAGTGACTGCAAGTCTTCCACTCACCAGCAGGGGGCTCCAGCAGATACAGGAAGTGACCATGATGCCCAATAGCTGCACCACCATCTCAATGTCGTGGGACTTGGCTGAGCGGTGGGTGCTGGACTTCTTGCGCAGCCTGGCCAGCACGAGCGTGACCCCGCTGACGGTGTTGCACACCAGGGCTATGCTCAGGGAAGCCAGCCCCAGCCCGGAGAACAGCAGCACGAAGGCCACGTCCGCCTGCCTGGTGTCCTCCAGCACCTTGATGAAGCACCAGGTGCCGGGGAACTGGTAGGTGTAGGCGCCCAGCCGGAAGCACGGCAGCAGGGCCACGCAGAGGGCCAGCAGCCAGATGGAGGAGAGGCAGAGCTTAGTCCGGGTGGTGGTGACCAAGGAGGCGTGGAGCAGCGGCCGCGTCACCCCCAGGCAGCGCTCCACCGCCATGGCGCAGCCCAGGAAGAGCGGGCAGAGGCCGAAGAACACCATGCTCCCGCCCAGGAACTGGCAGAGCCGGTCCGGAGGGCTGAGCGGCGCGGGGGCCCCTCTGCAGAGGTAGAGCCGCAGCACGAGGGTGCCGGGAATCACGTGTCCCGCAAAGTCCGTCATCACCAGGGAGCTGGCGAACAGGAGGAAGGTGGCCTTGGAGCGCCGGCGGTGGTGGGTGTAGGCATTGGCCAGAATGACCAGAGCCACGATGTTAAAGACGATGCCCAGGGTCATGGACAGGCCGGCCACAAAAGGGCCCCCGGCGGACCCCTCGGAGGTCAGGT
Source organism: Conger conger (assembly GCF_963514075.1). Taxonomy (NCBI): domain Eukaryota; kingdom Metazoa; phylum Chordata; class Actinopteri; order Anguilliformes; family Congridae; genus Conger; species Conger conger. Next base: position 70,743,016 of record NC_083761.1, read on the forward strand.
TGCCCCGTTTGGACACGGCTGCGACTGCCGCCATCCCCTGGCTCTGGTTGGACAGGAGGGTGAAGGGGGCGGAGCCGAGGCCAGGGCCAGGGCCATGGCTGGACGAATTGCTGTGATGCATGGAAAACATCACTGGGTTTCATTGGTCAGCCGTTCTGGGGCAGAGGGTGGATTCTGAAGAGAGAGGGAACAGAAGTAATCAATTCAAGGAGGACAATAGCGTCCAATGCAATTTCTACAGCAAGCAGATCAACAATGCTGCAGCAAGATCCACTCTGCTCAGTTCTACAAAGCACGTATGCAATTATATGCCTTCTACACTAAGGCGTTCAATTATATGACTGCCAGAAAAATTATACTGAAAGAAATAACCCAAAATACCATGATATAGGACACAGTCCTGATATTGAAGCCCACAGGCATTTAGACAGATATCAACTACAGGCTGCATGTCACGTGCATTTAAATTTGTGGAATTAATAATGTGGAAAAAAAAAATAATAATAATAATATTGTGGAATACAGTTTCCTCCACGTGGTTTATGTGAATTTACGGTGCATCTGTATTTCCAAAATAAAAATCAGAGCAAGCATTCGCCGAATACTCTTCGTAACACTAATGCTGACACTAATACTAAGGCAGAGCAAGTTAAAATGGTTCATGTTGACAAGCAAAGTGCTATAGCGAACATTCCATGAAGCTCACACACCAGTCAGGCCTCGAGGTGTAATGTTAAGACACAGTGAGCACACAATCTGCATGCCGGATTGGCATAATGGGTTTCTAAATCCAATAAATGTACTTTGATGTGGGTCTAGAACAGCACACTTTTCAACCCCCCTAATTTTTTTGAGTAATTGGGAGGGAAATGAGAAAATACACATGGGGCGTATTGTAACAGAGTGCAATTCATGCAGACTGTCAAGGGGCTCAATTCACGTGTTGTGAATTTGAGCTATTGAGCATTCAACCTACTGAACTATACTGATATACCCAAGTGTGGCTATTTCTTTGTGAAAATGCTGCACTGTCAGTGGAGAAGATTAGCCATTGTTTTAGGAAATCTCACCCATTCAGCAGTAGCTACATTTCTGTCTAAATGATGTCAGGCCATTCTGAAGCCAGTGAGAGGTACACAGAACAACAGGCGGTGCAGCCAATGAGATTATTTACAGCTTTTATTTGAAGCTAATATTTATACAAATAAAGAGGCTAAGGTACACAGGACTGACTATACAAATATGCATCAAGACACAAGAAACAGTAGGCCTCAGGTCTAAGAAATGTAATACAAGCCATTTTGAAACCTAACCTAACCTGGCCCACTGAGGCACCTGGTAACAGGTATTAGTATTTGGCATGGGATACACATTTGATACTTGAATATTGCATGATTATGTCTAGAACATGAAGCACTACTCTATACAGCATTAGCCATTTTGGCTAGAAATGAATAATATACTGTATTTCACCCTACTCCCAAAGGTAAATTTACCATACAATTGTACTACTTTATTCTTTAGATCAAAGAATATCATACTGTTTCATTTACATTAATATTAGTGTTAAGTAGATGTAAGATTATGCTTCTTTTCAAGGTGTTTTTATTTATTTATTATCTATTCAGTAACTTTAAAGGATTACAGTTATGGATAAATAAATGCATTTTGCATAATAACAATAACTCTATATATACTGATTATATTCTGGAGATTATTATTATTGGCAACAACAAATACAATAATATTTATAATAACAATTCCAATATACGAGCCGAGTACAAAATTATATAATTCAAATTCTGTAACTAAACTCACTGTGTTCTGAACCGTTCAAAGGTAGTTTTTCTCCTGAGGAATGTGGTTTATGATTGTGGTTGCTTATTGACTATCTCAGACACTAATACACTTCCATTGATGTGAATTGGACCAATATTCAAAAAGAAAACGACAAATAACTGCACAACGTCCATATGTTCGGAAGACCGTGTTTGCTCACGATGGTCCGAACACCGCCCTATGGGCTAAGCCTGCCCGGTTCGTAGTCTCTCGTTAGCAGCAGCTTCCCCCTCCACTGTGTCACAGTGGAGCACTATTACCATGTCACTGTATGCAGAAATTGATTGCGTATGTGACTCGTGCAAAGTTTTTATGAAAACGGTAGGAATTATTATTTACACTGACACACACAAACCAAAGCTGGAAGTATTTTTTTAGTAATTCGTCATGAAAGTTGCACTGTTCGAAACATAGTCAGCTAACTTGGTGTTCGTTCGGGTAACAATGAAAAAATAAGCTATTGCATATGGAATTTAAAAAGAAAGCCGTAAATAAATTTCTTATGGTATGCAACTTCAGATAGGAATGAAAACAGCCCATTGTGCATCTGAAGAACACCGACAATCCTCGTTAAAATTTCACGCTAATTCGCACTTTGGCAATAAGACACTAAACACTAGTTTAACCGACCGAGTAAGAATTGTATTGTGGCATAAAAGACAGCCAAAACAATTAATTTGCTCAAAAGAAAATGAAAAAACACTGCCAACAGTTAGGCTACTTCATATGCAAGGTAGCTCAATGAACACATGCAATGAAAATTAAAACTGTGATTTGCCTACCGTGTGTGATAGAGACTCCTCAAAAATAAATGCAGTATCCATTATCTGACACTAAATTTTCAAAGGAATGAAGGATGGCAATCTTTCCAAACAGCTTCTGGAACATTAGCATTAATCCAGAGGGTATTCCGCAATTACAAACTCGTTTGAAATTAATTCGTTTACCATAGATTTCCACCGCGAACAGTCGATATAAAAAATGTTTTCTCTCGGTGTAGCTAGCATATTTAACTTTATTTGACGTCTGCAAAAAAGACAGAGGTGAAAACTGAATACCTTTCATGCAACAAGAACATTAAAATAACATTTACAGTTCCATTCCTCGGCCCGTCAGTCATTTGAGTTGTCAGAGTGTTGTCAATAGATTTTCGAGAGAGAAAGAGAGAGTTTGTCTCAGCTCTGCGTCTCTCGAGCTGTCCTCAAAAGTAATGTCTAGTCCGACTCGAGACCAATTGCGCACCCGATTTAGTTTACATCTTTAAGCCTAACCCCTAGGCGGCTCTGTGAGTCAAGAACATACCTGCCCAGCGCAGGCTCATACATGTCTGAAGTACTAGAAGATCAGTTCTGCTTAACACGAATGCACTACAGTTCGCCGTTCAGCATCGACACGTGCACCGAATTTGAGATGACGCTTATAATCGAAGGAATGTTGACTCTGCGGCGTCGTACTCGGTGTAGAACTGAAAAACCGAAAATACGACCTTTATGGGAACACAACTCGCTCTATGAAACTAATTGTAATTACCATCAGCTGTGCTATAGGTGCATGGTAAATGCAGTATACTTAACACGAGTAGTGGATTGTATTGTTTTATTTTATCACCTGCATAGTGCTGATAAGAAATAAGAAATCCCAGGTTCCGTGTTAACTACATTTCATGCACTGACGGGAGGGAATTTAAGCACACCGCGTGTCAATCTCCATCTACAGATCCCAAAGAAGCACTACCTGCGAAGCCGCAAGACCTTTGGAAAAATAGTTAGGTTAAAGATTTTTAGTTACAACACGACTCCAACAATACAACAACAATTCTAAAAATGCATCTTTTAACCTATCCACTGTTTCATAATGCTTCTTGCAGTGGCATAATGGAATTAAAGGATGTGTCATGCGATTTATTTACACGAGACTCCAGAGAATTATAAACCATTGTTGTATATCATTCCACAGCATGATCCCAATCATGCTTTTCCGCTCATCCACGTTTGACTTTTTGGAAAACAACAGAAAGAGCAAAACCTGGCCTGGCTTGCACATAGTGGGTGGCATGACAATGTACTGTAGTAGCCTACGTACATATGTGTAAATAGCAGAGTATAACTGAGCACATCTACTTCAAGTAAACTGTTGTAACTATTTTCTTGTTTATAAGCTTCATCCCAGTGCATCAGACCAGCTGTACTGTATTCCTGTGGAATTAAATCAATGAACTATTGAAGAAAAACAAAAATGAAACTGCCTTCTGTCATCCCTTAATGTCAAATGAAGGAACATGGCACTCAACTAATGGATTTTTCTTGTTTTGCACTATCATGGGTAATATTTTGTTGTTTTATCAAGACTATTTTGTGTTGATCATACACACAGCTGAGCAAAAGTTAACAAAAGGAAACATACTTATTTTAATACAGCCTGGAGAGTCCACAGAAATCTAAAAGTGTGTGAGTTATTGATAAAGTTGCTGGGCTAAGTGGCCGGTCTGCTGGGTGGCCTATCCTGTTAAGGCACTCTTTAAGTTTATAGACTGGCACTATTGCCAGTGCTGACTGCGGCCAGCAGCCCCACAGGATGATGCAAAAGTGTTGCTAGCCTTGTTTGGAGCTGGTGACAGCGTGTCATAACTCTGCTTACCCCTGGTTGATTGGGTGAGCTCAGACTGCCTGTTGAGATGCAAATTAAGTGCCTTCCTCTGACTCATACGGGCCATCATGAATCCTCCCAACCTTGATGTTCCCACAAAAACCAATTACAGCCTGGAGTGAACCCTGGTTTTAAAAATGAAATTCTCACGATGAAATATAATCATAACAATTTAGGGTGCTGAGTAGCTGGTGAAAGCTCGCTAGAGCGTTGACAGAAACAATAAGTGTTTAACCAGCAACCATTGTTCCAATATTATTTTTATGTAATGTATTTGAAAAAAATTTGTTGTCAGACATATGGTCAACTATTTCCCCTTGCATTAAAAACACAGTTAAACTGGAAAGTACCTACAAAAATAGTTAAATCACTGCCGATTTGTTATTGCCATCTTACATATTGCCTTGTTTGAAATCTTGTTTTTATAGCAAGATGTTACATTGTGTACATAGTGTTGCGGTGTGCACTCAAGTCCTACCTGAAAAAGCATAATCAAAAGTGCCCAGGCACTTCAGGGACATTGACTTCTGCTGCCCATAGAAATTGGGCCATGGGGTAGATTGCAGTGTGATATCTCACACCATGTTCTTCCGAAGTATTCTTGGATTTCAAATGCTGCCCTATTTCTGAACGTTTTAAATTTGAGCCTTGAGTGCATATCAGTCAGCAAGGTGGATATCGGGTCAGTTGTTGTTTTTTCTTTCAAATTAGCAAAGAATCACATTTTATGGGTAGACTATACATTGTATTACCATTCCACACTTATGCCCTTTGCCCAGTGACAAAATTGTGTACAACAACAACCTTATGCCGGGTCAGTTTTGTAATATTTACCAGCGAAGTCAATATGGACTCTAACACAAGTGGCTGTTTAAAGATCCAATTAAAGCAGCTTGCATGGAAACTCTGTAAACAACAACTGTACACTTGTTAACAGGCTGAATATGATTGTTTCATAGATGGGAAACAACTTTGGGAATGTTGTTATAGGTTGCTAGGAGACATATCTGACAATAGGTGGATTGTTGCTCTGGCTGACTATCAAAAGCTATTTCAATTCTGCAAATGCCTGGTGCACCTATGAGTTTGAGTTTGACACTCTATTGCGCTGAGAAAAAGACAACCTATATGACAAAGCTAACTTTCCTCTGTGGTCATTTGAGCCACTGATTTGACCAAAACATTATCATGCAACAGGAATGCTATATTGCAATGAATAACCTGAAGGTGAATTAAAAAATGTTACCAATTCCAGGACAGGATTGAGCGTGGGTGATGTTTAATGGCTGTAATGCGTAGGAGCCAATATTTATTGTTTTTGGAATAACAGATAGATATGCCTGTCCAATGCCTGGCCAACAGATACATTCCATGGTTATCTGATGTAGCCTGTTCAGTCTGTTAATGGAGAAAGGCAATCATGAGTAATTTTAACAGTATATTAAGTATAACCTGTTCTTTGTTTATTTTGCTTTTCGATATAAACACTAACTTTCTGCCATATGAACACACTAACTACATGGATAATATGTATTCTTTGTACATGCAGGGAAAACTCAAATTAAAATAGATAAAACAAAATTGAGGTACGAACAGTTAAACAGCGTCTTTACTCTTCTCAATTTAGTGGTAGGTTTTATCATTCTACTGAGGTGAATTCTATGGTTTAACTCATTTACTTGTTTGAATTAGTGGAGATGATGGATGTTATTTGTTTATTGACAGTGAATGAGGTGTGTAATAGGTACAGTTGGGTAACACTTAATTAGAATATCCATTCAGTAACATCTAATCAGGCTTTGAGGATGCTTCGAGGAAAGAGACATTCTTCAGAACGTCTTCCGGCTAGATTTCTCATGGATCTTCAAAATATTCAAAGAATTTCCCCTAAAGCATTTTTTTTTTTCAGACACAGCACATAGACATCTGGCATTGCAGGGTTGTATTTACACAGCAGACATTCACGTCACAACAGGAGTGAAATGGAAGAATAGCGGATAGCTATAAACTATCATAACAGTTAAGGATGAGGCATGTAGTGCACTCCTCAGCCACATCTGAGCCCCCCCATGTGGCTGGGGTTCAGCATTTTCACAGCTTTTCCTTTCTAAGCCCGATAAACCTTTTAACAAAGGGTAGATTAACATTCATGGCACTCGGACAACCCCCACACGTAAGCATTAGATATACTATTTGACAAAAAGCAGGAGTTTTTTCCAAGCATCCTCCCGATATCCAGATTCTGAAAACATGGCTAGGAATCATATAACACCCACATGAGTTAACAGAAAACTCCTGCCTTTGACCTGTCTGAATTCTTGGATCCAACATCACAGAAAGGGCAGCCCATTTTCTGGTGCTGACTTTGGGGGCAGAGACATAACAGGTCTGCAGCTGTGCTCTTCAGGCCCGGAGAGCCAGAGTCAGGCGCTTGGCCTGTGAACATTTTCCACTCACTTACCGTTATGTGAAACCATCCCTCCACCCTATCCGTAATCCGCTCTTTATAAGGTCGCCATTTGGCCCTCGTGTAATCACTGTCCTCCAGCAGCTATACTTTCAAAACCCCCAAGTCTGGAGTTTTGAAATTCTCCTTATTTCACCCAACCGCAAAACGAATTTGGAAATGACCAGCTCTTTTCCTGCTGATCGTCAACCTGCTGTGCTGAACATGTCCCAACCAATGTACAGAGGAAGTGGTTTGAATGTGGCCAACAGACATGAGCATGGTTATCTGAGACGCCCTGTTCCTTCTGCTAATGGGGAAAGGCAAGCACTACCAATGTTAGCTGTATGTATATTAAATGTAACCTAGTATGTGTTTATACTGGGGCTAGAGCATATGAGAGATGCGTGATTTGAAAATGTCTGTTCATATGTACAGTGGGCTCCAGAATTATTGGCACCCCTGATTGGCAATACACAAAAAATACTCTACAAATTACTTTAAGAAACATGTGAAAAATACTGCACTTTATTAATGTTGCAACCTACCAAAATCACACATTCATTTAATAAAATGTACTTCACGAAAAATCAAGCTTTCATAATTATTGACACCTGTGCATTAGTACTTGGTGCACCCACCTCTGCCAAGAATAACAGCATGGAGTCCTTTCCTGTAATGCTTGGCAAGGTTAAGGAACACCTGGATTTTGGACTATTCCTCTATTCAGATCCTTGCAAGATCCTTCACATCAACTGCCCTCTTCAGATCAACCCGCAGGTCTTCCGTTGTTTTTGATGGAGTAATAGAGAATGCCAAGCCTTGTCCTTGTGAAGGAGTCACCCTTTAAATGACATGGTAAGCAGATGAGCTTCATCCAGACTCCCTGTTCACTCCCACCTCTGGCTACTCCCAACACCCACAGGTACGCAGGTAAGGCCATTTGTATCTGTAGCAACCTCAAAATAAAATAAAATACTTCTGCTACCACTGTTAGTACAGCTAATGCAAAACATTTGGTAGGATGTGTAATAGATCTTCAAATCTGATTGCAAAATGTTTTTGTTGTGAAATGCTATAACGCCTCTGTGAAAGAAAGCACAACACTGTAATGGAATACATTGTAGGGAAATTCCATTCTTTGTATATACATAACAATCCTATTATACTCGTAGGCAGATCAGTCTTCAGGCTGGACGTTGGTAACCCCAGGACTAACACTGGAAGGTAATGTTTCTTCCTGGAGCCACAGCCCACCTTTTTCCTGGAGAAATTGTAGGAAAGCACAGACAGCCGCACTTGATTTACAATACAGACGGAGCATTCCTCTATTTGTCCTTCCACTGGGCATTGTAAATCAAGGAAGTGCTCAAAGATCTCAATTCAACATGGGGAAATCAGACATAGGTGTTTATCATGGGATTCACCCCCTTCCCCTCCATTTCACCCAGCCACCATTCTGCCCCTCCGGACTGAGTCATTCCCTGCTGTACATTTTCCTGCCTTTTCGCTTTCAGTTGGGCGAAATTGCCTTGACCACACCAAGTAAAACCCATGAAAAATGTGTGTGAGCAGCAGAGGGGAATTGTTTTCATATATACATTGCTTTTCTATGTAGTATATACTGTACGTATGAAACTAAAAAACTGAGAAATAATCATGCGGATGTCCTAGGGAATCAATAACAACATCAACTCACCCACAGACGTTGATTAGTCATCACTCAGAATCAGTTGGGTTCTCTTAGATTTACACAGGAATCAATAACAACAACAACTCAAAGCCAAACTGCTGCGCATATCATCACACACCCACACATACAGCCAAGCCGTAAATAAGTCAGGAGCAAGCCATGTGTCTTAAATGGAAACATTATCTAAGACGGATTCTCAACATGTATGTGTTATGGGTAGTTTCACAGATATACATCATACAAATTGTGGCTCCATAAGTGTAAATTTATTGAGATATCCAGGTCTTTATCCTTATCAAGGCATAAAGCAAAAAAAAAGAAAAAAAGAAAAATCAATGTCAGGTGTTATTTCCCCACAGCCTAACTTATCCATCTCTGTCTTATATAAATGTTCCATGTACCCATGTCTGGTTTGCACATTGGGTCAGAGTTGATCTCATTTCCATGGCTTGAAGCGGTTTAGTGACAGATAACATCCCCCTGGATAGGGCTATCTAAAGCCCACTGACCACCTTTAATTCTTTGCAACTTGCAGGGATGCGACTCTGTCCCAATCTGGCATTATTGACAAATACAATCTTTTGATAGATACTGATTGCCCAGTTTCCACAACTATAGCAAAATTACAAGCTACGTCTGGTCTGGATCATTGGCATACATAAGGAAGCCTCAATGCAAAATACAGCAGAATGAACTCAGCTTTCCATTCATCACTTATGAACAAAGCCTGCAATCGTCAACACATGGTTTGTGTTTTCTTTGCTGATTTTACCCATTACACAGTGTAATGCACATACACAATGAATGTGGCGAACAGCCTGAGGAAGAAAGAGGGGGGTAAACTAGTTGGCGAAAACATCTTTTTATGTAATCAGCTTCACAGAGTTTTAAATGTGCAACGTTTATACAAAGGCAGAGACTTTCCTGGGGTTTTTTATAAATATGCCTAGAGTGTCTAATGTGTTTAATTAACATTTGATCACAAGCTCAACACTTCACATGCAAGACACGATTTCTATTTTTCTTTTTTGGCAGAAATCTAAGGGAGACATGTTCGGACTACTTGATGCATTGGGTAAGACTGAAACCGATGTCTACAAATTCCTAAACCTCAAATTTCATTTTGAAATCCTAACCCATACCAGTCTGTACAAATTTCTTTGAACACAACAGTCATCCGACCATGAGCATGACATATTTTATTTTGACTTGAGTGTGGTCAGAATTCTGCAATGGACATGATCCCCAGGCATTGTGAAGCACTGGCCTTCATGCCAAATTATGGTGAAATACCAATGCCAAGTCCATCAAATCACCAGGCCTTATGTATAACAGGTTTGCATTGGTTAATCTTTGAATAGAAGGATTTTTGTAGTGTTGTATAACCCCATTGCTTTCAATTACCAGTAGTGATTGTAACGTCAGCATTAGAATGTTTAGTTGAGAAAATTGAAACGACAGATTCAACCTTAAAGGGTTTAATGAAAGATATCTTCCAAAACTTGGGAGTATGAGGTCTGCAGTTGCCCTCCCTTGCCACACCGTATCTTTACACAGGTGGAGGTCCTTTAGTGTGTATTTAATAAAGTGCATTAAAGTTATTTTTTTGACTCATGCTTTTGGTTTGAGTCGCAAGTATATCTCCAGTTCTTCGCAGCCCAACTCTACCGGAGTGATCGCCAGTGCGGTCTCTGAAGCAAGGGAGCTGGATGCTTCCACGGAGCAAATAGCGGTCTGGGTTGAAGAGCCAGAAGACACGCTGTTTTCCTTCACCGGGGGCCCTCAGCTTGGCGCTGCGCTGCGTGCTGATGGAGGTGGCGGCCTCTGTGGGGAGGCATGGAGAGACGAGACTAACACACAAAGAATCCAGACAGGGAGAGGAGATGGCTGGAGAACATGCAGAGCGCTGGGGAAGCACGATGAACAGAGGAGCGCAGGGAGTAATGGCATTCGGCCTGTCAGAGCCGTGGTAAGAAGCAGCTGTGTACGTGGAAAATAATTATTCGCAAGCCTGCGTCGGTGTGATTATTTTACTCTCACATGCACGGGATATTTCTGAAGGAATAAGTGTTTTAACAACTTGGGCCCGTGGCCCCATCAGCTAAGACCGCAGGGGCTTATTCCATTTATACGCTGACGTGATTAGCACAGTGTCTCTCTCGTGACCTCCCTCAATTTCCCTGTGCATGAACCCATCCGTCAGTGTAGGAAATGTGGATGCCTATCGTTGCTTATATCAAACCGGCGCCGTGAGCAGTGGGGTGTTTCTGTACTCAGTGTATGTTTTCAGTTAGGCCCAATCGCTCAGAGGCTAACGGTCACTGAGACAGGTCAGAGTGACAGACAGCAGGAATGCCAATAGGAGCCCAGCATTCACGGGGCAGCGGACGTTCTTCCCTCTGCGGCGACTGTGTATTTTAGGCCTGAGCAGGGCTGTACATTTAAACTGCTGCAGGAAGTCAGTGTATAAAATCCGCAGTTATCTGAAATTGGCATTTCACAGTTATCATGTAGCCTGTAAACAAGAGTCTGGATATACACAAACCACATGTATGTCTCTCACACACACACACACACACACAGACACATACACACATACACACACACACACACACATAGAACAAATAAATACTGACAGCAAATTATAAAAAAGATTCATCAAAAGGCAGCATAACCTGGACAATAACCAAAAAATCAAAGGTTGAGATACACTTGACCGACCTTTTCTGACGTCTCCCTGTCTCCCTCCCAGAAGAGATTGGTTTCCCTCTCCGGGTGCCCAGGGAACTGAAGTAAACGCATTAAAGCGATTGCCCGGTCCTATATGAGCCCATAGAACCACCCTGGAACTGAGGAGGATAATGAGACCTGCCTGCCCTTGAGCTGATACAGAAATCTAATAGGTCTGCATTGTGGCTGGCAGAAACGCTGTCAGGGAAAGACTGGGCCCCCTCTCCTTTCCCCCCACACCATGTAATCAGACTCTACCGGGCTGAGGTCTGCTGCCACTCATCCAAACCGCTGTCTTTTACGAAAACCTGCGGCTCCAATACCGCACAGCAGCATCATTTGATGCTCTCATATTTTGCTGTTTTTTCTCCCATTATTTCTTCTTGTGCCTCATGAGCCATGATGTCACTGCTGTCTCCTCTGTAACCCCTAGCAGGGTGCATGAAGCAGGCACAGCCCTCCGCTTACATTTGCCTGGGGGGCCAGGCATTATTTCACACAAAATGCACTGCATAAGACAGGTCAGTCATCATCGGGCAGAGGAGATGTGCCTGTGTCACTGATAGCAGTTGATGGTCTGTAGGTATATAATGGGCAGAGAGTGGGTACTCATACAGCGGTACACCAGTGAGCGCTGTCTGATTTATGCCTATCCCAATCCAGCTGGACAACCACCGCGACAGGCCTCAGCCTAACAACCAAGCCTTGTTACTTATGTTTTGTGTAACAGCATCAGTTTGTCACATCGTTACACCTCATTTAAAACACGGCTGTTGGAAATGAACTTGGGTTAATGCGTTATGCTTCATATCCACTTGATAAGTTTAATTATGTTTATTTGCATCAAGTCATCTGCATCATTAAATATGTATGTCACATACTGTGACACACGCCTGAGAGGATAGACGAGCTGGACACAGGGAGATATGGAAAGTCTGGATTGCTCCGGCGTTTTGTTCATTTCACAGGGCCGGGGAGGAGAGAGAGAGCGAGAGAAGACGTAACGAGTAAACAAACGTCTTCTCCCTTCACGGGAACAAGGTAAAAATAACAAACTAAAATAATAAAGGCAAAGTAAACCAAAACCTGAACAGTAGCTTTTCAGCTTCCCTTGCAGCTCACACACACACACAGCTTTCACAAACCCAGGTCGCATGAATACAGCTCTCACACACACACACAGCTCTCTCTCACACACACAGCTCTCTCACACACACACAGCTCTCTCACACACATAGCTCACACACACAGCTCTCGCACACATAGCTCAAACACACAACTCTGACACACACAGCTCTCTCACACACACAGCTCTCTCTCACACACACACACACACACAGCTCTCTCTCTCACACAGCCCACACACACAGTTCTCTCTCACACACAGCTCTCACACACACACAGCTCTCTCACACAAACACACAGCTCTCTCTCACACACACAGCTCTCACACACACATAGCTCAAACACACAACTGACACACACAGCTCTCTCACACACACAGCCCTCACACACACACACACCTCACTCACACACATAGCTCACACACACAGCTCTCTTACACACATAGCTCACACACACAGCTCTGACACACACAGCTTTCACAAACACATGTTGCATGAACACAGCTCACACACACATACAGCTCTCTCTCACACACACACACACTCACAGCCCTCACACACACACACACACACACACACACAGCTCTTTCACACACACACACACACACACACACACAGCTTTCACAAACACAGGTTGCATGAACACAGCTCACACACACACACAGCTTTCACAAACACAGGTTGCATGAACACAGCTCACACACACACACAGCTTTCACAAACACAGGTTGCATGAACACAGCTCTCTTGAACTGCGGCTCCCCAGTCACAGCCACCTACTGCAGAAAGAAGCACACAATTCAAATTCCTGGAGTAATTCACAACATAGGTCAGGGGTGTGTCTATTTTACCAGTAGGCAGGGTCCTTAGATTGCCCTGTTTCCCTCCCGCTAACCGCACCCTTGCCACAATCTGGCATTACAGTATGTAGTATATCGTCCAGTGCACTATACCTACCAGCAAGTTAGTACAATGCTTTGGGAACAGGGTTTTCAGCTTCAGAAATGTAGGTTAGATGCCAAACAAAGGCACTGCCTTTTTTTTCGTTGAAAATGATGCAAACCTGAATTGCTTTTACCCATTGTAAAAACAATTATTGCCCATAGAAAGATTTAGAGGTTGATGAGAATATTCATGCTTAACTAAGGTTTACTGCTGATAGCAGAAATGCATCATCATGTTGCAGCTTCTATAACTACACTACATTTGCTGCATTTACTATAGATTGACTAAGTTGTGAATGGTTTAGATTATCTAAACATGCCATTGAATTATATCCACTACAAAAAACTACAATGCCTTAAACTCACCATGCCTGTTCAGACAGACAGGGAAAAGTCCAGTTGACTTTGTCAGTGTTCAGAGAACTCACTGGTCAGCATGATTCGAGACATAGTATGATCTCTTGGCACATTATGAGCGATTGCTACTTCTACATATTTTACAGAAGGCCTGAAATTGCAAGTCACTCATGTGCAGCAAAGCAAGGCTGCAGTGAATGTTAGATGAATGTGTCAATGAAGGATAAAAAAGATATTAGAAGAGATGAAAAATGCATTGAATTGCGTTACAAATCTAAAGACGAGCAGAGGAGTGGAAATTGAGAAAGGCCACAGAGATGGATTTACCGCAACTCCCCAGCATTTCTGCTGATGTTGGCAGGGACTAATTTCACCATACCATATATGTGACAAATGAACATCCTGTTGGGAAGCATAAAACAAACATGAGCTGTAATCAAACATGCCTGCAGTGCAGGGAGATTTATGCACTGCAGATCCTGGGCTTGGTTGAATCAGCAAGTGGTTAATCAATGACCAGCCCTCTTTTTCTGTACCGGGCCCTCATGCATCACTGGCTACCTTCCCGCCCTTTCCTCCATTTCACCACCACAGGGCCATAATTATCTCTGCTTTTTATCAGCAAGCTTCTTTATTGCTTGCGAACACCATTTATATCGTATATAATAGGGTGATATCTATCCATAATTTTCCATCCATTACAGCACTCTGTGTAGTCTTGTGATATTGCGTGTGTGTGCGTGTACGTGTGTATTTTCCACTGATGGTCCCTTTGTCATGTCCTTGACAGCATAGATTTAATTTCTAAAATCCTTGAACAAAGCTCCCACTGCGCATTTGTCACTACTCGAAAGACCAGATGTATCTTAACACTGCTCAAAATTCCATTTCTTGCATTTGACCCCAGCTCTGACCTATATCCCAGCGGGGTAAACAAGAAATGGAATACATGAATCTTGAGGATACAGCTACTGCATGTGTAGTATGGGATTCATTCAGCAATGTTATTGTCCTTTTAGACTATTTATGCAGTTTTTATTATCAGTTTCCTGTATCTATTTTACATATAATTAATTATGTTTTGTGTTAAAATAACATTTAATGTGTTACATAATTGAAAATGTATCTGATAACAGATGTCATCAAACTATCAGTCCGATTCCAACCAACCCCAATTTAATGTATTAATATATATGTTGTATGCTGACTATAATAATAACAATAAGAACAACAACACTACTACTACTATTACTACTACTACTACTACTACTAATAATAATAATAATAATAATAATAATAATAATAATAATTATAGAGAGAATTGATGAACATACCATGCATCATCAATTCTCACCTAATCCTAAATTGGAAACATATTACCAAGATGATTTATTCATTCAATTCATTCATTCAATCTGCAATTGTTCAACTCCTAGCAGTGTAGAGACAATATAAATATAAATAGTCTATAATCTATAAATATTACAAAATCTATAGTATATCATAATAAAAACATACCAAATGAAAAAAGAAAGATCTTGGGCAATATCCACAAGGGTCATAAGTGCCAGTCCTGCCTAAACCTCCAGCTGAAACCATTATTGATGTTGCGGAAAGCCAGAAGATGCTATTAAAAAAGGTTTCTCAGCTTTGAACAACAGCACATAAAATCATGAAACATAAAATTAGATTAAGGGGGCTCAGATGTTATGTGAGATGAAATATTGTCCTTTAGAAAGCCTTTTTTTAAAATCTATACTCCTCTGAAGCATCCAGAAGAAAAGTCTATGCTTCAACAACAAAGGATTTGAGATTAAGCTCGCTATTTGTTCTGTCCAATAAAGGTTGTAAAATCCAAGACTCAGAAGATAAAGCGGCATAAAATACACAGCATCCATTTGACGTTAAAGTGGAGGTTAAAAGAATGTGCATTCAATTCATGTTTTTTAATAAAAGCCAAGAACACATACTCAATACATGATGATTCGTTGTCTCATAAATATATCTTTTTGCCTTGTGCCCGACAAAGGCCCTCCCACATTATGAAGACACCTGTGTCTTCTAAAAACTACAGCTAATGACCGTTCAGCACTGCAGCTTTGTGCTTGTTATACAGATATTCATAAAGGTAATCAGAAAGAAGTTGTGGCGTATAGATCTGAAAGAATATTGATTCACTCATAAATTATTTGCACAACCCATTTCGTTGGTAGCGGTGCAATATCTCAGTATTCATTGTACCTGTATAAGCTTTAATATTTTTGGCATCACCTTTTTCAGATGTATTTGCATACACTAGGTGATCACTTTATTAGGTAGACTTGTACACCAGCTTGTTAATGCAAATATTTAATCAGCCAATCACGTGGCAGCAACTAAATGCATAAAAGCATGCAGACGTGGTCAAGAGGTTCAGCTGTTTTTCAGACCAAATGTCAGAATGGGAAAGAAATATGATCTAAGTGATGTTGACTGTGGAATGATTGTTGGTGCCAGACAGGGTGGTTTGAGTCTCTCAGAAACGGCTGATATCCTCGGATTTCCATGCACAACAGTCTCTAGAAAACAAAAAACAAAAAATATCCAGTGAGTAGCAGTTCTGCGGGCCGAAAAGTGTCATGAGAAAGGTCAGAGGAGAATGGCCAGACTGGTCGAAGTTGACAGGAAGGTGACAGTAACACAAATAAGTGCACATTACAACAGTGGTATGCAGATGAACATCTCTAAATACACAATGCATCAAACCTCTAAGTGAATAGGCTTCAGCAGCAGAATACTACATAAGTCTAAAATATATGTCTAATAAATACCTAATAAAAGGCTGACTGACCGTAAATTAGGTATGTGCGCACTGGAACTTCTATGGATGTGTTACAATTAAAAATAGGTTACAGTACAGGGGAAGGTCCACAAAGTCTAGGAGGATAGGGGATGAATATGCATCATATCTAAGATTTACACAGCAGAGTCCTATCGCATATCCCCAGATGGCCTAAAATACTTTTCAACCTCCATTCTTAATGTAAGATAATACAAATATAATCAAAATCAGAAAACCTGAAGGATATAGAAGTCATCTGTGTCTGAGGTCAGCTCTAATCTCCATGATGCATGGAAAGGGATGAACAGTGTCAATGAGAACCAAGGCAGGTCATGCTCAACCATTCTTCTTCCAGGAAAGCTGTCAGGCAAGCTCATATGTACAGTGGGTCCACGCTATAAACAGTGGCTTTGAGAAAATTCAAAAGGAGAGAGGGGAAAGGAAAGCATGACTGTCTCACTGAGGTATCTGAACAAACCTGTATTGGTTCACATTGGTTAGTTATCTATGTGAAGAACACATATTGTCTTAAGCAGACCCTGTTCTAGTAGTACTCCACTGCTTAGATGAATATCCATCAGAAGTTCTGTAAAAACAACACAGAATACAGTTGGCATAACTAGACAAGTTCCCTAATGGAGCCACTTTCAGGTCTGGGGCAGAGGACCCTATTGGTGAGTACATTTAATCACAGCAAACATTCAGCCAACTTTCTGTTTAATTAGTTTTTTCACTTATAATGAATATAAAACCAATGCGTAATGAATTGCATACATAATGAATAAAGGAAAAACGCTATAAACCCTTGGAAATTATGGGTGATGAGAACAAAATGGAAATTAATGAGTGTTAGTATTCCCTGATGAGATCCTCCTGAAAGGTGTACTAACCACTCAGTGTGTACTAACCACTCTTTCATAGAGGAGTGCATTTTCTCACATGTATTTTACCACAAACCGAATGATAGCGATGCTCTGCAGCATTAATTGTTAATTAGTAATTGGTATTCTAAGCCACCATTGAAAGTACCCCAGTTAACTGTGTACAATATAATCTTCCATAAAAAGCTCTGTATTTATCAGAAATTCCGATTTAGTATATAATAAAGGTAAATGCAATGAATACTGACTTATATTGTCATGAAATAATGTTCAATCATGTACATCTGACTGTACATGGATGCAATTCTTACTAATATATACTGTACAGTCTCCGCCTCTGACACAAGCTATAAAATGCAGTGAAACACAATGTACCATATCCATCAGGGAAAATAACTAGGTCCATAAAAGGCACATAAAATAATTATGTTCCATGAAAATGCACTCATTAAAACTGAAGATGCCATTCAGCTAATGAAGGGAAGGAAAAACGTGTCCCCTAAGCTTCAATATCGCTGACAATCTTGTTTTTGTTTTTTTTACCCCTGCATCATTTAAATCAGGGGTGTCAAACTGAATCACCAGGGGGCCGCAGTGTCTGCAGGTTTTTGTGGTTTCCTTTCAATCAGCTGCCAACTAAGGCCAATTAAGGCCTTGAGAACAAGGCGTGTGGATTCTTTAACCAATCAATGACTTGAATGAACCCAGAACACCCCAAAAACCAGCAGACACTACGGCCCTCCAGGACTGGAGTTTGACACCTGTGATTTAAATGATCTTTTCAAGAAGTCTGCTGTAAAAATATGCAACATAAAGCATGCAAATGGAAGCTTCTAGAGGAAGGGGGACAGCCTGCTCATGAGCGCGTCCGTGTTGCGTTGAGTGTCCTGACAACACTTCACAACAGCCACTCAGCCGGGACCGATTCATGCCGAGGAGAGGACGAGTGGCCTTCTTCTCCATACAAGTTAAGATAAGCAGTCCATTTCAAATGTCATATCTCACAAACCCGTGGCATCAGTGTTAGGCTTTGGTCATTCAAGCAGGCAATTACTATCAGAACAGCTAACGATTGTCAACAAGTCAAGAATGGGTATTTAAAAAAAGTATAAAAAAGTATAGATATTGATATTCAGTCCAGACCGCAGGGTTTCAATGGGATTTAAGACTGGAGGCCGTTGCAGATGGCCGTTGCAGAACATGGATATTGTATTCACGTAATCATTTCTGTGTAGATTTTGAAGTATGTTTGGTAATTGTCCGACAGGATAATTACCTAATCTTCTTCATTTTTATTAACGGTGGCAGTAATCCTGGAGCCCACTGTGTGCCTCCTGTGTGAGGGCACAGGGATTGAGTTATGTGTTATTTTCAAAATAGCATTCCATACAGCACACAAAACATATTCTGAGAGTCACTGTTCTACTGTAATGGTGTGACACATGAACACAGCAATGAGGATGGGTTAGAGTCCAAAGACTAGTCATCTTCATTTTGGAGTCATCTTTGGAGCATCCTTCGTAACACCTCAACAGTCATCTTCATTCAGCTGAACACACTTTCTTTGACTGGTAATCTTTTTACAGTGTTTATTGGCTTTTTCGGACACCCTTATCCAAGGTGAAATCTTGGGCAATTCCACATCATATGCATTCAGTGCCTGTTCAGTTGGATGCTGAATGGGGAATGAGGAAAAGCTGGTTTCTACAGCAGTGTTGAATCCTGTGTTGGCTCCACACCACCAGGATCTGTCCAGATTTCTGTCACGTGTCTGTGGAGAGTGCTGGACTGATATTTTAAGAGACCTCACTTTATCAGTCTGCCTCTTAATCATCCGTGACTAACCAGCGCCTTGCTGCAAATGGAGGCAGTGTTCAAATGACAAACAATTACAGTCCAGTTAAAAGACAGAAAACAGCTGCCTGTGATGTTCCAGTAACTACTGTCTGTGTGATTTCTGACTTAACAACATGTTTTTCCTCTTGAAGGTTAAGGGCAGGGTACAGTTGGACTGTTTAATTTCCCTGAGAGCTGATAGACCTAACGTAGGTATTTATCACAACATACTTACTGCAGCCTCTGTTCACCACCACCTTATAAGGCCGTCCATCAATAGAAAGAAATAGGCTAGACACTGGCTACACACCATAAAATGTGTCATATGCTAAAATGAACTTGGTCAGCAGTCTCTTCAAAACAATGGTTTTGAACAAATGTGACAAAGACTTTACTAATTAAAAGAACAGATTACTTGACAAAATCCAGAAACCCAGTTTTCTTTCTATAATTGCGTTATACAAACAAACCTACCGGGACATCAAAGCAAAGTTTGATTTATTGAAATTGTGTGAAATAAACAGGAGTAATTTGAGTATCTGGGAACACATGGAGCTGCAATATGTAGGACAATGTGTAAACAGAATGAGATTGCCATTTCATCTCAGACTGGTCCTTGCCACCTTTAATAGCAAGGTCAGATTAAATATGGAACAAAACTATTTCATTTAAATAATGAATAATAAATACTATAAATAAATACTTTATAATATTTCAATAAGTGGTGTATTATATTTCTGGCATTAATTATTTAATTAATTAAAAGCACTGATATTTGAAAGGCAACCTTGCTGTTGGTCCTATTAAAACATTTTGATAACTACAAAGGGTTAACTTGTTGGATCTTGTAGCAAAGCTTCATGGGTTGCACATTCCTTTCCCCCAGCAATGGTTTTACTTCCTAAACTTTCCAGTCTTCTCCGTTTACATTATTCTCACACACGCTCATGTACATGTACATGTCATGCATTTATGGCACAACAGACTAAATTCATCTTCTATGATACAACAAACAAGGGGCTCTTTGAGGAGGATTTGACTGGAATTTGTTGTTTCAATATGCCTTCATCTCTGAAAGGCATATTGGTAAAGACAGTGCCTTCAATTTGAGCTTGGATTTTGGTTCTGTCGAGATCTTCGGCCAAAAACCACCAGTCTTCCTGAGATTGAATTAAAGCTCAGTGGAGCTGCAGATTGCTACTATACCTGTGGTTTTATTATATATTGAAATCATGTATTATTTGTGGTTTTGGATTAAATTACACATGACCCTAATTTAAACCTTCTCTTCTGCAAGTAGCCCTTTCTACATTGAAACTCCATTTCACAAGAGCTGCACAGTCTCTTTCCTACATACAATTTCTCTTGAAAAATGAAGTCTGAAAATTACACTTTGAGAGAAAATCAATGTTGCAGTTTACTTTGTAAACTTTGTTTGGTAATCTCAGTGTCACTTGTTATTAGTGGAATGGAGATTGTGATTATACATGAACAGTCTGTAATTGTAATGGACCAATGGGTTTTCCTACTCACTCAACAAGCTCCATATTATAGACCTGTATTTATGTGTATCAGTTCAGTGCTTCAGTCTAAATCCTTCGATTCACTACTGGCATTAGCTTACACAATTATATTGCCTAGGAAAATGTTCCATTCCTCTAGTCCTGCCCAACCCTGTTCTTGGAGATCTATCATCCTGAAGGTTTTCATTTCAACCCTGATTTGCCACACCTGATCTGACTGATTAGCAGCTCCATGAGAGCAGTTTTATGAAGTGTGCTCTGTCAGGGTGGGAGTGAAAACCTAGAGGAAGATAGATCTCCAGGAACAGGGTTGGGCAGTTCTCACTGCTCTTGTCTTTGATGAGACAGACCTTCAAATGCTTCTCATAGGGTTTGCTTTATAAAGTATAAAATGATTCTATGCAGGTGGTCCTAGATAGATTTGGCTGTTGCCAAATGGATAAATCGTTGCCAGGAAAAATAGCTTGTGTGGTATGTATAACCGACTCAGCTAAAGGGAGACACATAGGTGTTCCCCACACACTCAGACAGACCACACTGCACTAACACTGCACACTGCATGCATTCTCATGAAGATACCCAACAACACTTTCAGGAATATATAGTGTGAGCACACATCACATAAGCACATGCAGTCATATATACATACACACACACACAAACACAGATTTTGATGCGAATATTAAACATGGTGGACATGTTAAAGTTCAGAACAGTGCTGGTTCAGTTTTCTGCGTGTCCCATGGGGCAGCCAGAACAGTTCTGCAGGTGCCAGCCCACTCCTGGCTGGAGCTCCCATGGGCAGCTCAAACAGAATCAGATGTTTGGCAGAGGGACCCAGCCTTTCTCACTGACACTTCCACAGAGCATATCTCTCCAGCCTTTAGGCTGCTATTTCCTTCCTGGAGCGACTTCTTTCACAGCTTAATTGAGTATTTTCTGTTTGTCTGGCGATATTTTCTCAGATTACTACTAACAAACATTCCCTAAGTCTCCTGTCCAGCGGAAAACAAGAACACTCAGACACTGAAAGTTCTCTAAAGGTCAGGACCTTAGGCAGGTCTTACTCTCTATAACCGAAGATGAATTAAGTTCTCAAAGGTACCTGTAAAAAATAATATTTTCTCGAAAATCATATGGTGATCAAGAATGCTCTCATTTTTCTTTTTATTTGAACTTGTGCATGTATATTGTACAAAAATGAGATCCCTCTAAGACTCCCATTCCCTTAATCTCATCATTCTCCCAATCACCATCCCTTTGTTAACTCCAGGTCCAGGGTCTCTCACATGAAGGGCATGTTTTACCTTCCAACAGAGAGCCATCTAAGAACAGCCTCCATCTTCTTTTTCTCAAGAAAGAGATAAAACAACATCAAGCCTTTGTTCATTCCCACTTACCAGCAGGAACAAAACACAATCAGCAATCTGCAATCAACAATCAGCACTCGACAATAAACACCGCCAACAGTATGATCATGTAATTACAAAACTCAGACAGTGCAACCAGAATGTTAGCTCCTCCAACTCTGAACAGAAACAACAAGAGTTTTAGGGAACAAGCTTTACGATACAGCAGATCAGGGGTGCACAACTCAATGGCTGGTCCGCGTGCCAGTTTTTGTTTCAACCAATTGCCTTGTTGTTGTTTGTAATTGTTGACATCTCTATAAATGGTTCAAGCCTGTACTTGAGCACAGTAAAATCATGAGGATACAATTGCATTTTGCAGCTGTAGCCGGTACTCATAAATATGTAAGATATGGTATGGTTCAATTAAATGAGTCGATTAAATAATTAAGACCAGAAGTTGGCACAAAATCCTGAAACGGATGGGCCCTTGTGCACTGCTGCAGTAGATGGTGAAGATTCTGCTCTGTGCATCCTGGTCACATCACCTCTCTGTTCTGCACCTCCAGTGGCGGAATGAGTTTCCCACTGTGGTCAGCAGAGCAGAGACCAGCCCGGTTTTCAAATGCAGAGGGAGAGCCCACCTCTTTACACTGCATCACGGCTTCCCTGACCCTCTTCAGTGATCACTTTAATTCCTTTTTCAATCCCCATAGAAATTGCTGTTTGCTTTGTTAACTATGTACAGTGTTGATTATAAATGGGCCTTCTGTGCTCTCTTGGCGATATTGTACTTTTGCAGTGGGTTATACTGACGATCTCCACGTGTGAGTCACTTGGGATAAGAGCAGCAGCTAAGTGATTGCAATGTAATGTAAAATCTTTGCTTTTAACTTTTACTAATCAGATGTGCTCTTCAGAGCTTAGAGACTCTAATGCAATTTCCACACAGATATTTCAGGTATTTCCACTTTCATACCCTGAACACAATGTCCTCATCAGAAAGCATTTCTTTTTACCCGTTGAGTGAGTGAATTGCACCTCTGTTCTTTGATGTCCCGTTGTAGTTCACAAAATGAATATGAACAAAGAAAATGAGATAATGATGTGCAGAAGAAGAACTGTGAGACTCCACTCCACCTCCCAGGATTCATATGGTTTAAGGGGAAGGTAATGGAGGAGTTCAGAGAAAGAAACATTGCACAAATACTGGATTTGAATACTTGGTCTTTGATTCATAAATGAAAATATTACATCAGGGTGGGAAGCACTTTTTGTTTTTACTGTCAGAAGCACAAATTGCAGCTTTCCAAAAACATGTCCTGTAATTTATTGACTTGCCTGCAAGACTTGGACTGCATAGTTCCCATGGTCCCAATTGCACACATTCTGTCTCTGAAACTCCGCCCTTTTCCCCCACAGGCCTACAATGTAGCTTTTTGTGGTTTCAATTCAACAAGACCGTGAATATATTTCAACTTTGATGAAAACTGTTGTGCCTCTACAGCGGTGTTCACTGGTGCGGAGCCCAGAAATCCCTCAGCTGTAGCCATAATAAAAACTATTCACGCTCACAAAGGTTTGAGAGAAATAAAGCATTTTGGACTGAACTGAAATAAATGAAAAGGAAAATGTGAAACTGACAAAATAGCTGTCATGCAAAACTCCCTTATAAGCCCAGAATCCATAGCCAGGTGAATACGTGTCCTTTTTTACGAAACATTGAAATACAATGGAATCAAATGAATCAATAATTTGTTAGGCTGGACAGCTTCAATTTCCAAATGTTCCGATGGTCCTGCCAGGCAGGCAGGAGGGTAACTGAATGCACCCACAGAGACGGCAGCTCTGCTAACATGTTTTACTACCGGTGACCCACTGGAGTTACATCCTCTGAGCTGCTACAGAATGATGGAGATGCGTTCCCATGGTTACCAATGAACAAGCCAGTTGCAACAAATTACGCTGGAGCATTCAATGTTCCTTTGGTTCATGTAACATGTAGCGCACAGCTGTTCTCAATTCATGTTTCAAGAGAAATTAAGAGACAAGAAAAGCGATTATATGGTACGATCAGGACGTAGCATGTAACTGTGATTATATTAGCATATAAAGTCCTGATAGCTCTAAATTGAATAGATGTTAATTTAATACTTCTCTGGGCGTGACTCCAGTTAACTTGTCAGACGATCAGCCATTGTGAAAGAAATCTGTTCAATGATTTGTATGTGTATTAAAAATGCAAAAGAACATAGTATATTGCTTGTTATTCAATCCCCTTAACTAAAGGACTAAGATCTCATGTGTTGCTAGTTCTATAACCATTCAGTGAACAACACTAAGCTTTACTTAAGACGCCTGCTCTTCCTTTCATTTAAGGGAAATGTGGGACGAAATGTTGCAGGGAAAATATATTATCTAAGCACCATTATCACCAAGCACCCTTTGTTAGCATAAACATACTTACACAGATACACTTTTCCCTCTGCAACAGCTGAAAGCACATAACTGCCAAATGATGTCAATGGCAGAACTCAGGCAAAGGCTCAATCAAACATAATGCATTAGATGCATAAAGAGAGAAACCTGCACAGACAGAGTGCTCCCAGGGCTATGGCAGGGGAATACTGCGCTAACATTATTAGCTTTTCATAGTGTGTGCACACGACGTTCTCCTCTTTCTCCTCACATTTATCAACAATTCCACATTTTCAACCCGTAATTCACAAAGAAAATGGCAAGAAAACATCAGCGTGGTTATTAGTTTTGGTCACACAAATGATTTATTTTCTCACATCACTGACAACATAGAACATGTCATCGGTTTGTGCTGTGTCAACACCATGAAAGAGTGTAATGTTTTTTGTTATTTAGCTGATGCTTTCATCCAACGTGTCCAGCAGTTGATTAGACTGAGCAGGGGACAATTGTCCTTGGAGAAATGTATGGTTATGGTCTTGCTCAAGGGCCCAACAGCTGGGCAGATCTAATCGTGGCTATACCGCCGACCTCCCGGGGCCCAGTCATGCACCATAGCCACTTGTGCAGCCTGTAGCATAGTGGTTAAGGTACATGACTGGGATTTGCAAGGTTGGTGGGTCAATCCCCAGTGTAGTGTATCTTGCTGTGAATGTCTGGCTTTGCCAGTGAGGATAATGAAGCAATTATTAGATAATAATTAGATAATAGTGAGATAATAGTGAAATAATGCAAGCCTGAAGAATTCCGCACTCAGCTGCGTTCACCATCTTCTGAGCTAATTTCCTAATTTTTCACACATTATTTTCCAAGGTCTGTGAAAGTCATACGGTCAGTGCTATTGTATTATGGACAAAGAATATCACTGTCTGGAGTGTGCAAAAGGGGAAACACTGTGAGCTGTATTGCTTGTGGGACTCAAATCCAGCCAGCAGCTGTGTTGAACGCGAGATAAAGGAGGGTCTGGTCTCTTTTAGCAGATGCACTGTAACAGTCACTTGGCATTTACACCAGCCGATTCCCTGATCTGACTCTCTGCCAGTGAACAGGGAGAGGGAGGGGTTAGTAGCCAGGAATTCATTCCGGCAGGAGTTCAGAGTTCTGAACAGATTCAACCAACTTGGGCAGGGCAGAGGATGAATGGTTATTATTTTCCGGCCTTCCCGTAATCTTCTGTTTTACTTTGGGGGAGGACACCATGTCTCTTGATTCTCAGCAGTCAGACATTCCTAAATCAATAATTAACATGAAAAAATGAACTGAGACAATCCACCATCACCCAGATACCTCCAAACACCCACACAGACACAGACACACCCACACACACACACATGCACACACACAAGCACACATACGCGCACACACACACACACACACACACACACATGCACACACACACGCACACATACACACACACACACATGCACATGCACGCACCCACACACAGGAACTCTCTCCTACAGGAACCCCAGAATCAAATTAAGACCAGATAGACAAAACATACATACCATGATGTATTGTAATGCACACACCACATATCGCGCTGGCTTCATATAGACAACATCAAAAGTATCACCTGCAAACGCTATCTTCTTCTTCTTCAATATAGAGAAGCTCTTTCCAAGCTTTGTGCTTTGGCAACAATGTTCATTATAAGGGTTCATTCATACAATACAATACAAATAGGTTATATGACATATGACAAGATAACATTCCGATTACTAGATTTCTAATAATACTGCATATTTTTCACTCTAAAGTCCAAACAGCTTTGTGGTTGGAAGTTCTCTAACACAACCACTATGTTATGGTCCGGCTTTTATGTGTCTTATAAATTCAGAATGACATTATTCTCAGCTCTCTATGACCATGAACCTGCAGCCTTTACAATAAATGAGCTGCCATTTTCAGAGTGTTCGGATATGTCTTTTATCCTTTATGATCCTGTAATAAAATAACCTAATCCCTCTCATAGAGTGAATGGGTCTCTCCAGGAATCTTGTGGTAAGAAAAACCCAAGACTAGACTAATAATTCCAGCTATTCAGTGCTGTTTAACATCTATCAGCCGGCTCAGTGGCCTTTGAAGGGCCTGAGGGACTGGAAACAGCAGACGGGGGGGGGGGAGCTGTTCACAGCAGCTGCAGTCACCACCCACTCTATAATGTCTCCATAATGTCCGCTGTCTGCCTGAATTCAAATTCATGTCCTGCATACAGTATGTTAAATGGAAAAACTACAAGGTGTGTACTGCATACAGACATATGTTTCAGGTTATATGTGCTAAGAGAAGCAAAATTCATTACAGTTCATTCTGCCAGACACTTGGCTTGTAGCTTTAAAGAATAACTGCATTTTAAATAGCCATTATTTTACTATCAGCCCCAGACTAGTATAAAGGAACACTTTATTAGGAACACCTGTGTACCTACTTAATCGTGTGATTATCTAATCAGCCAATGGTGTGGCAGCAGTGCAACGCATACAATCATGTAGATACGGGTCAGGAGCTTCAGTTAATTTTCACATCAACCATCAGATGTTGTGAACATTAACTGAAAATGGGGGGAAAATCTCGGTGATTTTGACCATGGCATCGTTGTTGGTGCTAGAGAGGCTGGTTTGAGTATTTCTGTAACTGTTTGACAGGTTGTTCCATTTGAATCTAAAAATCTATATTTTTTCAAATATGTCTGTATGATGGAGACAAAAAAGACCTTCAGAGAAAAACATTTGGGTTGATGTAAAGGAGCCCCACTTTAATTATTACAAACTTTTGAATATATGTAACAATTTTGTGGTCAATGGGAGATTATTAGTAGCTAATAAATGTCATAGGCTAAGAAATAAATCTTAGAAATACAGCAAAATGACTGAAATCCATGTAGGATTTCATAGAGTATGCATTCAGACATAGTAGATGCCTAGCTAGCAAAGATACACAAGCTCTTACAAAAAAGGCTGTCAGAAATATTAATGCAGTACTGTATCACATTAGATTACATTTTATTTAGCAGACACTTTTATCCAAAGTTAGATACAAAGTAATGCTTATCAAGGTTATTCGAACATACAGAACAGGTTGGATGAGTGTAGAACATACAGACAAGTTGTATTTGACTCAGTTAAGTTGAGATGGCCATTATAACAGTCATTAAGGCATATTATACAGCAAAGTAGGGTGTTTGGAGGTTCTGCCACTTGACTCTATATCAGGGTACACCATCTCTGCTGCCAAAAATAGCTTGCACACGCAAAGGAAAAAGCAGTCTTCATCATGCAAGGTCAACAAGAAGATGTTCAAAGACGAAAACGATATCAGCCAATCGATGCCAGAAAATATTGAACTGCAGAGCTTTGTCATCACTAGGAGGGCAGACATGCTCACATTTGCCAGAATCATTTCCAGTTAATACTGTTATTTGTGTTGTTATTATCATTGGCTATATAACTTTAAAATTAGAAAAGTAAAAGGATACAGGATGGTTTATTAGTCCCATTGAGACATGAGACAAAGATGAAAGAGCACATAATGCCAGTGTCTGTGTCAGTGGAACCAAGGAAGTAATCCATTAGTCCTGTCTGTGATCAGGCCATAGGCACTTCTATATCTAATGTTTAGAGTTAAGCAATTTAGATCGGTTTAATTCCAGTTTTACCTGCACTTTTCCATTGGGTGTTCCAGTGGCCTTTGGGTTTAAATGGTTTTTCCTGTTGTGTTGTTGTTAGAAACTTGGAATGTTATCAAACTGTGGCAAATGTAACTAATGTCATGCCAGAACTTCAAAACTCCCTTGAGCTAGAATGTTCATTAAAATCCTTCCCAGTATGTCACATTTTCAACCTCTTAGAAGGTGAAATGCAGATGCAGGAAAATGTGAAAATAAAAAATTATGGTTCAGGTGATCATTCTAAAAGCAGGAAATCATACCTTTTGCCCAACCTTAATCAAATCGGGCTCAGAGGCATCAAATATTTCTGCGCTCCCCGAGTTAAACTTAAAATGAATACACACCAGAAACTTGTGTCTAAAACATAGTTGTAGATACTGCAGCAGAATGAAAACACGGAAAGGATTTGTTGGCTGACAGATAGCGTGTCTATGGTATACACTACAAATACATTTCAGAAGCAACAAGGGTGATTACTGTAATTGATGCAAAGTGTAAGTTATACATGTAAAACTATACCTGATTCACACAGAAGGATGTTGCCTTGTTTTACCAATTTGATACCACTGCTTTAATGTGAATGGGAATATAAATGATGATAATGTAGAGTAATATTGGAAAATGTGTAATATAGCACCAGGAAACATTTTACGTATCATTGTCACAGACTACAACCTCAAAACAATATAGTGCACTTACATTTATTTATAAATACCATCATAATGCTGTTATAAATAATACCATTTATAAACCATTCTGCCCAGTGCAAACCAAGTTCAAACACATGATGTTCACTCAATGAATATATGAGGCAATAAATACCAAAGTAAATAAGCCTTTGGAAAGGCCTATCTTATATATAGATTCATTCTTTCTCTTCCCTTACTGCTGGGAGCCATTAGCCAGTTGAGGTATTATTTCATTTTTCTGGCTCATATGGTGTTTCGCAACCCTGAGTCTATGTTAAGCTGTATTGCACTCCTGTGAGCTCCCTAGGGTGAATATTTGTGTGTGTGTGTGTGTGTGTGTGTGTGTGTTTGTCTGTGTGTGTTTGTGTGTGTGTGTGTGTACTTTCTGGCTTCATGTGTTGTGTGTGAGTTGTGCGTTGTGTGCGTTAAATGCAAATCCCCGTGTGAGGGTCAGGGGGATGGGCAGCGTAAACGAGAGTAAACAAGAGCGTGTTTGTGTGTATGTGCCGTATATCTGGTGTAAGAATGGAGCATCTGCAGTCTGTACACTGTGTATCTCAGGGCTTTCGCCAGGGGAACACTGACTGTTTATTCTGGTATTCTGTCTTGATATTTCCAAATAATAAATATTTCCTTTTTTTTTCTCTTTTTTTTTAAAACATGCATCACACCGGCTTTTCCAAACTTTCTCTGACCACAGCGGAATGCGGGCCTGCTCATCCAGCTGCATGGTCACATTCCACGGAGTGTGACAGTGCAGAGGCAGAAGATCATTGAGCCAACAGCTTCCATTGCAGGGCCAGGTGTCCTCAAAGGCTTCTATCAGAGTCTAAATAAAGCTCACTGGTTTCAGGGAGAGAGGTCGCACAGGCAGGGAGGAAACGGACCCTGCCGTCTGCATCCACAGAGGTCACACAGTCCGGAAAGTACAGATGCCTCCAACAGAACTTCCTCCATTTCCTCAGCCGGACCATGATATCCTCCCGCACAACTAGCAATGCACCCACCGCTATTGACCTGTGGGGCGACATTGGCGGGGACAGGCGGTAAGAGCAGTCGTCTGACTGTCGGAGGGTTGCAGGTTCGATTCTGCCCTGGCTGTGTCTCTAAGCAAGACACCTAACCCCCAAATGCTCCTGATGTGTTGGTTGGTGCCTTGCATGGCAGACAATCGCTGTGCGTGTATATGAATCAGCAAATGAGAAGCTTTGGATAAAGGTGTTATATAAATGCCAACTATTTGCCATTTACCACCATATGAAAAACTGTATCACTGTGCAACAGAATTTGTAGTTTTCATTATTTTTTGCAGTCTCATTTTGTACTGTCTCAGTTTAATTATTTGTTCTCCAATCGATTGGATCCTCTAACTTACCAATAACCATTAAAGCGTCTTGTGAGTTGGACAGCTTCCACTAAATCTGCCCTTGAGTCATGGTGGAGAGCGCTTTATGGCCTGCAGAGTTAACTCTTAGCTGGGTTGGCTTTTTCCGGAAGCTGCATCCTCCCCGCACTGTGCCCTTCAGAAGGGATTGGGTAGCAATGCGGGACTGTGAAGGGTTTTCCATTATTAAAAGTTGTATGGTTATCCAAAGGATTGAGGCAACTACTCAGAAAAAACAAATTCCTAAAATCAAATGATGATTCCTGCCAGTTCTCCTCAAACAAAAAATGAAACTGGAACTTTTTTTTTCATCGTACAAATACAGTATGTAAGTGAAATTACATGTAAGGCATGAAATGCTTTTGTTTTGTGAGTGAAAATTGGCTTTGGCTCCAGCCAACATCTGTTCACCTCCATTTGACCACAGGGGCTGGGGAAAAGAGACCGGGCTTGCAGGTCTTGGGAGAACGAGAGAGTGAGTCCATATCAACTAACTCAAAATATACATCTCACAGGATTTCTTAAACTGTCAGAAATTATATTTTGGTATGTCTTTGAAAGTTCTCAGCCCATTGCAGCATCACAATGCACGAACAGCGTCAGTGAGTGACACGTTAAAGATCTCATTCAGGTAGCGCTGACATCGCATCAACAACGTTCCATTTTGGCATTTAGCAGACACTTATCCAGAACAAGTCACACAGAGAACATTTTTACATACACTCCATTACGACAGCAGGAAAGTTCCTGAAGTGCTCCAGAAGAAGTGACTTGCTCATGGTCAAAACAGCAGCACCCCAGCTCTCTGGTCATTTCACTGCACTGCTGCACTGCCACCTAGACAACTTTCCCAGTCTTCTTTAATTTTTTATCGCCTGTTTTGTTGCCTTGTAAAAATTCAAACAGTCTCTGCAAAAACGAGTGTGTTTATGAGTATGACAGCAGTGCTGACACAGTAAGAATGCTTCCATCCTATTGGCTGACTCTCAGTATCTGCTCCTTCCTGGAATAACAGTGGTGTGATGATTCAGAGAAATTGTCAGTTGCGCCTAACAATAAACTCTAACAACCTCTCAATTATTCAATGATCTTAAAGATAAAACACATCCAAAGAGACTATAGGCCTTGAAAACAAACTGGTCTTTTTATTAAAGTAGATGTGACCAAGGAGATTGAATACAGCGAAGGCTATCGCAGAATGAATCTGCTTTAAAATAGTATTGTTGTAAGGTTATATGGTTGGTTGGCAGGAATGGCAGCCTACATTGACTGCAGATAAGATCAGGGACTTAAAGCCCACAAATGCACAGTCAGACATAGGATCCAATTACCAACAGAAATGCCTGGGTGTCGTGAGTTATCATTGAACTAGGTAGGTTTTTTAATTATTTTTATTTCATTTCCTTGTAGGGCTGTATAGGGAAAATGGCCATTAACTGGAAAAGGCTCGTAACATTTATTTATACAAAGTCACCAGTATAATTTGAATAAATCAGAATCATTGAACTTAGCACTGTTAGCACTTTCACAATACTTCTGTAAACACATTAAAACCAATGGCCCCCACACTAACATTCTTGATAATGCCAAAATAATATACAAATAAAGCAGCTTTTAACTTCAATCTTTCAGCAGTATCATATCCAATTTTAAGATATTTAATTTTTTATTATTAAACAAAAAAAAATGGAGTATATTCAGGTGTCACAGTAACTCAGAAAATCTCTACTACATGAAGAGTATGTCATCTTTGCAGGTTTGTTTTATTTTAGAGTTCACACTACCAGAACAAGGAGTGGTATTTGATGTTTATAGACTTATATGAAAAAGCATAACATTTGTATCAAGAGATCAATGGCCAAAAAAATTGTTGCAACAGAGGTCATGGTTAGGGTTAAGATGTAATTGAGATGAATTAAGATTCATTAATATTGCTCTTTTGTGTTTATCCTGGACATTATTGTGCTGAAAATTTAAACTGCTCTGCCTTTATGACATATGAACTGTGAGAACTGTTGCGATCAGAAAGGAAAGGAATAGTGACAAAGTACCCCTGAAATAAGAGAGAGAGAGAAAGAGAGAGAGAGAGAGAGAGAGAGAGAGAGAGAGAGAGAGAGAAAGAGAAAGAGAGACAGAGAGAGAGAAAGAGACAGAAGGAGAGAGACAGAAGGAGAGAGAAAGAGAGATACAGAGAGAGAAAGAGGGTGGGAGAGAGAGAAAGAGAGAGAATGATAAAGGACTGGGTCCACCTTCACTGTACAATAGAAAACAATGAAAGACCAGTACATTCAGTGAAAACAAGCAATCTAAGGGAAGCTGTGGGGGTTTGAGGAATAGAAGTGACCACCTTGGCCAGAGATAAAGCACCATGCCTCTTTATCTTTTGTCCAAATATGAGGTGTGGCAGGCATGTGTGCATTTTCTGCTTAATACAGTTATCACTTTTAACCTCCTTGTTTACATAACCGTTTTTAAAAAATAAACATTGGAATCTTTCCGTGGAAAAGAAGCCTCATCGTCAGACAGTATGTAAAACATGGAAAAAATGACTAATACTTTGTGATGATAGAATGCACAGGAATTACAGAATGCAAACATACGTACGAGTGTTCACAGAGTATGAGATACTCTTTTTGCTGAGGGGCTGGGTATTTTGCTTTTTTCGGGGGCTAGTAGCCCATTGGTTGGCTCTCAGGTGCTCAGTACACAGATAATACAAGGCCATAATGTCCAGTTCTGCTCCTGTGTCCCGCAGTATCTGTCCCTGTTCACACGGACCTGGATATTAAATGTCCATTATCGTACTTTCAGAACATTCGCTTTCAAAAAAGTCTTATACGGATCAACATTAGATTACCTGACATAAATTGTAATGTATTTTTAAGCAGATATAAAATACATTAGCGCAATTCAATAAACAGTAACTGTTTGTAAGTGTGTGATGGGGAAGGGCGGTGAGCGGGGTGGTGCTCTTGCGTTGCTCCATGTTATTTTTAGACAGTTTCTTGCTTAATAACGTCATCATTCTCGTGTCTTTTTAAATCTCTATTCATAAATAGTTGCTTGGAGAGGTTCCGGAACATTTCTGAACACAAGCAATGTTTGAAAAATGTAAAACACTCTGATATCATTGCCAATGATATTTTATCAGTGTGTAGCCTCATCCTTTGACTTAACCCTTGAATCGGCTCAACACTGGTGTGAAACTTTACAGTTGCCATTGACCAAGCATCAATACATCAATATAGTGAACAAATGAGCTCACAGAGAAAACACATAATAGGATGTAATCCTGGCCCCAAAGGAGGATTCACTAGAGCAGCTTACCCTTCAAATAAAACGGATCTTTTGTATGCCTGCAACTTTGCATTCATTTCAATCTAAGAAATGTTATTATATCTGGTGTGGTGTTAATTAAATAATTTTACTATTTTTAATTGTATTTTATGGTCTTCTTAGTTTATTTAAAGCATATTATTATTTTATTAGTATTATTACCATCATGTGACTTCCCAAAAGTTGTGTTTTCTCTCTCTTTTGTTTCCCTTTGAAATATTGTCAAGCACTCGTTTGGTTGATATTTTAATGTAGAGTAAGTAAGATTTTTGTGTTAAAATATTGTTACCATTGTAAATCCCTTCCTATCATTAAAAAAGGGTCACTGATATGTTGACCCTCTGCCTGTGTTTATAGTCTTCAAATTCGGGTTTCAAAATATGCAGTTGACGGGCCGTCACTCTGTACCAAAACATCACATAACTGTACAATAATTAAACCTCACTGGTTGAAAATTGGTTCTAATTGCCACAGCTAATGGTGTTTCAACGTCAGTGCATTCACAGAGAAGGGGTGGGATAAGCAATGCTGTGGTTTGAGCATGTTTGTTGCTGCTATTCCTCCAAAATTACCTATTATACCTTTAAGCACAGGTTACCATGTAATAGATTTGACCAGAGCGGTCGGTTACTTGTGCGTGACATGAGGAGAGGGGGACTGCCCTGCTGACGGAAGCCCTCCATCCTGCCAATGTCAGCCAGCCAGATTCATGACAGTGGGTTGCATCAGTGCCCCCTGGGAAGGGAAGGATCTCAAACCTGAAAGGAGAGGATAGGATTGGAGGGAAGTTAAGAGGAAGCAGAAAGGGAGTTTCCTTTCCCAAAGCCCAAGACCTTCTCAGGAATAAGGTCTAAATCAATCATCTTTTCATCATTTCAGGAAAATAGCACTTACATAACACATTGAAATCCCACATCTACCCGTTTCCAGTCATTTTGCCAAATTTGAATGTACGCAAGGACACACAAGTCCACAATTCCAGATTCACACAATAGAGTACACTCCTTAAAGCAGCCAAGCCCCAGACCAACTAAACACCAGAGGTGCTGAGATCTTTGATCTCCAGTTAAGAGCACACACTTTTTCAACAACTTCATTCTCTTTTCTGGTGGGATGTCACAATTATCAGGGGTATTTTTCATAATGAGAGTGACAGGCATTCACTGCGGTTCAAGTTTTTGCAAAAGGCCAAATGCATCCGGCATATGATTACTGGGTAACACTTTATTTGAAGGCTCCGACATAAGAGCTATCAATCCTCCATAAGCACTACATAGCACATTCATAAGCACTACATAAGCATTCATAAACGCATATGGTGTGTTATGTAAACATTGATGCAGCAAGTGACATTACCATGACATACCATGACACAAGATCCATATGTCTGCTGTTTACATAACCACTTATGAATGCTTAAGTAGTTCGTACGAATATGCTATCTAGTGCTTATGGAGGAGTTATATGCATTCAGTAAACACTTTATTAGGCTTATTAGAGTTTTTGGATTTATTAAGTCTTCTGCTGCTGCTTCTACATACCACTGTTGTAATGTGTGGTTATTTGCATTACTCCACCTTCCTGCCTGCTTTCACCAGTCTGCCCTTCTCCTCTGACCTCTCTCATTAACAATGTGTGCCTGCAGAACTGCTGCTCACTGGATGTTTTTTGTTTTTCGGACCATTCTCAGCAAACTCTAGAAACTGATGTGAGTGAAAATCCCAGGAGATCAGCAGTTGCTGAGATACTCAAACCACCCTGTCTGGCAGCAACAATCATTTAAAAGTCAAAGCCACTTACATCATATTATTTCACCATGCTGATGGTCGATGTGAACATTAACTGAAGCTCCTGACCCGTATCTGCATGATATGCTGCCACACGGTTGGCTGATTAGATAATCACATGAACAAGTAGTTGTTCCTAATAAAGTGCTCAATGAGCTCTTATGTAGGAGCCTTCAAATAAAGTGTTACAGATTAGTATATGCAACACTGTGACAGTGCCACAGGCCTATTATCAACCTTGTTTGATCGTTGTTCTGTTGGTGGTGTGTTCCTCCGTCAGCAAATGAACAACAGATTCTCTGATTCAGATACACTAAAGCAGGGGTCACCAACAAGGAGCCCGCGGGCACCAGGTCGCCCCCAAGGACCACATGAGTCGCCCGCAGGCCTGTTCTAAAAATAGCACAACTCACTAGTGAATAAAATTTTATTTTATTCTGTTGCTATTTTTTTTTTATCACACTTGCATTTATATAGATTTAAAAATGACAATATCTTAAAAATATGTTTATTATACATGAAGTTTAGATAAGTTTAGATGAACTCTGACCTACTCTAGTTCAAAGGTCAGTATTGTGCGCATGACAAAACAAACTGGTAGCCCTTAGTATGACTCAGTACCCATGAAGTAGCTCTCAGTTTCAAAAAGGTTGGCGACCCCTGCACTAAAGCCATGTAGCCATCACCTGCAGCTCTGAGGCACAATAAGAGCAGCAAGCAGCCTGTAGCCTAGTAGTAAAGGCGCATGACTAGGACCTGGAAGAGTGATGGTTCAAGCACCGGTGCAGCTACAATAAGATCTGCACAGCTATTGGGCCCTTGAGCAAGGTCCTTAACCCCACATTGCTCCAGGGGGATTGTCTCCTGCTTAGTCTAATCAACTGCAAGTAGCTTTGGATAAAAGCTTCAGGTAAATAGCAAATTGTTATTATTATTATTACTATTATTATTATTATTATTATTATTATTATTATTATCATATGTGATGCAGACCGTGATGAGTAATGGACATAAAACCTGCAGTTCAGCCCAATGACACAAGTTGAGAGATGTGCACAAAGAACAGGTGAAAACATTCAACCGGACAATAATAAAAACTATTGCCATCCCACAAATACCTTGAGTATTTTCTCATTTCAACACCACTGATTAAAAATACACTCAACATAAACAGAATTTGAACATACACATCAATACAACATCAATGTTGACACCATAACACAGATTTGAGGAGCAGCCATTGCTGAGCCATCTGTAATGTATCTCTCTGCAGTTATTGGCTGAGGCAGTGAAAAGATGGGTGAGGGGGGAGACATTTTATTCCCGTCTCCAGCCTTTCTGATGTGAGAGGAGCAAGAGGGCAGATGACAGGTCCAGCTGCTTGATACGCGGTTACTGATGAGGCCAGCAAGTCCCCAGCAGGCCACCAGAACTGGAGTCGACTTACAGCAGGCCGAAGCAACGGACTCCAAGTTCCAAGGGCAGCATGACGTCAGCAAAAGCAATCTGAGATTTAGTGGACGCTCTCATGAACGCCCTGCGCACTGAAGTCCAAAGCTATTACATTTTCTTCCATTTGCTATGTGTTGATCCTTCTTTAAAGGACACAGTGAATTTATTCAATACTACACTTTGTACTCTGGCATTGTCTTTTGTCAGTTATGTAACCCACTGTGCAACAGAGAAAACAGAACCCAACTCTTGACCTCACCAAACAGTAAGATTCATTATCCTAGTTTTTTGACACAGGAGAGCTCCCACACCATCTGTAAAAACATTAAGCCACAACCCCAGTTACAAATGCATCCTTTGAGAGTAGTTCAATTTGAAGTCCAAAGACTTGAGAAAACCAAAAGATTTTTAAATTCCCAAAACATATAAATCGTATTACACCAACTGCAGGTGACGGTTCAAAAAATCAAATTCTGAAATTATGTAGGCAGTCTTTCACAATCGCAGTGAAGCCTCCATTGCTCTGTGTTTTTCATGTTCCATGATCCAGTCCCTGGAATCCATTCAGAAGTGCCACAGACCTGCTGAAGCTGCACAGTACACACATTAACACTGAAGCTCCCTTTCACTGCCTGTAGAAGGAGAAGAGGAAGGCACAGACAAGGAAATACAGTACGCATCTGAAGCTCCATATAAACCATTAAGAATATGTGATCATGATGAGTAAGTAAATAAATACAATAGAGAGGAACGCACAGCAATGTGAAAGAGCGCATTTTCCAATGCTGGTGTTTTCCTTGGCTTTGGTCATAAGTGGTGCATTGAGCTCCTTTTGCTGTTACAACAGCCGAGTCACTAGTGGTCGCCATTGTTTGTTTTCTCGAACCAGTTTGATTAGATGTAATCTGGTCCGGCTTGAACAAGGTCATCATGACAGCACTTTCATTTCATTCTATTCATTTAGCAGATGCTCTTATCCTGAGTGGCATACAATGAGGAAGAACATAAGTTAATGGACCTGATTTACATGATTAGCAGGGCTAACAACATTCCCAGGACAGCAGATATATAGGTGACATTACTAAAGCACTGATGTGAACTAACCATGCTGAGCACAAACCAAAAGGCAAATCCTCAATTGATGGGATGAATGTGCAGTAATTAATGCCTATGAATCTTTTTGAATTGCTGATTATATTATAAACCATTCAAACGAACTGCACATGATTTGTTGCATACAACAATTAAAGAGTAAAAAAAGTTACTGTGCAGGAGAACAGATGGGTGTAGGCAGTAGAACCCTGGCAGGAGCCCAGGCTAACCACTCTAACTCATCACCCCGTGGTCTGCTGTTGACAGGCTCTGTTCTTGTCTGTTGATCTACGCTTATGACTCCACAGGAGAGAATAATTTAAATGTTTGGCACCCAGGACCAAGAGTGCAGAAAGATGGGTCACATTTTAGTCTATCTTGACACTGTGAAATCTCAGTGACGCTGTTACCCATGAATGAACTACCTTCACCAAAAAGAGAGTATACATGCAAGAGAGATTCAAACGTTTAAGTAGTTTTAAACTCATTCTGAGACTTTTTGGAGCTTTCGTAGATGCCTAAGTGGCAGTCTGATAAGAGTATCCTAGTTGTGCTATAAAAAAAACACAAATTTTGTGAATTTTAATGAAAAGCAAGAAAGTAATCCCCTAAAGGATCAATATTCTTGCTGAAAACATGAAACAGTGTGTTTCGTTTCAAGCAAACACTTAAGCTCTTCCTTCGTCACTAATAAACCGATTACAGAAATTTCGTCCTGCTCTTTCTTTCTAACACATACTATTCAGTCATTTCCAGGTCAGAGGCTGTGAGTTGACCAGAATTTTGTCATTTAATTCTGCATGGCAAGAGGGGCTATTTAGTTAGATTATTGATTGAAATACAATAAGATAATGATCATCATTGCAGACGTACAAAATGTTGACCCTACTAGAATCCTTCAAGATGCTGTAATGACGTCATTCCCTGCTATTGTGTTATACTGGTGATTACTCACGCGGACAGCTCTCTAGAATAGGCCCATTTCTTCGTATTGAGCCGTCGAGCTGTCAAACATTTCTCCATCTGCCTCGTAATTAATGTGATCAGATGGACTGAAATGAGTAATCTTTCAGCGGCTGCTAGAAGACATACTTTACTTCAAGACAGAATTGAGACATTTCAGCTAGCGGTAAGAAAAGAACACTGAGTGAGGCACTCTGGGGCGTATCATTACGCCATTTTTATATATCGGAGACAGCAGATACAGCGCAGACACATTAGGGATATTACAGCGCAGCCCGGGAAGCCTCTCAGCCCTGTTCCTGAAGGATCCTCTGTCACCACACCTGACTCCAACCCCGCCATCCTCCTCAGGCCACCTCAGATCCTGGATGAACTTCCACTGCGAAACCTCTGACGGACGTACATAATTCTGGCCAGAGAAATAATTAACTTCTGAGACAAACCATCCTTTCCAAATGAGTGAAACTGACAGCTTAAATAAGGGCTAAAGGAAAGCAATTAAAAGCACGGGCAGAACTAATTAAAGGAAGAGACCGTCTGTGGGAAGGACTGCAGGGCTTCATGTCTGAATCTACCCAGTACTCTAAACTGAGAATGTTCTATCACTTCAATTGCAATGGCTGGAGGCAGAGAGCAGCTGGTAAGCTGTTGCTACTACTACATGGAGGAAGTAAAAGCAAATAAAAGAAGGGAGGTAGTAAACAGGAAATTAAATTGAGGGGGAAATTAATGGCAAACAGAAAAGTGTTATGAGAATTGTTTGGCCTTCTTTGACAAAGAGGAGTTGAATGTTCTTCATATGAAATCTTCTTGGGTACCTTACAAAACAAGTCATTTTATGGGAATTCAAACCGATGATGGAAACTAGACCGAAAGAAATGTATTTAAGTTGGATTAACCATTGATAACGTTAGCACATGTGGAAGGATTACATATTCCCCAACTTTATAGTTAGTACCATAAAATCCAATACATCCTCAATATCATTCCTATAATAAAAATAGTATCATCTTCTCCAGTCACAGATAGTGTTAGCGATGCTCTCCCCTGGGTTGTGGGGTGTGTTGTGGAGTGTGAGTGTGTCAAATAAATCCCCTGGTTTGCCTCTGACTGCTGTTCCACCTTCTCAGAAACACTTATTCCCATGCTTGACACATTTAAGCACAGTTCAATAGTACAAGCTGAGAAAAGTTCAATTCAATGAATGCTGAGGTGTGATTCAATTACCTGTGGCATTCATTAGTGCCTGCCTCAAGCATACTTATTTGATTAATCAATCGATTAAAGACACAGGACAGTGTTTTTTCCCCCTCGTTCAATAGCATGAAAAGGAAATTAGAAGAACTGTTTTCCTCAACACACCTGTGTCTGGTTCTAAAAGCATAAGAGTTCTGTTTGCATATAATATTTTATATTATATTTGGGACCATTTACCAGTGTTGATGTGAATTCTTACATTTAATTCTATATTAAGCGTCCCTATAAAGCTCAGAAGGACACACTAGTTGATTTCAACATCCTTTACTGTAGAATTCTACAGTTCACGGGCCTGTTTTGTTTTAGGTCATTTTCTGAAGTGGTAAGAGGGAAATCATTAGAATGGGGAGAACTGGTTGAGAGATTAACTTAGTATTTTATCAGCATTTCTTCATTGTACCATGCCCACAGAAAGGGGAAAAAATTTGATCTTTGATCTTTGTTGGTGCCAGACAGGGTGGAATATCTCAGCAACTGCTGATTTTCACGGACAACAGTCTCTAGTTTGCAGAGAGTGGTACAAAAAGTGATGGTCATCTGCAGGCCTAATCGCTCGTTGTATTCCTCTTCTGCCCCCTGGTGGTCACAGTAACACCACATAGAGGTAGGAAATAAAACAAGCAGTAAGCGCATACACATCGTAACTTTCCCGAGCAATGAGCGTCCGACACTGCCAATCTGTCTTTTATGTTTACTGGAGTGGCGTTCATATTTCATCATAAGATTTGTATTTTATACAACCATCTTCCACCCACCTTATAGTCTCAGTCACTCTCAAAATATAATTATGCATATATACCTACGAGAAAAAAATTTAAGCTATGAATTGTTTTTATTTCCTACATTGACATTGCAATGCGTTAAAAGCTTAAGTGCCTGATCATAATAATTATTCACATTATGCACTCAGGTTAGAGATTATTTGCTAGCTCCTTGCGCAATGGCTTGGAAATAAGGCACTTGCATCTAAAAATAACACACTTACATTATAGCTTTTATCAGTCATTGATTCAAGATGCAGTGCTATAACCAGCATACGCAATTCTGATATCCAAACAATGTCTGCAATAAGCCAAACAGCTGCTAAGCCCTCTCCACTCGGATATACATAAACAAATGAAAAGACTGCATCATTTTCAATCGAGCAGAATGCCCTGATTACATGCAAAATTATTGCCAAAAAGGTCATTGCCAAAGCAGGTTTTTAATAGTAAGAATATTGATGAGAATCTTGAAACGATGCGGTTTTTAATGAGCAGTTAAGTGGTTTGGCTTCAGCTTCGTGGATTTGGCGGGTTTACAGAGTTAATTCCTGCGAGCACGGAGCAGTACCACTGTGCACCTCATCAACACCCTGTTGGCTCTCCCTCCTCAAAAGTGCGGTGCGCCTCTCTCTCTCTCTCAAAAAAAGAGGATTGCAAAAAGAGGAGAAAAGCGTAAAAATGGCCCTGGACATAGGAATCTTAAACGAACACTGAAACATACCGAATATTGATTTGAGATGGAACGGCTCAAAATTGAGCGACGTACCAAAAACCCATAAGCGCATTACAAAAATGTCCAAAACGTCTTTCATGAAGCTTAAAACCTAATGATTGACGTTCATCATACTTCAGTTTGGTATCTGGTATTACTGTTTTTCATCCTTTCTCCAATACATGACTTATGTATATCCTTCATAATACTTAGCTGAATATTAGCTCAGTGAAAATGAATGAATCATCCTAATCCTATCAATCTGTACTGCACTGGAAGAGCGGCAACTAGGCTCTACTGGAGATCCTCATACATATTATCTTGACTTCCTAATCAGCTTCATGGGCAAAAAATAAAAGAGGAAGAAATACGTTATTTAGTTTTGGAATCTGCGTTCGGGAAAAAAAGAATCAAGAGACGTGATCAGTGGCTGAAACTCAGTAACGTTTATTGATCATTCGGGAGTCGATATACAGGACTATCTAACCAGTTGTGTACAGTAGTGCTTTTCCCACGGTCATCACACAGCTTTGCTCCCACAACACGGAGCGGGCGCACCCCACTCACACACACACACTCACTCTCTCTCCCGGCCAGTCTCACCGGCCTAAGGTAGTAATAAAGGCAGCCTTTAAGAGGACTTAAAAACCAGCTGTTAGCACCTCCCTCCTTCACACAGTAACACTGGAACAGGCTGGACAGAAACAGGGGGACCTACCGAGCATCTCATACCTACTAACACACCTAATAAGAAAGACAGGAGTGCATCTACTGGTTCCACAAAACAGAAAAAAAAAAAAAAGTCCCCCTTCAGGTAGAGTGTTTAGAGTCCTCTTCTCATCTCGGCACAACAGGAAGCAATCCTCACTCTAAAATTAGCCGCACTCTCACAAGCACCAATAGTTCAGCTTTAAGAAAACACTAAAAACAACTTTAAAAGTACGCTTCTATATCTCCCTTTACTGAAAATAAAAATAAAATAAAAAATAAAAATGCACATTGCAATAAAAACAGCGTTTTAAAAAAAATCAATACAATAATGTAATTAAGGTCACATTTAATAGCTAGGCATTAATAGAGGTAAATAACAATAATAGTCTTAGCCATTTTATAAGTACATGTAGTTATATATAAGGAGAAGTGGGTGGGGAACAGGCTTAAGGGGAATGTCGCTAACGCTGGAACAGACTTCGATCGTTTAGACGTGGACCCTCCCGTTATTGCTTCACTTCACTGACAGTATTACAACCGTACACAGAGCCCTGTGCTCATGGAGCTAGCGCGCTGTCCAGAGTTCTGCCATATGCACGGTGCTGATGTCACACTGGAGACGGCTGCTTCAGGAGTTACAACGTCGGCGTTGACCAGGAGTACCTCTGCTTACGTACCGCAGGAGGCCCGGGCAGCTGGGCTCAGCACCGCAGGGGCCTGTCCGTGCGAGCTACGTACTGAGGTAAGACGGAAGCAAACAGACTCTTTGGCACATACTGAGTGACTGACAGTCACGGGAAAGCACTGGGCTGGGCTCAGTACA
Source organism: Conger conger (assembly GCF_963514075.1). Taxonomy (NCBI): domain Eukaryota; kingdom Metazoa; phylum Chordata; class Actinopteri; order Anguilliformes; family Congridae; genus Conger; species Conger conger. Next base: position 70,786,323 of record NC_083761.1, read on the forward strand.
TTTCAGGTGCTAAGTAAGGACTCAAGTGCGCTGTGTTTCAGACATGGACACAATACCACGTGTAGGAAACTTGTACCTAACAAATTCAACAAAATAAAAGAACTAAAAACCCTGCCGAAAAAACTTGCCCGGTTTTTTCGCCATGGGTGTGAGAAGGGACGCAGCGTATCGGAATACGGGCTGTCTGTTGACTGATACCGTGCGAACAGACATTACACACACACACACACACACACACACACACACATACACACACATACACACACATACACACACATACACACCACCTCTGCACCTTTGGTCACAGTGTGTTACACGGGCAACTCATTTTCGTCCCAGTTTCCAACAGTAGCAATACATTCTATTCAGCTTCATTCACTGAAAACCGAAGTTTGAACACATTCAAATGTGCAATAAAATAACGACAGAGGATCAGCAGCTCATCGGGTTTATGACGGCAGCGTTTGGTGCCGGTTAAAATAAACCAAACTGGTTAATAAAGGCTAAAATTGGCGAAAATGTCCAGTCGTCTCTCTCCTCCCCCCCCCCCCCCCCACAACATCTGATCCTCTTGTAACTCCTAATTAAGTTCCCCTGTGCGCTTGTGCAGCTAGCAGGACCACCCCCACCCAAGGCTCAATGCATCCTCTAGATCAGAAATGGGGTGAGACCAATAAAAGTGTTGTGCTTGGCTCTGTCTCTCTCTCTCTGTCTCTCTGTCTCGCTGTCTGTCTCTCTCTCTCTGTCTTACTGTCTGTCTCTCTCTCTCTGTCTCGCTGTCTCTCTCTCTCTCTCTCTCTGTCTCGCTGTCTGTCTCTCTGTCTCTGTCCGTCTTGAGCGGTGGAGCAACGTGTAAAAGGACACCATTACTGCAAGGTGCCACAGTTGTCTCTTTCCGGAATAAATACGCAATATAGTGTATATACACATTCTGACCAGGAAACCTTCAATAAAGGATGATTTGATGAGGATGGCTTCCTTCATGTCATTTGAAATGAGACCCATGATGGGACGTGGCTGAGGAGCTGTGCCGACCCGGTTCACCCCGCCACACTGCGGGGGTCCCAGTGTCCGCAGTCACCCCTCCCCCACGCTCTCTGAACAACACCTCTTTAAAAAACACTTAAAACAACCGAGAACACATCAAAGAGCCCAACAAGGACGTCTGAACGAAACGAGGGAAGAGGAGGGAGGGAGAGAGGTTTCTACACGGCCTGTGCAGGGACCGGGACTGGGGTGGGTGTGGGTGTGAGTGTGGGGGTCGGGGTCGGGGTGGGGGTAGGGGTGGGGGTGGGGGTGGGGGTGGGGGTAGGGGTGGGGGTAGGGGTGGGGGTGGGGGTGGGGGTGCGGGTGGGGTTTGGGGTGAGGGCAGGGCTGGGGGCTCGGGTGGGGGTAGGGGTGGGGGTAAGGGCAGGGGTAGGAGCGGGCGTGGTCGCAGGCGTAGGGGTTTGGTTGGAGGTGGAGGTGGGGGTGGGCGTGACTCCCGGGACGGGGGTGGGCATGTCCTCAGGGGCAGGTGTGTCCTCGGGGGTGGGTGTAGAGGGAGGGGCAGGCTTGTTGAAGTTGAGATCCAGGATGTGCTGCTGCAGGTGGCGGACCCAGTCCTCCTGCACCGACAGAGGGCCCTGGAACTCCACCTCGCAGAACCTGGGGACGAGAACAGGGGGTTAGCACAGCTCTCACGACATCACACGACATCACACGACATCACACGACATCACACGACATCACACTACATCACACTACATCACACTACATCACACTACATCACACTACATCACACACCCTGAAACTCCACTTCAGGGAGAGTACAGGGGGTTAACACACCACAGCACACCACAGCGCACGACCTTAAACTCCACTTCAGAGAGAGGACAGGGTTAACACGACTCCACACGACTCCACACGACTCCACACGACTCCACACGACTCCACACGACTCCACACGACTCCACACGACTCCACACGACTCCACACGACTCCACACGACTCCACACGACACCACACGACACCACACGACACCACACGACACCACACGACACCACACCACCTTAAACTCCACTTCAGGGACGGGACAGGGGGTTAACACAGCTCACACTACATCACACACCCACGGGCTTCAATTACTGGTACTGGGAAAAGCGGAACTAATCTTGGCATTCTAGACAATGCAGTGGTCATAAACAATCCTAATGCATAATATCAGACAAAGAGCACAGGCCCTCATTTTAGCCTAATCAATGGACTCATCTCCAGTCAGGGAGTCCTATTATTGATTTAACGCAAAGCTGCACGTCTCTGAAAGCCATTTCAAACCCAGCCATGAATGACAATGAAACGATTAAGGGTAAAGGGCCCACTCTCCAAGCACCTCATCCCTCTTCACAACAGCTCTGGGTAACGGGCTGCATGCAAACGATCGGTCCGCGTGCTGTGCAGCGAAGCCCCCACAGCGCCAGACATAATGTCAACGAGACAAAAGCGGCGCGAACGAGCTCACTGAACACCCAATATCAGCTAAATCAAAACGGCGAAACACATTGCCGTTTGGCAAAAGGAAATACGTTTCGCAGCATAATAGCCCCAGGGCGCGGCAGAACTTAATGTTTGCATGCCTAAGCTTGCCAGACATATTCCAAACTCGGCAGCACGTATAATCAAACAATAAAACACGCAGAGAGAAACCTCTCTCACCTGCACTTGAGCGAGTACACTTTGCCCACCAGCTTCACCAGGGGGGTGGAGGGGGGCTTTGGCACGAGGGCGGGGATGGTGCCGGTGCGAGGGGGCTGGGGGGGCCCCGTTTCCCGCTCTCCGCTCTCGGAGTGGGACAAGTGCTTCGGAGGCCGACGTTCAAAACCTGGGAAAGCACGGGAGGACATTCAGGGTTACCCGGCGGACATTTTACACACAGCAGCTTAGAGCATGAAAAACTGCACCCAGTGCAAATAACTAGACTGGCCGCAACTACCAGAGACAAGGGTGGGATGAGTAGGGATGGAAATTAACAACATGGTAATTGGATACTCCCTAGGCCAACAGTATTCAGGGACTGTTGACTCGGTCTCCTCCTATGAACAAACAGGGGCAGAGTTGATTTCCGTGCCAGCCTCAGTCAGATGTTTCTTGGTTTTAGTTATTCTGCCTGCAAAGGCTGGCGCAACGCCACATGATTTGTACATGACATTCTCACGGTCTGTTTGCCTGATGCAACGCAGCCAGGTGCCATGGTGATTTCACCCAGCTGATGAGCCAACCTACGCATTACTGGAAGGAGCTCGCGAGGATTGCGCCAGCCTCAGACAAGTCCATTTGCTGAATGGCCCTGCCCTCTTGTGCTCAGGAGCAGCACCAACTATGTTTTTAGTTTTGTACAAAATACAAAATAAATGGAGTGAGAATTTGACGGAACTTGGTTTTTACTGTTCAATCGCAGAGTTTAGTGTTTTTCATTTGCATCTCTATCAGGCAGGACCACATTACTTAAATATGCCCATCGGCTCTTGGCCTTCAGTCATGGTGCTTCATTTGCTGGGTTAATATTTTGAGACTTGGTCAGCTTCATTAGTTGAGACAACTGTAGAAGTGTATGAATAGCCCCTTAACACAGTGTAAATGAGACATACAATTGAACAATGTTGTCCTACTGTGTTGTGCTACACCATTACGGACATCACTTTGGCTCATGACAGATTAGAGGAAGCGTCACAGTATATTATTATACATACTGTGCCCAACAATATACATATTTTTGCAAGCAATATTCAGACCTATTTCATCAAAGAGAGTTTCATGAGTTAAGTTAATTCCATTCCAATGCCATCCTTAAAAAAGCAAGTTGCTAACAAGTTCCTACATTGAAACTACAACAAGAGTCGCATTCCTGCATGACATTACCTTAGTAGTTTCAATACAGCAATGTGTTAGCAACTTGAAATGGGGTAAAATTTGAGTCTCCCGGGCCAAATGGGGTGGGTTGGCAAGTATGGCTGACAGCCTTAGTGTGTGTATGAATGTGTGTGCACGCGTGGGTATGTGCGTGAGTGCGGGTATGTGCATGTGTGCGGGTATGTGGGTGTGCGTGTGCGGGTATGTGCGTGTGTGTGGCTGTGCATGCGTGTGTGGCTGTGCATGCGTGAGGCTGTGCGTGCGTGTGTGGCTGTGCGTGCGTGTGAGGCTGTGCGTGCGTGTGAGGCTGTGCGTGCGTGTGTGGCTATGCGTGCGTGTGTGGCTGTGCGTGCGTGTGAGGCTGTGCGTGCGTGTGTGGCTGTGCGTGCGCGTGTGGCTGTGCGTGCGTGTGTGGCTGTGCGTGCGCGTGTGGCTGTGCGTGTGTGTGTGGCTGTGCGTGCGCGTGTGGCTGTGCGTGCGTGTGTGGCTGTGCGTGTGCGTGTGGCTGTGCGTGCGCGTGTGGCTGTGCGTGCGCGTGTGGCTGTGCGTGCGTGTGTGGCTGTGCGTGCGCGTGTGGCTGTGCGTGCGTGTGAGGCTGTGCGTGCGTGTGAGGCTGTGCGTGCGTGTGAGGCTGTGCGTGCGTGTGTGGCTGTGCGTGCGCGTGTGGCTGTGCGTGCGCGTGTGGCTGTGCGTGCGTGTGTGGCTGTGCGTGCGTGTGGCTGTGCGTGTGTGTGTGGCTGTGCGTGTGTGTGTGGCTGTGCGTGTGCGTGTGGCTGTGCGTGCGTGTGTGTGTGGCTGTGCGTGCGTGTGTGGCTGTGCGTGCGCGTGTGGCTGTGCGTGCGTGTGTGGCTGTGCGTGCGTGTGTGGCTGTGCGTGCGTGTGTGGCTGTGCGTGCGTGTGTGGCTGTGCGTGCGTGTGAGGGCAGAGGGGTCTCACCTCTGGGCGAGCGCACGTTGAGCTCGCTGCGGGCCACCTGTGAGTGTGGCAGGGCGGGCTGGCGGGACGCCCCGGGGCTCTGTTGTAAGCCCCCCTCCCGCGACGCCCCCCACGTGCCCCCCGTCACCTCGCGCCCCGCCCGCCGGCCCTGGGGCAGCCCCAGAGAGGGCCGCTGGGAGGAGAGGGGCCGGGACACCCCGGGGGAGATGCGCTCCAAATCAGCCGAGGGGGACGGAGAGGAGCCACTCTTCTGCAATGCAGACCGGCAGCAGGTCAGTTTACACCACCCATACACACCAGACCTCACTGTTTTGGATATAAACACTTTACTGAACTGAGCTGGTGTACTGGAAATTCTCAAAAATCATAACCCTGCCTTCTGGTCCTCTTAGTTGGCTCAGCTACGCCAGGCAAGATCAATCGAGCACAGAAAAGTATTTGAATGCAAAGCAAGTCTGTTACAGTGCCAAATACATACACATCCCCAGAGAAACCATACAGACAAAAATGCCAGCAAACAACAATCAGGTTTAACCTGGAATGAGAGTAAAACATTTTTTAAATAGGACAAACTGCACATGATAAAACAGACAAAATAATGAACAATGAGTACGGTACAGCGGGCAGTGGGACCGTTAAGAGCCCAGGGCTCCCCGTTGCGGCCGCTCCTCACCTTCTTGGGGAAGGGCCGGTCGCCCTGCATGTAGCGGCGGTGCATCTCCGCCACCTTGTGCGGCTTGCTGCGCATCCAGGCGCTCAGCGTCTCGATGGGCGAGCCGTTCACACACCACTCTGTGACCCCGAACTGCCGCAGGTGGGCGCGGGCGTGGCTGGCCAAGGCCTTGCGGTTCTCAAAGTAGAACCCGCACAGCTCGCAGCTGGCGTCCGAGGCTGGGGAGGGGGGGGGGGGGGGGGGGTTGAGACAGTGGGAACAGAGCATTAGTTCTCGGTTTCGCTATATTTTTACCCTCAACAGCACCGTGGGGACAGACGGTAGTGTCAAAAGGGTAATCTCGTGTGATAGAGAGGGTGATCTCACGCCTGCATGTTTGCTAATCAGTCAGGGGAAAAAACATTTCTCAGGAGAGCAGCCTCGTATACTGAAAAGGCAGCTCCGGATCCCAGCAGATTCGGTGTTGTGGTTAGTGTGACTGCCTCATGGAGGACTAGACCAGGGTTCCAGGCTCACCGATTCCTTTTTCCCCCTCTTAGATTTGCTCAATTTAAAAAACAATTACAATAACAAACTATATTTTTCTGTTGGGGAGTTGGGGAAAGGCAATCTTAACTAAAATAGGTCCATTGGAGCAACCCTGTTTCGAGGGAAGAACAAAGGTAGCTTCGGTAGTAAAATCAAGCAAAACATGGCCAACTGCCCCCAGGGTGCTGTTGAGGGCAAAGACCCACATGGAGCCTCCATCACACAGAGGGGAAAGTGCCTCTGGGACGGTGTGTGCGCTGAGACCGGCTCACCTGAGTGGGAGGCCCCATACTTCTCAGGCGAGGACTTCCCCTTGAAGGAGAAGTCCAGCGGCGGGGGGGAGAAGGTTTTGGGCGACGGCCTGTCCGAGGACTGGCCCTCGTCCGACAGAGGCCTCTTCCCCAGCGGGGACGAGCCCAGGTAGCCGCCCCCCTTCCCGGCTCCGAGCGGGGACAGGGAGAGAGACGCGGCGCCCAGGCCCTGCTTCAGCAGCCTGGAGCCCGAATGCAGCATGCTGACCGGGGACTTGCGGGAGAATTTGGGGGACAGGTACCCCAGCTCCTCCCAGGTGGGGCTGCCCCCCAGGCCGGGCTCCTTCTTCACCTGCCCCGCGGGGGGGGTTCCCTTCTTGCGCATGAGCTCCCGCAGGGTGTCGATAGGCGAGCCGTTCACAGACCACTCCGTGATGCCCAGCTGCCGCAGGTGGGAGCGGGCGTGGCTGGAGAGGCCCTTCCGGTTCTCAAAGTACTCCCCGCAGAACTCACAGCGGATGTCCCGGGTCGGTTCGGGTTCAGGGGGGGCTGGGACCGGGAGAGGAAGGGGGAGAATCCAGTTACACTACAAAACAATAAATGGCTACATCCACTTATTGTTATGGATGATAATATGATCAGACCATGGATCTGCACTGGGTAAATTATAAGTTACATTAGCGGTAACATTATGAACTTACAAATGCTGATGTGATGAGGCATACCGGTTAACTGTAATACATGCTTCATGAAATATGCTCTTGTTACTTTATTATCCTTGTAAAATTCTATGAATCATAAAAAGCTAGGCATACAACAAATGTACAAGGTCACCTGAGGAGAGAGACTGGGGCATTGTAAAAACATTGCTCAAGGGAGCAGTTCAGTTAAACAGACAGGAACAGGACTGTGTCTGATGGCTCCAGACTCAATTCAATTCATTTTTATCTGTATAGCACTTTTCACAAAGACGGCTTAGAGTAACAGAAGGGCTCAAAGAATGCGACGAACACCACGCCTCAACCCCCAAAATAGCAAGCACGAGGTAAACCTCTTCAGTGGAGAGAAAAACCCGCAAACAGTGGTGTGAAAACTTCCCAATGGGAGGAAATCTCTGGAGGAACCCAACTATAGAGGGGGAGCCCATCCTCCGCTGGCCAGCAAGGTGTCGGGGTGAAAGACAAAACTGTAAAGGTGTAAAGATGTAAAAGTGTAAAGTAAAAGGTGTAAAGGGTTAAAATAAAGTTGTAAAGGTGGAAAGGCATAAAGCAAAAGTGTAGTGTTACAGTAAAGGCGTAAAATGATCAAATAAAAGGTGCAAAGTAAAGCTGTAAATAAAAGGTGTAAAGTAAAGCTGTAAATAAAAGCTGAAAATGAAAGTAAAAAAAAAAAAAAAAGGTGTAATGTCATAAAAAAAATAATAAAAGTGTAAAGTAATGGTGTAAATGAGGAAAGATTTTAAATAAAGGTGTAAGGGTACGGACTCACCCAGGTTGAGGGGCAGGACGCCGTCAGAGCCGTGCCAGCTTTGGGAAAGGGCCTCGGACGCGTAGCCCCGGAGGCCGCCCTCGCCCGCCATGGCCACCTCCAGCTGCACCGGCTCGGGCTTGGGTTTGGCAGGCAGCCGCGGCATGCCGCTGCCCATCTTGCGGGCGGTGGGCTGGTGGGACTGGCCGGAGGAGAAGGGCAGGCGCTTGAGGAGGCCGGGGGAGGTGGGGGAGGAGGGGGGCGAGCGGGGGGACGTGGGCGGGCTTTTGAGGGGCCGCAGGGGGAGGGCGCAGGGAAGCCCCCGGCGGGTGATGAGCTCCCGCAGGGTGTCGATGGGCGAGCCGTTCACAGACCACTCCGTGATGCCCAGCTGCCGCAGGTGGGAGCGGGCGTGGCTGGAGAGGCCCTTCCGGTTCTCAAAGTACTCCCCGCAGAACTCACAGCCAATCTCCTTCAGCGGCTCACCTGAGGGAGAGGGGAGGAGGCCACATCACACAAGGCCCTTAACCCTGCATTGCTCCAGGAGAGGATTGTCTCCTGCTTAGTTTAATCAACTGTACGTCACTCTGGATAAGAGCGTCTGCCAAATGCCAATAATGTAATGTAATGTAATAATAAAACCGCAGTTTCCCCCCCAAGGCCTAAGAAGCACTGCAATATATGTTGAGTGTGGTAGTGGCTGAATCTGGTCTGTGGCGAGCTACTCTCAGGCTGACCTTGTTCTGAACTACTCCTGGGTTTATCATTAGTCCATGTAGGCACACTGAACCTAATTTTCTTTAAGCAGTCTGCTGTGATCTATTCGGCACCCAAGGACTCACCATGAGTGATCGGCGTCAACTCGCCGCCACTCAAACGGAAGACCTGCAGGCCCGCCCTGTCGGCAGCGGAGGGCTTGTACCGTTTGCTGGTGGGAGACAGCATCGGAGAAGACGCGGCGCCCTTTGACCCCGAGCCTCCTTCCAACGAGACGCTCTTGTAGAGCCCGGACGAGGAGGAAGAAAGGGGCCGTTTGGCGGAGGGAGGGGTCAGCCTGGAAGCCATGCCGTCCAGCGCGCCAGCGTCCTCGGGCTGCAGCGAGCTGGCTCTGTGCTTGAAGTCGTCCGTGTGGATCAGCTGGTTGAGATAGTCGATGGGAGAGCCCTTGGTCTCGGCGTCCACCACCCCGAAGTGGCGCAGGTGGGCACGGGCGTGGCTGGACAGGCCTTTACGCGTCTCGAACCAGGCGCCGCAGAGCTGGCACACGATGTCCTTACTGGCATCCACGTCCATTGCTGAAGGGAGAGAGAGACCGCATGTGTTGCGCAATTACCACAAAAAGCTATTTGCACTGTGGGGGAGGGGGAAGGTAAAATTTCCAGTTCGGCAACCCAGGCCTACTGTACCTCAGATACATGATACATTTCGTATCAACACGTACACTGAAACACCCACTGACTTGGAACGGAAAGTGACTAGTTGCAACACAATGAGGGCAAACGAGGACAGAAAACAGAGTCGGATGCGCGTGTCGACGGCCCAGATTCTCGTCCCTTACTTAAGTTAAGGGGGGCGTCCGTCTCCTGCGGGGCCCAGAAAGGCTTGGCAGAAGCAGGAGCGGCACTGGAGGGCGAGGCGGTCTTCCCACCGCCGGACTTGGGGTCCAGGGAGCGCAGGGGAGAGGAGGCCGGGAGGAGGGAGGAGATGGGGGCCTTTCGGAGCAGCGGGGAGGCGGAGCGGGAGCTTCCCAGGGCGACGGGGGAGGACGGGCGGCTGGAGGAGGCTGCCGCTTTAGCGGAGGAGGCCAGGGCCGACAGCGGGGAGGGCTTCCTCTCCGCAGCCGCCACTTTCGCTCCCGCCCCCAGTTTGGCCCCGACGTCCTTTCGGGAGGAAGGACTCCCATGAGCCGGCTTCTTGGCGGAAGAGGAGTGCGGAAGCTCGGAGTAGCAGCCCCCTTCCCGCTCTTTGATGAGCTGGTACAGGAGGTCGATGGGCGCCCCGCTGCTCTCAGACACCCCGATGCCCAGCTGCCGGAGGTGCGAACGGGCGTGGCTGGACAGGCCCCGCCTGGTCTCAAACGGAGCCCCGCACACCTCACACTGCAGCAAGCCGGTGGCTAGGGGGTAGAGAGCGGCGAAAAGCAGGACATGGTAGAGATGAGCGACAACTCCAAACACATGAATGCATTCATTTGTTCCTGATTCCATACAAGAATTCCATCTATTTTCCATTATCATTTGAATACAAACCAAAAATTTTGCATGTTGACTCAGATTTACACCGTTAATCACCAGAGAGACAACTAGTCTACATCATGATCCTTAACCGCTTCCCCCATTAATCCAACTTGCCCAGCTCTCTCGCTCACCCTTGGTGTCTGGCTCATCCCTGGGACTGGCAGTGTCCATGCGTTTGTTCCCAGAATCAGAAGGAACCACACTCTTCCTCCCAGAGCCTGTTGCCACTCCCTCCACTGTGGGCATCTTGTCCTCCTGCACACCTGAAACATAACCCCCTGAATTATACATATGACAATAAAGTAGTGGGTGAATGCTGACATTCAAACTATTTGTGTGTATCATTCAAATCTGACTATGCCCAAAACTTGTTTTTCAAGCAACTAATTAAACAGGTGTTTCTATGCATACACACTGAAGTGTACATATCCGTAAACTAAAGACAATTTTAACAGAATTGTTTACATGAAGGATGCCCGCTAAGGCTGATGCAGCCAGTCAGATGGGCATTAACTAGCTATTGTTTAATTTACTCTGACACCGGCTGACGGATGTACTCGACAAATCGTTAAAAATGACTGACAGCAATAGTAAGTGAATATCATTCGGTCACAAGTTATCTTTATTACCGTTAGCAGCAGCATCCTTATTATAAAATGCTAATGGCAAGTGTCTACGGTCACAAAAAAATTGAAATTGTACGGCTTTAATAAGAAACAGTCAAGTTATTAAACTCCGAGCTAAATAGTAAACGGAAAGCGACACCGAAACTTAAGTAGACTAACTTAGCTCAATTTTAACGCATCAATAAACTTAAATGGAAAATAGGCACTCGACATCGAAGGTCAGCAAGCTAGCTTATAACTATGTTAATTATACTGCCAGAAGAGGCAGGATAACCGTATATTTCCTTCATAATTGACTATGAACAATACAATGGCACACAATGAACAATGGCACAAAAGCAAAAAGGATTCCGGATATGGGACCTATAGCTAGTTCTACGTGTAAAGACAGCTAGCAATCGATAAGTAGTAACTTAATTATAGTATTTTGAAATGGCTTCTTACGCCTGGGCTTTGATAACTGGCACCAGCCAACGACGTTACTACACCTACCATCTAGATGGCTGCCTATTGTAATACATTATACCTTCCCGGAATGTGTATCGATCTTAATGTGTTATGACCACAAGTCTCACAGTCCTTAAAAATAAAGCACAGATATGCAAGTTACAACTGGTTGCTGAACATATCAGCTAACGTTTTACTCACCGTTGAGGAGTAGCAGGGTACCAGATTCCGGCCCACTCGTACCAGATAGTTCTGCTATTGTTTGTGTCTGCGGTGAGGTGGAAGCGGCCATTTTGCCGAGTCCACATGCATCGCCAAATTAAGGCGTGACCAATCGAACTAAGGGTGGCGATAACGCTCGACACAGCTAATCGACTGTAGACACCACACTGTCCAGTCTATATTAACCAAAACATAATTTATATAAATTTATATCATACGTCGCACAACCATGCTAATATTCCGTTTTATACGTTATTGTAATAAGTGCGCTACTAATGGAAAGTGCAGCCAGTAAAATGCAATCGTAATATTTTTTCCAAGATCCATGGTATTATGAACCGCTGCAATTGGCTATGAATTGCTATATAAAGAGGAACGTCATTTGTTTACAAAGCGAAATCGTTTATTAAAGTTCTTAGTACCGCAGACTGTTGTGTTTGACGGCGTCTGCTGTGTCTGTGATAGGGAAATATCTTCTATGTGATTTGAGCGTCCATTTACACCGTCTGAGATTTGCATACATCCGGGGGGTTACACACATATTCACGGCGCCCGCTTGACAGGCATTTAACGTCACATTCACGATATATGTCCATATAGTCACGCAGATTTGTAATGTTCCGTTAGCTTTTCGGTGAGACAAAAACAGTGCCACACATACTCTCACTATTACCACTATGCTATTTGAGACTGTTATTCTCTACGTTTACATATCTATTGAGCAACATTTCTCTTCAGCTATTTCCACGCTCTAAATTACTTTTGAAAGTTATTTCATAATCCCAGATTGGGATCGAAACACGAACACACTTGCTCTTATACCCCCATTAAAATAAGCCGCTGAAGTACAGCAATGACCTGACACCTGAAATTTTAAAAGCAGCAGCCAGATAAGCTCCTGCCACTCACCTTGAGTTTCAGCCACAGGGGGTGGTGGTGTTGACGCCAGGGAGGACAAGGTGCTATCCACAGCCCTGCCGAGCCCCAGCTCCTCATCCTCAGAGTCTGCGTCTACGGGGGGGCTGCGCGGGGGCGCCGTGGGAAGCACAAGGTCCGGCCGGCTGGAGAACAGCTCCCGCAGGATGTTGATGGGGGACACGGTCACCTCCCAGTTGGTGATGCCGAAGTCGCGGAGGTGGGCACGGGCGTGACTGGATAGGCCTGCCCTGGTGTCGAAGCCAGCACTGCAGAACTCGCAGCGCATCAGGCTGAAGGTGTCAGGGTCAAAATTGGCTACTGTGTGGAGGGGAAGAGAACAGTAAGGCTACAAGAAGTGGAGTATCGGCATTTTGTTATCACCATCCTGGCTTTTTCCTGCATCTTTCTCTCCCTAATTTGTAACAGATTCAAGAAAATTGATTTTAGTACCCTCTCTTTCTGGTCAGTTTTTTTTTTTTGTGACACTGTTACAGATTTTAAAGGCCTAATCTCTGAATCGATGGCGGAAGTTGCAGCAATAAGTGCCGATGAACATGATTTGGCACAAACTGAGGGAACATTTAAAAAAAAGAAAATTACTTTGGCAGGGTTTTCAGCCCTCATATCCTCCTTCACGTGCTCTGCACACCATTCTCCTCACCTTCCTTACCTTTTTTTCTCTTTTTTTGGTAAGAGAATTTTCTCTCAATGGCATTGACTTCCTCTGGCGAAATGAAATGGCGCACGTTGTAGCTGACACCCACGCGATTGAGGTGTCCCCTCACGTGATTGGCCAGGCCGATGCCGTTGTGGAAACGGTCGGGGCAATACGGGCACTTCCTCTCGATGTTCTTCAGCATCCCCGCCTCTTCCCCGACATCCTCCTCTGACAGGAAGAGATTCTCCTCATCATCTTCATCATTGTGCTCATCATTTTCTTCCTCTTCATCATCCTCCTTTACCACAGGACAGGCCAAGTTATCTTTCAGAAAAGGACGGAAGTTACCTAAACAAGAGAAAATGAGTAGAGTTGAGGCAATTGATACAGGCTTTCAGAGTATATCTTGCTCTAAGCAAAGACTACGAAATACTTGGAATGGAAATGAAAGACAGGAACAGAATAACACATTCATTAGACATAAGAAAATAACACTGATCCATGAGGATGTTACTGATTTTCACTGTTTCATGGGGGAGGGAGCAAGGATTAAAATCGCCTTGTGACGCGTCACTGTCCTGTCACGGTCATGTAGTGGCATGGCCTTAGTTGTCATACTGTAACTGTCACTCACCCGCTGCCCTGACTCTCTCCCCAAAGCCGGGAACTGGGGAGGGAGCTCGGGGAATGAAGTGGAAGGGCTCAATGAGGACGAGGGGCAGCATGTGCCTGAGCTGGATCTGCTGCCCCGCCGTCAGCCCCAGGCTCTCCGACGCCCCACGGAGGCCGTCTGAGAAACTGCGCTTCAGCTGCAAGGCGAGGGCAGGCACTTCCTTTGAGTCTGCGGCAGAGGCAAGGGCAACCGGGGTCAGTCACACGGGAGGCGTCCCGGGGCGTCCAGATCGACTGCACGCGCGCGGCAAAGCCGGACGGCTGGAACCCTGTAGTGTCACCTCGGGGCACTTCCAGGTAATCAGTCTATCGCTCAAATCGAGTGACGGCACAAAGGGAAGAGTGAGGGTCAGTGCAAGCAGTGTGGAGTTGAGGTTAGGGGCCCCAGGTATAAGACTGGAAGGACTGCAGCCAATTCTGAGCAGGACCCTGCTGTATATGCATCTCCACCCTGTATAAGGGCTGAAGGGAAATATTCATTCATGTTGCCAATGAGCTGTAGCTTGGTTAATTACCAACTCTATTCAATTTGCTTCTACGCACGGGAAGTCAATAACATGGGTAAAAAGATACAAACGCTAAAATGATACAAATGATAACAGTGCAAACAAAGGAGATAAAATAATGACACACATTAGGTTTAGGTTTATTACAATTAATATGGTTGCACATGCTTTGCGTTCAACTTTTTGAACTTTCAATAATATTCAGGTTATGCGGAGAATATTATTGTTCATGAAAATGCACTGAATAATGGCCATGAGACTGTTCATTCGGTGTCTGAGACACCGCACTTTTCCTCAAACATAGCAGCTGCCACCCTGACCCAGGCATTTCTTTTTGAGTCAACATGTTAATTTTGCCCCTTTCTGAGCACCTCTGTAGCTCACCTGCAGTGAGAACCGATGGTCCTCAGCAGAGGCTACTGCTGACAAGAGCAGCAGGCCTTACCAAGACCCTTACCACGCAACGTACCTAGAGCCTTACCATGGAACATACCAAGACCATTACCACGCAACCTACCTAGAGCCTGACCATCCAATGTACCTAAAACCTTACCATGCAACGTACCTAGAGCCTTACCATGCTACGTACCTAGTGCCTTACCATGCAACGTACCTAGAGCCTGACCATCCAATGTACCTAAAACCTTACCATGCAACGTACCTAGAGCCTTACCATGGAACGTACCAAGACCCTTACCAGGCAACGTACCAAGAGCCTGACCATCCAATGTACCTAAAAACTTACCATGCTACGTACCTAGTGCCTTACCATGAAACATACCTAGAGCCTGACCATCCAATGTACCTAGAGCCTGACCATGCAAAGTACTGAGAGCCGTACCACACAACTTATCTAGAACCTTATCACGCAATTTACCTAGAGCCTAACCACGCAACTTACCTAGACCCTTACCATGCAACGTACCTAGAGCCTTATCACACAACTTACCGAGAGCCTTACCACGCAACTTACCTAGAGCCTTATCACGCAACTTACCTAGAGCCTAACCACACAACTTACCTAGAGCTTTACCGCGCAACTTACCTAGATCAGCATCTAGCTGCTGGTCCTTCTGGGGAACCTGGTCCATGTTTTGGTCCCTTGTCTGTGCTCCACCCGTCTCTGAAGGTAGCGGTGAGGGCCTCAACACCAAAGCTTCCCTCCACTCCCCTCCCCTCCTGGCCCTCCGGTTCCCGATGCTCTTGAAGGCTACGTCCCTCCGACGGGGTCCCGCACCAGGGGCCACAGAAGGAGGCGGAGAGAGCCGGGTTTGGGGCAGGTAGGGCCGGGCCCCCTTGACGGCCGTGCCCACGTGTAGGCCGGCCTTGCCCGTGCCCGGTGTCCCTCGGCCCCGCGGGGGGAAGGGCTCCTCCCCGGGGCGTAGCGGTGGCAGGGTGGGGTTGAGGAAGTCACGGCTGGTCCCCGGGCAGCCCTCCTCCTCCTCTTCCTCCCAGGCGGAGGGCCACGAGGGGTGGGACAGAAGGAGGTGCTCCTGGAGGGCGGAGTGGCTGGAGGCCTGGAAGCTGCAGAGGTCGCAGGAGAGGGGGGAGGGGGACGCCGCGGGAGAGGGGGAGGTGGAGGTAGAGGGGCGGTACAGACCGGCTGGGCCCAGCAGCGGCTGCGGGCCTTGCCCTCTCGATCGCTGGCTGTTGCGCTCTTTGATGTGCATCTTGGCGTGCTCCACGTACACGCGCGACGAGTCCGTGCCGAACTTGCACTTGGGGCACCGGAGCCTGGGGGGAGCAGAGACCGCTTCCGCTGTCTCCGCGGCGGCGCCCAGCTCCCCCTTGCCGCCCTCGTTCAGCTTGCTGATCTCCTCCAGGATCTTCTGCCGCGAGTCCTGGTGCTGCCGGCGGTGCTCGGCCAGAGCCGGCCCGTCCTCCAGCTCCCAGCCACACTCTGCGCACTGGAACCGCCCGGCCCCGTCCCCGTCCCGCCCGCGCCCCTCCTCGCCCTGCCAGTGCTGCTGCATGTGCTCCCGCAGGTGCACCTGCTTGTTGAAGTAAATGCTACACTCCACGCAGGTGAACACCTCCTCACAGAGCTCGTCCTCCTCCCTCGGGTTTTCCCTCTCCGCCTGGGGTTCCGGCTCCCTTCCCGCGCCGTCGTTCCCGTCCCTCTCGGTAAACTCAA
Source organism: Conger conger (assembly GCF_963514075.1). Taxonomy (NCBI): domain Eukaryota; kingdom Metazoa; phylum Chordata; class Actinopteri; order Anguilliformes; family Congridae; genus Conger; species Conger conger. The sequence goes on from NC_083761.1 coordinate 70,802,486, forward strand.
ACACCCCTCCCCCCACCGCCCGCAGCGTGTCTTCCCTGGCCTTTAAGGGGCTGCTCTTGGGCCTCTTCCAGGAGCCCAGCGGCAGGCCCTGCTGGGAGCCCAGGCCGGAGAAGGGCTTGAGCAGGGCCCTCTTCCTCTTCCTCCGCTGGGTGAAGGTGCAGTGTGCCCAGGGCGCCGGAGGTGGGCTCTCAGTATCCGAGTCCCCGGGGAAGCTGTACACGTCCAGAACCGGCCCCTCCTCCCTCCCCCTCTGTCCATCCCTCCCTCCCTCTTCCCTTCGGCACCCGTCCTTTGGTTTAGCCTCCGACGACAATGGCTCAGGAGACGCTTTCTCTGTAAGCTCTCTGTCACCGTTCTCTTCAGCTGGAGGGGGGGAGGGCAGGACAAGAGCAATTATACTGAACGATCCTATGACAAAACTAATGAGATTATAAATCAGAGATAAATGAATTCAAACTGTTGAGAGTTTGGCATACGTGGACGGACACTCAGCCGGTCATTAGCGGCCCGGTGAGCCCGCTCCATACTCACAGTCTGGTGAGTGGGGTTGTGCTGTCTTTGGCTCGTCGGCTTGTGTGCTGGCCCCGCCATGGTCCTGCCCATCCCCTGGGCTGGCTGGGTCTCTCTCTGGGGTTAAGTGCTGTAGTTTCTCAGGTGCTTTGTCCCCCTCACTGTCAGCACTGGAGAGAGGGGGCACGAGAGAAGAGGGGAGCGGGGGTTAGATGAGCACGATTACAGAGAAAGGTTGTACCCGCACACGTAACCAAACAGATTACACATTACTGATTTGGACAAATAGATAGCTTGGACAGATGGGAGACATGGATTGAACAGGTGTGGCTTGAAAATTGTATGTCTCTGTGTCCGTTCTGACATCACTGCTCTGTTGTGGATGCAGGTGAGGATATCCGTTTGTATCCTCTGCGACTTTCTCTCTCTCACATGCTCTCTCTCAGGCAGCACTAATGGAGCCTCCTCCAGCACTCCTCCACCTCTCTCTGCCTGACCTCTGACCTCTGCCCTCTGCCCTCTCTCACCTTTCTTGCCTGTGTCCCAAGGCGGGGGATCCCGGGCTGTGAGCTGCCAGACCGTGAGGGTTAGAAAAGTGCTGTAGCTCCTCCTCTGACACATGACAATAAAGACAACAGCAACATCAACAACAGGCACACCATAGAAACAGCACTCACAGGTATATGCAGCCAAAGAACAGGAGTCAAACGGGTTACGGAGATACTAGACACGGTTTGACTGGGGAATAGCCTGAATTAGATTAGACATAATGACTTATTGGTAACAGGGATTTCAAGAGTAGAATCAGAGCATTAGCATCTATAGGAGGTCATTTCCAGATAGCAGATACACATAGAACACATCCTCACATTGGCTGTTAATGTCTCAGCTCAATTTACTGTGATGTTGAATCATCTTTCTGGGATGACTGCGGCTCATATTTTTCTTTCAGCAGCAACATATTTAGCTTTATGTAGCTATTAAATAACGGTTATATTATATACATTATTTTGCACATTACTTATTTAAAATGTAAACATACATAAAGAAAATGTTAGTGTCTTACAATGTCTCAAATCATAATACCAAAAAAAAGGCACTATTTCAGTCAATATAGCATTTAAAAGTATTTTAAAGAATTCCCAAAGTCGCAAAACAATTTAGGAGACTATAAATGATTAAGAAACAAACATTTCATATAGGTGTTTTAGACAACAACAAAGCCCACTACTTGTTAATTTCAAATTTACTTTACATGAAAACTTTGTACTTAAAATTTCAAATTCATAAAGTCCATTATAAATTTGGAGTATGCCGTATTTGGAAATGCTTCAATTTCTGGAATGTTTTTCTATTAAGAAATGTTTTATAGTTATCATAATGGATAACTACAAACAGAATTTGAACATTTACAAAACTATGTTTATGGATTACACAATACACTCCCCATATTTACATAAATCATAAAGGTCAGGGTTTAATTCGGTAGAAAAAGCGCCAAACTATGTCTGAAAGCTGTTTGTGCAAAATAGAAATCTTTGAAATATAAAAAGAATACATAAAAAAATATATTTATACATATTTTTACAGCATTTGGAATTTCTAACATTATTGTTTAAATAAAGTATGTAAGTTCAAAATACAAAGAAATTTTCATTGAACATAATTAAACATTGTAAAATGTAATTTCATACATAACTAGGTAGACTAAATATTACCGGTCCAATTAACTCATTTAAGTAATACTTGCTTAGTTATTTGCATAGGCTACACTAAGACGGTTTAATTAGCCCGAGGACAGTGGTTCTCAACTCTGGTACTGGAGAGCCACAAAAATTCAACAACAATTTCAGACCCACAAAAGTTGAGTCAACCATGGGGTTTTCCATGCAATCAAGCTTTAACTGATTGATTATGTGCCACCAGAAGACCCTAAAGCTCTCCAGGACCAGAATTGAGTAGACACTGCCAAAGACGGAAACTAAAGCAGCATTATTTGATAAAATGATCAACTACTGTGAATTTGCCCCAAGGCATGCAGCCTTAGATGCAGACTTCTGATGTAATTGTGCTAAATGATTAGTTTTTGCTTTGGAATCTATCCTGCTCACAAACATCTTGGAAATCATAAAACTTGAGTTGTATTCCGCGTTGTCATTCAGCGCCATGGGGAACTCAACAAATGACTCTGTTGCAATATTTACTAGACATTTCAAATGGAGCAGCACAAAGAATCACTGGTGGCAGATACAGATAAGAAAGTTCCAAAAATTGGGGTATTCCCTAAGCTTGCTTTGGGCAAAATGGCTACACTCTATGGCAGAAAACAGTGTACTTATCCATTGACAGTGTTGCAACGTTCATGCTATACCCTTCAGGGGTATATGGAGTACTAATTGCACTCAATTAAGTTAGAGTCAGGAACTATGACTTCAGTGCAGATAACAGACACTAGAGGGCGCTACATGTAAATTGGCCAAATGCCGCTACACGTGCAGGTCCGCAGCCCTGGTTCTGGAGAGCCGCAGGGTCAGATGGTTTCTGTTTTCACCTTAAAATTAGCAATCAGTTTAAACCCAAGCAGCTAAATATGCAATAATCTGCTTTAAAATAATAATTGGAGGGCTGAGTAAGAACTAAACCCAGCGCACCTTGAGGCTCACCAGGAGCAGGGTTGCAGTGCCCTGGTCTGTGTGCTTCATTGGCCGTGTTTTGAGTTTCACTCCACCAAGCCCTGTTTTGGCAACATTATGAAGAAATGTGCTCTCTGAAAAAGGGATTAAAAAATGATCACCATCTAGAGTTTCTTTCTCCGAGTCGGAGTCCCAAGCCAGGGAGGAGGGAAAGGCTGAGGGCCGAGGGCTCCTCTGTGCGGTCCCTCCTGATCCTGTCCTGGAGGAGGAGTCCCCCGTGCCCTCCCCATTTCCATCCCACGGGCCCCCACTGTCTGTGTGCTCCCCCCTCACTGCCGGAGAGCAGGAGCTCTGTGGAGGACAGCGACACCTGAGAATCACCTCCGTCATCGCACTAAACACAGGCAGCTCAAACTACGACAGGAAATCCATGGCTTTTATGATAGAAACAAATAAACAAACAAAACAGACTACTTGTCACAGTGTGTGTGTGTATGTGTGTGTGTTTGGAGTAACAGAATGCAGGATAGCGGTCCTTGTTCTCTTTCTCTCTCCCCCCCCTCCCTCCCTCCATCCCCTCACCTGTAAGGTGCTATGGAGGTGGGTTGGGGACTCTGGGTTCTGGGGAGAGGACGACAGTGGGTCCAAGGGGACTGTCACTAGGCTGGGAGGATCCCAGCGGGAGGGGGAGCTCTCTCCCGGCTCCATGGTCCCCCAAGTCCGTAGTCCACCAACCTGCTCCTGTCCCTACATAGCAAACCACCCCTCAGCCACTGAACAGACACACAGAAATACAAGTTATGTCCTCCTGTACATTGGCAGGGAATTCCCTCCTATTCTCTCCCCTCCCTGAAGATATTAAGCTTAGACAGATTCACTCTTATCTTCGACTCAATTGGCTGAGCTGTTCTGAAATGCGCTTCTGTCAAAGACATGCAGAACTGATCTCTGCGGAACAGATACAGCAAGTGGCATACCTGTAAAACAAAGGGGTACTTTGTACAGTTTGGAGAAGTAGCCTAATTTTGGATTAGAATGTAGGTTTCATAAGACTGGAATCCTTGAGATTAGTCCTGGCATTATAAAATGGTGTACTTGTAAAATCACCGCAAGGTAATCTTGAGTTTGTCACCATATGGAAGCACCTTGTAAGTTATAGTATTTTTTATATTTAAAAGTGGTTTGCTTTGATTTACTTTGGGAAAATTACATTCACAATGGCACAATGTGGTTTTGGCTTTTAGGGAAATATTATCACATGATCTCAAAAATCCATTATTCATGTTCACCTGATGTGGAATTAGGAGCTGTCATGAAGCTAGTGTTTGCTTAGTATGTCATTTTATCATCTGCTCAAGATGACCACATTTTCCTTTGAAGGGATAAGGCATAGTTTTGTCAAAAAAAACACAACAGTAGTTATGTCAAATGTCACCAGTACTGCAAATATACATTTAAAAAGATCACAGCCAGTTAAAATCAGAACACAATACAATTATCTACTTGAAAATGCAGGAAAAAGCGTATGGTTTTAAAACTACGATTAAACTGTAAAACAGAGCATGATCTTGACAAGACTTTACTGTTTTCGGCTAATTTTTGGAAATGTGGGCTGGATCTCTACTGGAAGGTACTAGATGTACCCAAATACTGACGGTGTGCAACAACAACCTTTGCAACAAGCAGAAAGTGACCTAAACTTCACACATGCAGAAGCTCTTCTCCCTCCTCTTCGAGAAAGGATCCGTTTATTTATATGTGGAGGAATGTGTCATGTTCGTAAGTGCCATAGACACAGCAAATCTGACACAGCGCCTAACGTTAATCCAGACTTTAAAAAAAGATATATACTGGGTCACTGTCCTTATCAATTGTTAGTGCTTGTAACTATAATGAAACTATCGATCCACTGGAACACCAACTCGGGGGGGAAAAAGCAAAATAAATGCACATGCCCTGACTGCAATTGATGGAAGCAAAGGCAGAAAGATAGCTAGCATAATAACAGCTACTGTAGCACAAGCTACCTAACTAGCTTCGCTCCAATGTTGCTAGCTGGCTAGCGGTCTAGCAAAGACTAGAAAGCTCTCTTTGTATTCAACAGAAAAAGCGTTGCACAGTGCATTTCATTAATATACACAGAACCTTCCAGTTAACCTAAACCTTTACAAACGTCGCGATTTTGGCGTAAGTGATGCTTTTAGTTAGCGTCCAAAGCGCTACTTACTGACGGTGTTGTCAAAGTACTCACGGAGAATGGCCTGGCTTGCCTGCCGTTCGAGGTGAGCTCCTGGGCCGTTTAGGCGCCGTGCTGCATGTTTTTACAGGTGTGTATGTTTGTTTACGTTAGTACGTGTGTATGTGCGTGGACCTGCTCCGCGTGTGTCGCTGTTTTTTAGCTGTCACACCGGGGTGCTTTCTTTTTCGCACGCGCTTCGTGGAGCCGAGATGCACGGCTCCATTACTTTCCACTGCAGCCAGGGCAGGCCACGGCTAGCGGCGTGACATCAGCGGGTGATAGGGGAGGGGTTCACAGAGCGCGGGACAGTTGTGGTCGCCATATTGAGTGTGGCAAACTTTCCAGAGTTCCCGAACACTTGTGAGAAGTTTTGCTCAAGAGATAAATTTGCTCAGTGCCTATCTGGTGAGCAAATTCCCCTAAAAATGACTAGTTTTGATTCTGGAAATTAAAATATAAACACACCTGTAACAATACTTTTTAAGCACAATGCAGTAACTAGGACATACTACCTTTCAATTCTCCCGAGAAAGTATGTTAACAAATTACCGCTTAATAACTGAAATGCTCGCTTAGAGCCAGAAGATAAATTTCAGTAAAATCTAGTTTTTGGTTCTATTTAGATCAAAGTTGTGATTTCCCGTTCAGTCATGAAAGCAGTGATACCATTTCTTGGACAGAATTTTCAATGCATTCTTATTGCCATTTACGTTTTGGTTAACAGAATGGAGTTTGGGTCATTTAGCATGAGAAATAACTTTGTGTGCTTATATCTTCAAAAGATCACAAGATTTTGTTCCATTATTTTTCCAGTGTATTTTTCCAGTAGTTCTTCTTCAGCCTACATTGTCTATATTCCTATATTTATGTAGAAAGAAAAGGCATAGAAAAATATGTTTTGATGCGCTTTATTTACCTCAACTTTAACATCAAAAAAGTAAAACCTTAGCTTCACTTAGAAAACAGAAAATGTCGAGTATATTTGTTAAATCACATACTGCAGCGCAATGCCAGTGTTTAAACAAAACAGATTGTAATTGTAAAAGTTAAAAAAAGATTAGTTATTGATAATAGTAATATTGGTGACAATAATACAGTGTTTCACATTTTCCCGCATGGATGCAAGTCTGCATTTCAAAATATATTCTTTACCTGGAATAGATTTTTCTGCTTTGTTGCACAGCTCAGTCTTAATAGCATTTTGCATTGCATACCTTTAACCATTGTGACTGGGCGGTACTGCACACTGGATGACAGCAGTTAAATTAGAGGTTAACCCGTGTACTGTATGTGACTTCAGCTGCTTTTTCATAGCAGGTTCTTTGCGGTCTATGGCACCGCATGTTCTGTGTTTGCCTGTCCTCCCATCCGGTTCATGTCCTGCAGCAGGCCGGCAAACTGCTCCTCCTGAGAAAAAATGCCAGCAATAAAGTAGTTTCCCACCCCCTCAAACTAAAAACCACCTCCGAGCGGTGCAATGTAAGATGCTATGGTTATTGCACTGGCCAACTGCATTGGCCATGGTTGCATAACATTCACTTTTAGTTAATGAGTAATTGAAGCAGCAGGCTCGGTGAGCTTTGTCTTACCAGTTGGCTCATTCTCTCGGCTGCTGCAACGGCAACGTTCAGTTTCTTTTCATCTTCCTCCCTCTCTTCTTCTATCACTCCCAGCCTAATTAAAACAGGGAAATTGTTTGAGGGAAAGAGAGGACAAAGGGAGGAGGGAGGGAGAAAGACTCTGGGTTCTCAGGAGAGGATGACAGTGGGTACATGGGGACTGTCACTAGGGTGGGAGGATTTTAATAAGCTGCAGTCACTAGTACTATAGATGAAGTTGAGGTTATAACTCATTAATAGACACGATCATGCTCTCTGCTCAATATGTTATATCGCTATGAATGCTTGTGCTATTTCACCTGAAGGTGGCATTAGTAAGCTGCTCCTCCTGAATTGCCAGCAGATTTCGCAACTCCTCGACCTCTGCCTGCAGCATTGCATTCTGGTCCTGGCTCTGGGCGATGAAGTCCTCTAGCCGTTTGGCCATTTCAAGCTCGCGCTCGGTGACCTGCTCCACGCCCAGACGCAGCTCTGACAGCTCCTGCTCGTGCTGTGAATATCAGAGTGCACCGTGGTGTTTCATTTTGTGATGAACAGAGGTGTGAAGGAAACCGGCAGAGCAGGCTGGGGGAGCAGGAGGGAAGGGAGGGCTGACAGGGGTGAACTCACCCTGTCCAGTGAATTAAGCTCTTCCCGCCCAGTCTGCATCTCATAGGGCTCCTTTGTGACATTGATGATCCAGGGCACTGGAGCTGATGGGTGCTTCACACTGTTGCACTGAGACAGGTGGAAGAGAAGGATACAAAGTTTTAAACTCAAGGAAGAGAGACAAGAACAGCGTACTGAGAGGGGCAAGGCACGCCTGCACATGAGAAAACGACTCAGGATGGGTAAATGCAGCATGAGAAAGCTTGGAGCCCAGGGCGCTTCAGGACTCACGGTCCGGGGGTAGGAAATGTCTCGACATGCCGAGTTGGCCTCGGACCCCGGGTCCTCCTGAGGAAGGACCTCGTTGCTGGCCTGCCTCTTTGGGGGGCGTCTTTGGTGCTTTATGCGGTCGGGGACACTCTGGGTCCTCATCACGCGCTTCCTGGCCTTGGCGTCGCGCGGCCCCTGTCCGCCGGTCCCGTCCGTGGGCAGCTGCGCCAGGGAGCTGTGGTGGGGGCTGTACTTCATCAGCTCCCTCGGGGGCACGAACGTGGGCTTGGACTGCTCCGTGCGCAGGCTGTGACACGGGAGATTGCAGTGGAACAAGCGGTGAGCACACTCAGCTGAACTGATGAGTTTGCCACCTCTTCACCACTGACAACTTTTTCATCATCTCACCAGAATTAAAAAAAGCTTTTTGCACCAGCAAAAATCTCACACCAGTGCCCCAACGACTGAAGCAAACATTTTCAGCAGACAGCACACTGTAACAATTTGGGCAGGTGCTGTTTTCTCCTCCCGCACCTCACGTATCTTACCTGCTGACATTGATATGGGGGGTGTTAGGACCCAGGGCGGCTGAGATCTCATTCAGGATGGAGGGCAGGGGGTTTAGCTGGTCTATGGTGTCCTGAGAGAGAGAGAGAGAGAGAGAGACATGCCTGTTATTCACCTGCACACGGTCCCTAACCTCAGCTGGAGAGGTTCTCCTGACTGAGGCCCGCTCCCGGGAGGCCGAGGCGCGTACGGTACCTGCTGCATGGGGGCGATGATGTCGGTGAGCAGGCTGTGCAGCACCGCCAGACGCAGCGGCAGGTCCACGTAGCCGTTGAAGTGGGCCATGTCCAGCTCGCTGTCCGGGCAGGACACCCTCTGGACGAAGCCCCGCATGCTGTCCCACTGCTGCTGCAGGAAGTCATTCATGAACAGCATGTACTCCTCCTTCTCCCCGAACCTGCAGGACAGGGGGCAGGCATGCTGTAGCGGAATTCCTCATCCATGCATCTTGTTTACTTGTCAGTTTTCATTGCATTTTCTTGTTCCCAATGTATTATGTTCCATATTAAATGGTAAATGGTATGGTAAATGGTTGCGCCTTTTTCCGAAGCACTATACACTCACTCGCGCACCAACGGCATTGGCTGCCGTGCAAGGCACCAATCAGCTCATCATGAGCATTTGGGGGTTAGGTGTCTTACTCAGGGACACTTCGATACACCCAGGGTGGGACCGAACCGGCAACCCTCCGACTGCCAGACGACTGCTCTTACCACCTCAGTCAATGTCGCCCCCTCGCCCACATATTAATGTTACCAGTGTGGTTTAAGGCGCCCCGGTCCACACTACCTGGTATAAGACATTCAGCCTGCTATGCCAGAAGAGATGTTGGTCACTAGCTTTACAGTTAAACATTTGGCTATTTTTCTTTTTATGCTGTCACAGTGATAAGGCATTTTTTGGGGAAATATCTGGGTGCTTTGTGAGATTTCCACAGAGCACTAAGCTATTATGAGACTCACAATGTGAAGTTTGCCAGGTTCTGGATGACCTTGGCTGTGAGGGTAAGCGTTCGGAGGGTGGGCGGGTCAGGGTAGGACTGGGTCAGGCCGAACAGGGAGGGGCTCAGGATGGCCGGACACAGGAACCGCAGGAAGAGCGACGCTGAGATGAGGCGCTGGCCAATCTCTCCCCGACCCCGCCCCTCACACTCCTCCACCCATCTGGAGAAAATCTCATTCAGCTCCACTGGGAAGGAACTGGCAGGGGGAACAGTGTGGGAGAATATTTTAATGGCATTCTTTGCATTTTTGCATTAGTCTAATTGCTTTGGATTCAAATACTTTTCTGTGCTAAATTGATTGCCTGGTGCATCTGAGCTAACTCAGAGGACCAGAAGGCGGGGTTTGTTTGGGTTCAAATACTTTTTGTGTAGGTTCCAGAAACAATTATATACAGTATTTTACTCAGGTCTGGCCTATTGATGGTATAAATTGTTTTTAATTATTATAATGATCATCAGTTGTCCATTGGTGATAATAATTATTGTAACATAACATCGCGAATCACTCCTGATCTTTGTCACATCACCTTTCTCCATCTCCCCTGTACATCTCAGTGATTCTCTTCACCACTTCTTCACATGTCTCCGTCAGGTGCTTCTGGTTGCTAAGTAACTCAGAACCAGGGCACTTGCGGGGGTCGACCTCACAGCTTTCTGATGAAGCGTACAGCCGAGCAATGAATTCCCCTGCAGGAACAGAAGCCATGTCATGTTTTGACTGGAATTTAGAAGGGAATACACGAGGCAGAGACAGGACACACAATGATTCATGAGTAGAAAGCAGAGCACAGTAACACACAGAAGGAGCCACCACGCAGCACAATCTCCATACCAAGAGTCTCAATGAGGTACTTCTGCCCCACCAGCTTCATGTACTCGTCGATAGCCTTGGTGGCCAGAGTGTTCTCCCTGAAGATCAGAGCCTCCTTCTCACCACAGCGCTGGACTTCCGCACTGCCCAGGGCAATCAGGAAGTTCTGTACGCGTAGCCACAAACACACACAAACACACACAGACACAGACAGAGCTTTAAGTCTCTCATCACCCTGTGCTGCTGTCCCTCTCCAGATTCCTTTCCCCCCTTTTCATTTCAGTCTGTAGTTTCCATTGAGAGTCTATCTTTTTACATGACATCACTACAATCACTACAGACACTCTTACCCGGAGTGACTTAAAGAACATCAGTGTTATCTCAGTTGTAATTTTTACATAAAATAACACGTTTGTATTGTAAATCAAGAAAGTACCACTAGACCGAAAAAATCTGTATTTACACAGCTGTAGCTATGACCGTTTCGAAAAGGAAATAGAAAGAGAAATAGAATAGAAATAGTCTGAAGGGGTGAACTTCCGGTTAGAAGACTGGCAGGGTCTCTGCTATTCTCACTGCAATGGGAAGCTCATTACACCACTGGGGGGCCAGAACAGACTGGCGATGTGGCCTGGAAGTGCAGGCACGTGGGGGGCAGGGGGTGCCCGGTGCCCAGAGGTAGCAGAACAGAGAGGCCTGGGTGGAGTGTGGGGTGCATGTGGTCTCCTCACCTTGGCCATGCCGATGCTCTGCAGCACGTGCACCAGCGCCCCGGCCAGCTCCTCCTTCTCCCTGACGTTCAGCAGGGGCTCCAGGCTGCTGCACATGCCCATGTAGTCCACCGTCACAAACTCCGCAAACTCCTTGTACTTCTCTATTGGCAGGACGTGCAGGTTCTGGAAGCGGGCCTTCACACGGATGGAGGCCTGGGGCCCCAGCTGGTCCCTAGTCCCCACAGGCCCGGCCCCCTTGTAGGGGACGATGGGATACCACCTCTCCTGATAGGCCCGTCCCGTGATCTCCGCCAGAGGGATGGCCACACTGCCCAGGGGCTGGAAGAGGGCCTCGTCCCTGGAGTGCCGCTTCTTCTTGGGGTCCTCGTCGCGGAAGAGGTGCAGAGTGAGCTGGGTGAAGAGCGGGAGGTTGTCCAGCTCTAGAAGCTCGCCCCAGAAGAGCTGGCAGCCCCCTACTCCGGCCCCACCGCCGCCTCCCAGGCCCCCGCCTGAGGCCCCCAGGCCCCCGTCGCTGGCCTGGCTGGAGCGGCTGGCTGACTTGCCGACGGCCCGGCTGCTGGTGCGAGCGAACAGGGTCCCGTCCAAGTGCAGCTCGCAGTAGTACCGTCTCTTCGGAGGCAGGTCCTTGGCCTCGTTCACCCACAGGCTGAGAGAGGTCTCTGTGCGCTCGCAGTTGTCCTGGGGGAGGACGAGCATGGTGTGAATGCTCACAGTGTACGTATGGTGAAGCTATGTTCACGATGTTGTCGTTGGAGTTCTCTTTAACCCTAAATGAATTTCCCAGACCACATAGTCATGCATAAGATGCACAGGTGAGGCTTGTGTGGAGGGATCAGGGGTCATACAGATGTGTTTTTGAGAGTGCCAGTACCATGTGTGAAAGGCTCAGGAGTCATATAGATGTGTGTCTGTGCATGTCAGTTCCATGTGTATAAAGTTAAGGAGTCATACGGATGTGTTCCTGAGAGTGTCCCTGTCCCGTGTTTTGATAGGGGCAGGGGTTGTACCTTATTGGGATGGGCAGATCTCCTCAGGTCCTCAATCCAGCGGTCTCTTTCAGCAGCTGAACTGCACCCAAAACAGTGGCTGTTCTCTGTGTTGATCACCTGGGGACAAATTAGATCACCTGGTTAGGAACAAACAGGGTTTAGTCGAACAGGGGCACTCATCCGTAATGATTTGATGCAGGAATACTAGTCTTTAAAAGTCATCGAACAGGGAAAGTGTGCATTTGGGCAGCCTATAGCGTAGTGGTTAAGGTACGTGACTTGGCCCGCAAAGTCAGTGGTTCAATCCCCGGTGTAGCCAAAATAAGATCTACACAGCTGATGGGCCCTTGAGCAAGGCCCTTAACCCTGCATTGCTCCAGGGGAAGGCTGTCTCCTGCTTAGTCTAATCAACTGTACGTCACTCTGAATAAGAGCGTCTGCCAAATGCCATTAATGTAATGTAATGGAATACTACATAAGAACACCAGCAGCAGTTTATGAACTGGAAAATTAGGTAGCATAAAATTAGCCTTTAAAGGGATAATTTACTTCATGGAGTTTTTTTATATTATTTATTATATCATTAATTTCAGGGAGTGTGTTTTTAGTGTTCGTTTTTGAAAGGCACATATTGTTTTTGTGTGTGCTGAAGGATATTTTCGATGCAAAACTGTCTGACAGTCTATTGGCTTTACAGTGACTAGTAGCATCAATTTGTTCTCTATTGTTTTCTGTTTTTTCTGTTTCTGTGTTTGTTTCAAGTCCTACAACAATGTTGAACGCATTACTTTTGTAGTATTTATTCACAATTATAACCATACAAATCTGTATAAATGCTTCTTTCACAATGATGAACTGAAGAATATGCATAAATGCTTCAATTATGAACATAAAAATCTCTATAAGCACTTCTGAGAGGACATAAAGGGAAAGAAAAATGGTGCTGCCTATCTGACTGAGGACAACTTACTTTTATACATTTTCAATAGATCGATAGGGGGTTTGTTAGTAAAAGTGACATGAAGATATTTTTCATTTTTATGCAACACAGGATGTCCTGTTGATCGCTTGCTGCTTAGAGGTCTTATCTCTCCCGCATCTCTCTCCATGTGTTGTGCTGTTCACACAGGAAGCCCTTTCTTCATCATAGATAGTTTTATTTCGGTCACAGAGGTTTTAAAGGCTTGATGGCGATGTGAAGCCTGAGCAGATTCTGCAGTTTTATTGTTGATGAATATGCCTCAATTACATAAACAAAGTTTACTAGTCTGCATTTGGTGTGTGTATTGTATAATGGGTATGATTGATATTTTCTGCAACTAGGATTAAAATGAACATATGAATTAATCATTTAAATGTATTAACACTATACAAATAAAAAGAATGTGACCACATTGGAAAAGTTGATAAACCAATGAAGCACAGGCTTTTCAAGTGGCTGCATTCCTTGATAAGCAAATGATTAAAACTCATTTTTAGTGTGAACAACCACTGACTGGGACGTGTTGTGGGATGTTTTTTGGGAGTCCATTATCTGTACGGTTCAGTGTTTGCGGTTGGACAGTGCGCTGATGTCTCGGGTGGTGCAGGCGCGGGGCTACCTCAAAGCAGTACTTCTCCCCCAGGATGGAGCTGTGGACTGGCCGGATGATGGTGCTCTTGTCCGAGCTCAGGTCCAGGCTTTCTGCAGTACCGACCGGTATGTAGACGGAGTCTCGAGAACCGTGCACCCTGGAGGGGAGATGGGGAGGGGGGCGGGTTATTACTGACAGACTCACTGAGAGATTACAATGGCACTGTAGCAGCCGACTGCCACACACCTGCCGCTGTTCATCCCAGCAGTGTCTATCTGCGTGTTGCTCTTCCTCAGCGCTCCGCCCATGAAGCGCCGCTTAATCATCCCCTGGGGAGAAGTAACGAGAGCGAGAGAGAGACAGCGAAAGAGAGAGATGCAGAGAAAGAAAGGGATAAAAAAATAAGATTAAAAATCTGTCCACTGAACTTGGGGAGTGTTGCATGTGCACAAACCCAGAGGACACTCAGATTCAGAAGGAAGTGAGCTCCAAGTAAAACATGGAATGAGGTGTATTACCCGAACTCCTCCATCGGAAGTCTTTATTCTTGGCCCAGTGTTGGTCACATGATCGGGGGTACATTCTGGAGGCCAAAAGGAAGCATTTAAGAGAATAAATAAAACATATGCATATATGGTTTTGAGATATTGAGCTTCAAAGATACCAAAGTGAGCTCCAAGCTGATACAACCTTTTAAGTTTTCATACTTTTGCATTCTTTAAAACAGTATTTTTGTGTAAAACTTTTTGTGTAAACACATATGTTTAGTACCCTATAAACAATGTATTTATTTGGCCAAAATATATGGTTTCACATTACTAGTTGGATTTACATTTTGCACTCCTACATGACCACAAACAGTAACACGCCCAGCTTTTGTGCAAATTCATGTTAGGGTACTGTAAGTTGCTGTTTTTCATCTGTTTACTCTTTAGTCTATAAATGTGTGTGGGTGTTATTGTAGAATAGGAAGTCACCATCAAACATGATGGACACACAAATGTGTGTGTGTATGTGCATGTGTGTGTGTGTTTTCTTTTGTCATTGGGCTGGGGTTTGTCAGGTTGGTGAGTGGGAATGAAGTAAACTCCAAGAGTGCAACTGTGCACTCATCTGAAAAGACCACAGGAAGCACAGTCATTTCCCTCAGCATTTCCTCATCAGATCGACAGACAGACAAACGTTGCAATTAGTTACACGGCAGTTACAGATACTTCCATGGAATCACAGTGCAGTGGCATTTACCTATGTAATGCTTTTTATTCACGGTGCATAACTCCTGTTATTGCCTGTTTTTACAGTATTTTATTGGAAATCTAGTAAAGAGTTTCAATCAACCACCTAAACCATCAACAGTTAATTAGTGTGATCATTAAACCCACAGCTGATTCTATGAGAAATATTCAGGGACCATTTGCTTTGAGAATAACCCAGACAGTTGGATAGTTGGTGAGGTTTACACGGAGACAGTATGTGGTATATCCGTTCTGCATATCCTGTAGAACATGCATTTTTATTTTGCCCATTTCATAAGCTATAAAACATATAGCAGCCCAGTACAAACAAGCCTCCTGACCAGACCTGACCACAGTCCTTCTGTGGGTTTTAGTGGACATCCTTTTTTAATCGTACTGTATGTTTAACAATACTAATGGGGAAAACTACATGATATGGTTTATTCTGGTAAGAAGGTAATCTTTCTGAAGCACAATGACCATGCTTTATTTAGCTATTATAATATCTAATATACTATCTCCGTAATATTTAATATTTACAAATTATTCACATTCATTTATATATATATTATATATATACTGTATGTATGCCACCTGTTAAACAACATTAACAGACATCTAATATGAAGAACAAGGGGGCATTAACCCTTGCTTACCTAGAGCACCTCCACAGACAATCCAGCGCCTAAATCCCATACTTAATGGATGTAGTGTGTTTTTCCTTTTGTGTGGCTCAGCCGATTAGCAGCTTGTCATTATTTTTATGATTAGTTAAATCTTCAAACAGGCAAAGGCCCTCTTTTCTTAATACGAACAGGCAAGACACAGACAAATGAGCCACACTCTGTCAAGCAGTCTGGAGCACCCTGGTATGATTGTATCTCTCTCACAAACTAGAGGAAGCAATTCAACTGCCACTTGTACGTATAATCACGTCAGCAATTTCCTCTGTGTCAGCCTGCTAAGCCCCACAGACAGTGGCTTGAGACGAAATGCCAGAGGACTAACATTTGTTTACCTAAAATCGTCGTCATGCAAATCAATATTTCTACAGCAGTAAAATGTAGTTGTGTCAGTGCGGGACTTCAAGTTTGAACTAAAAATATTGTAGTACGAGAGCTGAATGGATATGATCGATTATTTTCTTTTCATAATCATGTCACTTAAAGGCTTAAAGCTGACCATTTGAAATATGCATTTACCAAGTTCCTCGAGTTCCTGGTTGTTAGCAATCAAGAAATATGCAGCAGTACCAGATCATTTCAGAATAATACAGCAGACCAAAACTCATGCTCTGTTGTAGCACTTAAGTGCATCCAAGGGATATCATTGTTATATAATTAAAAAATAAAATGCATATTGCTGAGATGATGGACCATGGCCATTTCATAGTTATGTACATAGCACTGCACAATAATGAAAATGAAAATATAAAAGTATTATAGAGTTATAAAAATTATACAATGAATATGAATGAGTACAACTAAAGTATAATCTATGAAAAGGTATTCAAGTGCATGTTTTATATCACAAAATATTAGGTATTTAATATGCAGCATATATGTCAAATGTAGTAAATCTCGAAACGTCCATGGATGCAATATTGCGTATCAATTTGAATATATTTTACAACATACTAAACATAATTATACGCTATATTCTGCAGCATATATGAAAGTGGAAAAACAAATATATTAACAATGTTTCTGGACATCGAAGATCATTAAAATGTAATCCTATAGTCTGGGTTTGATACTGGACTAAAAGCATTCATAAGGGATGGTAATGCAGTGAATATTGCAGGCGGAAAAGCGCTGTGAGCTCAGAATGCAGTGTGTACTGACCCAGGTTGCCGTGGCTCCCTGTGAGATTCTGCATGCTGGCGCTGAACAAACAGCTGCTGGCACGATTCCGGGTCCACATGATGGGCTGAGAGACAGAGAGAGAGAGAGCCTATGTACCGGGACAGCCCAGCTGACACACAATGTTCTCACAATGCTGCTGGAAGGTTCTGTCAATGTTATAACATTGCCAGTGCATGGCAGGTACATTCTGAAAGTTTGCCTGGACATTTAACCCATGACACCAATTGCACTTTGTAAGGTGGTTATGTCACAATAAGAGCAAGCAAACTATCCTTATAATGTGTGACCAAAATATATACATACATATATACAGCGTAAGCTGTACAGAGTGGATTTCACACGTTTGAATGGCTGCCTGCAGATGACTGTGTCGGCGGTATGCAGGTTGTTGCTATATGTTACCTCATCCTCCCGTGGGATGAGGATCTGTCCATCCTGCAGGTCACATCTGCTGATGTCCCAGATGGGGATGTCCTGGGGTGGGGCCCAGGGGAGCCTCGGTGGGTCCTGAGGCACAGTGCGGACCTCGTTCCCGTCCACCTCTGTCAACACACAGCACACGGCCCATCACAACGTTATAAACAACCGGGGTTACGTGGCATTAGTGTTTCACTTCCCCCTCTCATACCGCTGGGTTTAATAGAGTGAGGTGTGTGAAGCTGAACAGGACCGAGAAGGTGCGTACATTCCACAAATGCCACAGGTGCTTGGGGTGTGACGGAGACTTTAAACTAAACCAATTTATTAGTACAATACTAATGTTTCAACCTGCCTCAGGTGAAATACACAAACTGCAAACGAAAGTGCTTCTCTGTGCAAGCAGACATACAAACATATCTACATGGAAGCAGCCATTTCATCAAGAGGATGACTGATTACAAAATGGATGCACTGCTGCTTGTGGCTTTTCACTCCCACTCACATCTCATTTCCTTAGCATCTCCAGTGAAATAGCGTGTGGGACAATTATTATTATATTATTATGTTATATGATTATTATTTTATTCAGAAAAAAATATTTTTTTAATAATCCTCTCCAAGCGTCCAGCATTGTAAATCACTATATATCAAAATACCTCATGAACAAGCTTCAAGGCAGTTTTACAATGTTATGTCCCCACCATTTGCACCTCTTCATCTCTTGCCGACTCTGTTTCTTCATGGTTATCTGGTTGTATATCTGCTTGCTCACAGCCTTTGACATCCTGCCTCTGCTGCACCTCTCTCATGCTATATCCAGCATCCAACTGCTTTGCACTTTTGAAGCTTTTCCCTTTTCTCACTAGTTATTTCTCTCTTTCAACATCTGTTTCTTTTGGGTTGTGGGTCACAGATGCAGTTGATAGCTGGGGCATGTCAGCCAATTATTGAGTACTGTACATGTAAACTGTATAATTAAATGTTATTTTTTCAGCAATGGAACTCGGTTAGTGATTGGCTTGGCTTTAAAGGGGAATCACACTTTTTACTTAAATCGAGTCAAATATCTGACTGTGATTCTGTACTTATTTCAAGAATTGTATTCCTTTAATTTGCCATCAGGTGTCGCTGTTTCACTATTAGACAATGACAATTAAGCAAGAAGTCTGGAGTAGAAGACAAAGAAATAATCTGAAGAGCAGGTTTTTTGGAACTCAATTGCTTCTATTACCAGTTCTGATTGTTGCATGAGCATTTTAAAGTTCAGTTATATATTATCATATACATTATTATCCACTGTAATCACATATTGTGATCTTTCACCTTAAAGGGTTAGACAGAGTGAGAAAGAAAGGGTCTGAGCTAGCGTGCAATGGCAGAAAAAGATGACAGATCGGTCGCAACAGTATTCCTCACCATCTTGGTAGAGCGGCGTGCTGTTTCGACCATGCAGTCGTGGTTTCTTGAACTTCTGGGAGACTGTGCGCAGATACTTCCTGAAGAGGGCTCTGCCTCCCTGGGCCTCCTGAGGAGAAGAACCGGCAGGGGAGGCGTCGGCCGCCTGCGAGGAGGGGATGGCCGAGATAACGGAGAGGAGAGCCCCGGGAGGCTCGGAGAGGGCCCTGCGGAACGGGTTCTTCCGCGGTCCGGTGCCTTTCTCAGGCCTGGAGGTCTCCGGGCGAGCGGAGCTCCTGTCTGCCGCGTCCTCGCTCAAGGCTTTCCGCCAGCTCTGCATCTTGCTCCACTTGGTTGGGTTTTTCTCTGTCCTCTCTACAGCAGTCTGCGCCGCACCCTCGGTCTTCCCTCCATCCGAAGGTGACCGGCCCCTGGTGTGCCACTTGTAGGTGTTTAGAAGGCCAGACTCTTCTGGTCCATCTGGCTGAGGGTCAGCTAGGGCCTCCTTCCCAGAGGACCCCGCCTCCTCTAGGTTATTTGGGGCTGCCTGCTCAAAGTCTGCTTCCTTGTTGGTACCCATTGTCAGTAAGATATAGCTCTTTACTTTCTGTACCTGTTTCCTTATCTGTAATGTCTAAATTTCAGATTCTGTACTCGGTGAATGGCCAAGCACATGCACAGTCCTAAGCAGTGATTGAGAAATCTTTAATTTGTCTTCTTTTCTTCCTCCTTCATCCAAAGCTCACTTCTTTCCATAACTTTGGTTGCTCCTTCAGACAGTCGTCTTTGCCTCTCTTGCTTTTTGTGTCCGTTACAAGCCTTGTTTTTTCACCTTGTGTCCTTCGACACTGTCAACGTTATTCTTGCATCAGTGATGTGAACTCACTTCCTCTGCGCCTAATGGCTGCTAACTCTGCTCGTGTAATTCTCTACCCAACCACATATTTATGCATCAAACTACTTTCAAATGTTTAATATAGATCTTTTTTTCTGTCTTATCACAATTCATGAATTCATAAATTGCCCTGGCTCTGCACACCCTTTCCCCATTTAATCTTTCATATGCAGTCTCACAGGTTTTACCCTTCCACTAAACCGCCCAACGTCTTTTCACTCACAATCCTTTTTCTTCACTTCCCATTTCTTCTCTTGAGGAAGGCCACTCTGATTTCTCCTTATCCTTGGTTACTTCAAATATTTAATATTGTTCTTTGTCCACTGGATATATAAATATATTAATTTGATTAATGTGTACACGTTTGTAATGAAAGCTACACTGCAACGTGTCAACCTGTTTTCATCACAGAGGAAGTTTGCTTCCCCACCGAAACCAGAATCAGCCAATCAATTTAAAGAATTGCACTTCAAAATAGCGACGCAAAGCACTTATTGAAACGCCCTGAAAACCACAAGGCTGGTTCATTGCTGGTTTGGTATACACCGTTTCAGGCAGGTATCAAGCATTCTGAAGTGTGAATCCTCTTTCAAGGTATTGACCAGAATGTTTAATCATTTTATCGCCATAGATGTTTTATCCACCCATCTTGCAGTGTAGATGATGTTTTCAGATGTACATCACTGGGTTTGTGTGGTTTGGTTCATTATCATTTTTTCTGCTTCCTCGTGTTTTGGCACAGATTGAGCACTTTTTTCAGAGACTCCCTTTTTGTTGCAAACACATGAAGGTGGTCATTCTTTCTCTCTGTACGGATAAAACTGATTGGTCAAATGGCAAATAATTCCTCAAAGCTGAATCAATAAACTGCTGGTTCTTAAAATAAATCCGACAATGGTCCTCAAAGATGGCTGGATCTCCAGAACATTGGTATATGACACCAGAAGATTTTAGGCAAGACAATTTGCCCCAGATACTCTTTTTTTCAGTAGCACCACACAGTTTAGTTCAGTTTAGTTTCCTGTCAAGTTCACATCCTGTTAGGCAGGTCTGAGCCCTTTCTGAAAAACCGCTTCCTGTGTTTGTATGTGAACTGAAACATTATCAAAATGTCCGTTGACAGACTCCCAGGTTTTGGTTGTGACTCTTTGAAAATTTGAAAATCTTACAGGTGTTCATCTATTGAAGGATATGGCCAATATCTCTTTGTCATATAGTATCATTACAAGGGTTTGGATCAATTCCAATAATTAAATCCTAAATCAATGCCTTATCCTTTTAATTAAATCAATAAAAGTTTCTCAATTACTTTTCAGTTCTATTGATTATAATTACAAATTCAAATAATTTAATCAAACTCAAACAATTCAATATTCTTCCCACATATTTCTTAAATTACATAATTACATCAATGGAAACAATGCTTGAAAACAATGTTAATTTAGCTCATTTATGAGTCCAACTATTCAGAAACTGACCAGGCTTTTTACTTTTTGCCATCACATTTTTAAGGCATGTCTTTGCTGCCCCTGTGGCCTTGTCTTGCTGGGTGATCTGAATGTCATTTACAAATCTTAATCAATTGCCCTTAATCAATTTCAGATGGGCTGGATGGCAAAATTAGTAAAACTGCCTTAGCAATTTGTAAAATGAAGTCATTTGAAACTTGGAATTTAACAATAACATAGCAGAGTGGTGCGGTAGAAGTGTGCTCATCACATCAGTTTTCTGTTCTTAGCTGACAGGAGTAGAACCAGAGTGGTCTTCTGATCCTGTAGTCCATCAACATCAAGGTTCAATGTGTTCTTCTGCATTTGTTGTAACACGTGGCTATTTGAGTAACTGTCACCTGTCAGATTGAACCAGTCTGGCCCTTCTCCTCTGATCTCTTTCTCATTATCAAGGAATGTTTACCAACAGAACTGCTGCTCAGTGGATGTTTTTTGCTTTTTGCACAATTCTCTGTAAGCTCTAGAAACTGTTGTGTTTGTGAAAATCTCAGGAGATCAGCAGTTTCTAAGCTGACACAAACAACCATTCCACGGTCAAAGTCACTTCGACCACACTTCTTCCCCATTATGATGTTTGTTATGAACAACTAAACCTCCTGACTTGCATGCTGTTATACACTGATTTACTGCCACACGATTGGCTGTCTAGATATTTGCATTACTCTTGTTAACTTTTTGCCATTGTCTTTAAAAATAGACTCACAGGGTGCTGTGCCCCAGTGGCCTAATGGATAAGGCACTGGCCTCCTAAGCCAGGGATTGTGGGTTCGAGTCCCGTCTGGGGTGACTCTATTGCTTCCTGGTCATCTGAATGTCATAAACAACACCCTTTTTAGCCAACTGTTTGTTGCGCTTAGCTTGCACATCAAAGCATCAACGTGCACATTAGCCAGCTGTGAAGTTAGCAAAATTGTGCCAGGACAATATTTAACTCGGAATGTCGGAGTACAAAAAAGACATGAACACCCAGAATACTGGTGTGCTTTGGTGGAAACATCTGTTTGCTAAAACACAGCTGGCGAGTCTGATAAAGATAGCTTGTTCCGGATTAAAAGGTGCATGTTTGATCTCTCTCTTGCTCTTGGAAAGAGACATTGCTGTTGCGCTTTTGGAATGTACATTTTAGGCTAATTAATTATCCTATATAGAAGTCCATTATATCACGATGAACTGCATGACAAAATTCGTTACATCTCAGTGAACCGATCTGGATTGATAGAGAGGAAATCTACCCAGAGTAGTAGGCTAAATGAAAACATACTTTAATTTGTTTCCACTTGCTCTGTTACATACCTGTTTACCATTAATTACCATTAATTACTCTATATCTTATTACGCTGGCCGGCCATTTTAATGGGGTTTTTTCGGCACCGTCCGAGTCTTTTTCTTCCGACTGAGGAATTGTGTACCTCAGTTGCTCACTTTTAGCGGATTCGGGACTGTTTTTTTGATTCCGCTATACAAATAAATAGCGGAAATTTAAATTTAACCGGAGTTTCAGAACAAGGTTGGATGCAAAAAAGATTGAACAGCAGCATCTTTTTCAAGGTGAGCGAAACACACGAGAATATAGCAGAGGATGGTTTCGATCCATCGACCTCTGGGTTATGGGCCCAGCACGCTTCCGCTGCGCCACTCTGCTAATGCCGATAATGTAAACATCTTGTATCCTATTTAAACTACTACTAAACCCAACTAGCTCAAATACCATTCGCAATACCATTTTATTGTTGTTACATTCCAGTTACCTTTTGAAAGCTTTAAAAAAGATATATATAGTATTAAAGATCACGCAGCACGATGAGGATGAGCAAAGAGTTTCATTGCAATGGAAGAAAAAAAAAGAAGCCCTTTATGAAAAGAAACGGCCTGTGCGGGGTTGGATGGATGAAAATAGCGAAATCAGCGTTGTTCCCAAGGTGATTGCGTCATCTAGCGGTGTGTCGAGAGAATTAACACTTCTTGAACTTTCAGCATATCAGCATTTTTCAGACTTTGTCATAGAAACTGTTTTAAGACAAAGCATTCCTTATGCTGAAGTCACAGGGTAGCCTACATGCTAAATGGAATATGGAAAATTTATATAAATGGCTTAAGGGCTATTGTACGCTGTTATTGTATGCCATTCAGTCGATACTGCTTCACATTCTAGGGCAGTAAATTGTACCACTTTCAGAAGTGGAGCACATTCACCTGTGAGCCTGATGAAGTTCACCATCATTACATATTATGATCTGCACATAACATGTTGTAATTTCAGCTCATCTAATACATGTTTAGCGTGCACATTTCTCAACTTTCAATTCAACGGTTTGGTGCATGCTGTTCTCGCATCTGACGAATCTCTCATCTCCTTTAACTTTTTAACACAGACTACTTTTAATCAATAGCCTACAAAATTAATGTGATAATCATTTTACTTAAACATAGATTTGTCAGTTGAAATAACTGCTTCTATAAACCAATCCAATCATAATTCACTTAATGGCATGCCTCAGCTACTGTTTATTTTGAGGACTGAGGGAAAAAATCATTTGCAGAAATAGCCTAGGTTAGGTCAGTTTAGCTTGTCCAATGGGAAGTTGAATACATTTTTTCCCATGCAGTTTTAATAACACTAAACCCGTGGTACGTTGCAAAAGTTTGTTATTGTGTAAGATAAGACAGCAATTACAGGCGCAATACACCTGATAAGTCTTTGTAGCTAACATTTGTGCTTCAGTTTGAATTATAAGTAAACTCTATTTTCCACACTCCCAGTATTTTCCACGGTTTGGCGAGTTACCGGTTTTCGTGAAAGCTGAACTCCTCGAACTGTCGCAAGGTAGACACTGGGCTCTCATAAGCGAGTCAACGGTCACACGGTACTCGTCACATGACTAGTAGTACGGGAAGTAGAGAGAAGATCCTATTCTGACACAACTGCGGTTGTGTGTTGTCAGTGCCGATATGCTGTGTGGTGCTTAGCTTCCTACTACCCCGCGCTCTCTTTTGGATTTAGGACAATGTTAAGATGCATGGCGTACAGAGCTGATATATCACTCTCCATGTTGTATTATTCTTAATGCTAGTGTAGGCTAACGGATCCTGTGCAATTTATGTTGGTGGTAAATTAATGTATGTATTTTGAGACGTCGCCATGGCTACTATTGATCGTTATAACTGCAACCACGGCAGCTCAGGTAGGTTCCCTCTCGAATAGGTTAACTAGCTAGCCAACTGGTGTTTTCAGTTTTCTTCGTTCTCTCTTGATCTGTTACCATGGTGTTTTGTATTCATTTATTGTGTAGCTAGCTATTTATATACGTTAACTTAGTAGCTTACTAACTGACTAATGCAGCGACATTGATTTAATGCATAACTAATTTAGCGCATTGAAAAATTGTGGAAGAGCGACGTTATTGCCCGAATCGTGATGTATGATTCTGTTGTTCTTTTGTCTGCTTGCCTTGGTATTTTAGAAGCTTGTTTGTTTACCTCGGGACATTTTGAAGTCTACAGTGTTCTGTTAAATTAATCGTGGTACGTCAGCTAGTGTGAACACGAGTGTGAATTATAGTTCATTGCCTAGCTAAGTACGTTCGTTAGCCAAATGTTTACATATTCGATAGATAACTATATTTGTCAGTAATCGGCAGAGAAAACGGGATGGACGACTACCAGTATCAGTTGGAACGAATGAAGTAACTTAGAACATCATTATGGTGAGATGAAGCCAACGTTATGCAGCGATTACTGCTTTACAGCTTCAAATGTACCTCACATATGCCCAGTTTGTAAGGAGACATCACAACCAGTTCTGTAGGATTCCTCATATTTGTGCTCCCATCACTTTCTCCCAAAAGCGTAAATGTTGCTCTGCATTCATTCAAATATGTTTTAGGGGAAGGGGAGCTGAAATAGTGCATTGTGTCGTCCTGCTCACACCCCACAACTCCCTTTTAATGAATTTGGTCACTTTATTTCTCTCCCTATACACCCTTTCCCTCTGCCAAAACGCAGTACCACTTTTCCCTTTGAACCTCAAGGAAAGCCCCATTAAGAGGAAGTGTTCATTTCCTTCTCTGGGTCAAGTTAATGTCCTGTCATGCCGTTGTTTGGAGTTTAATCGACTGATCGTCTTTCATTTCCCCTTCTTTCTCTCTGTCACTTAGTCACGACCCTGATTGGACAAAAGATGCTGTGAATTACACATGGTCAATAGAAAGGTTTTTGCGCACATTAACATCACATGCACTGTCCCAATAAAGCCTTCTGGGTCCTGGGTTGTGTGTGTCTGTCAGCCCTATGTGCAGGTGCCCAGTCTGTCAGTGTGTATAACAAAGTGGTGTTAAACTTTCTTCGTTTTTCACTGCTCTGTGGCTCTTGCAAAGTCGGTGCTGTGGGACGTAATGCCATTTCAGGGGCTGCCTCTCAGTTTTCCCCATCAGTTGTGCTTTGGCTTTGGCTCCCCAATGTCAGTGTCTGCGCTTGAAGTGACAGGGAAGTGTTGTCAGGGTGGTCGGAAGGAAGAGACAGGGTTTTTCTCTCCTGTGCCCTCTCAGTCCGTTGCTGGTTTTCACAGAGGGCGAGCTGAGAGAGGGTGGAAGCTGAAGATAAGATGTGTGGCAGGGGTGTGCAGTGTGGTTGGGGCAGCCTGTGTGTGGGTGGCCCATGTCAGAAGCACACAGCAGAGATGTGAGCTCAGATTGGGTTGCGTGCTGATTGGGTAACCGTCTAGTGGAGAAGACAGAGGGCACCCATCCTGTGCTGGGTCACTGCTGGCGAACGAGGCGGCTGGAACTGCTACATTTTTCTGGGTCTTTATTCAGATTTGATTGACTTTATCTCAGTGTTTCAGACGAGATGGCTCTCGAATAATCTTATCGCTCGTGTTTATGTATACGCTTTTTGAGCAGCATCACCCATTGACTAGACACATTCCTTGATTAGAGATCTGCGTGTTCCTCTGTGTGGATTCCATTCCTTTTCTGACACGAAATGTTTGTCAGCACCGAGGATTCTTTCACTGAGGTGTTTCTAAACGTTTCATAGGGCACACACATGCAATTGCTGTACATGAAGCAATAGTGACGCATGTGAAACACTATAATACTTGCCATTTATTGGCACAATAGCCTACGTTAATTAAAGCCAAAGTCAATAAACCCAACAATCAACACAACCCACACAGTCAGGTGGAGGGCTTACAGACATTTTGCCACATCCACCTCTCGCTTGTCTTCTACCCCAGTCTGGCACGATCTTATGTTTAAAACAAATGATGACACACTCCCACCTCTAGAAATAGCACGACATCACACGTCTGAAAATGTTTTTTAAGGTCGGACGCAATTGTTAAAGACTGTATCAGACTGCAACCTCCCAATCTGAACCAAATATCATTATCTAGGAGATAACCGCTACTTGCACCAAGAAACTACTCTCCTAAATATAACAGCTCCGATATGTTGTTTGGCTAACTCTTTTATCCAAAGCAACTTTCTGTTGATTAGTCTACGCCGGGGACAATCATCCCTGGAGCTATGTGGGGTTAAGGGCCCGACAGTTCTTATCGTAGCTACTCTAGGGATCGAACCATTAACCTTGCGCGTCCCAGTCGTGTACCTGAACCACTATGGTATGGCTGTTTATCCTTATCCCACTTACACTATCTACTTTGCTCCACTTTACAAAGAAGTAAAAACTCAATTGGAAAGATAGGACCAAACAGGACCAAGATAGGACCAAACAGTGGCTCAGTCTATCATCAGATCATTTCAACATGGATAAAATGGAAACGTACCATAACACCTCATTCCACTCATCAGTTTCTTATCAGAGAGCTGAAACCCCTTCCAATATCGCTAGTTTTTTCACACGCCAACGTGTATATATATGGATACATGACTACATGTGTACGTATCAAGGGTGTATGTACGCACAGTTGTGTTCAAATAAATAGCAGTGTATAAAAAAAGTGAATTAAGTGCAAATATGTTTTAATAGCTTTTAGTTCAATATTTCAAATGTAGTGGAAAGATTTCACATTCAGTTCCAAATCAAAGCATTAGCAAATTTTATCAAGTCTGCGTTATTCTTTTACAGGAAGCAATGAAAAGGAATATAAATCGCAGTGTCTGCATTTTTCTCTTCAAACTCTCTTCAAACTGAAGACATTTTTCAAGATTTAACTTCACTTTAAATTACTGAACTAATATTTAGTTGCATAACCATTGTATTTGATAACTGCTGCGCATCTGCATTGCATCGAGTCAACCAACTTCTGGCACCTAGTAACAGGTATTTCAGCCCAGGATGAATAAACTACATTCCACAGTCCCCGTGAATTTTTGGGTTTTACTTCAGAAACTGCATTTTTAATGTCACCCCACATGTTTTCAATGGGGTTGAGGTCGAGGGATTGAGCTGGCCACTCCCATTACCTCAATCCTTTTTGTCTGGAACAAAGATGTTGCTCGCTTACTCGTGTGTTTGCAGTTGTTGTCTTGTTGAAACACTCATTTCAGGGGCATTTCCTCTTTGGCATACAGCAACATAATCTCTTCAAGTATTTAGATGTATTCAAACTGATTCATGGTCCCTGGTATACGAACCCAACGTAGTATGAAAAACATCCCCATAGCATGATTTTTGCGCCACCATGCTTCATTGTCTTCACAGTGTACTGTGGCTTGAATTCAGTACCCGGGGATCGTCTGACGTATGGGCCAATCGATGTGTTCCTTGGCAAATTTTAACCAATTCAACAATGGTGCTTTACAGGGGCTTCTTGCTGATAGCTTAGCTTCGATCAAACGTCTTCTGACTGTAACAGCACTTACAGGTAATTGTAGATGGTAAATAGTTGCCATTTATGTAGCGCCTTTACCCAAAGCGCTGTACAATAGATGCTTCTCCTTCACCCATTCATTCACACTCACGCACGCACGCACGCACGCACGCAGTAGCAGACCCATATTGGGACACTCTGGGACATTAGTGCTGCTGTTAGTCCTTTGAGAATTCCTTTCATCATCAGAAAATCAAGATGCATGCAAACAGATTCTTGGTTCCTCCTGTCAAAACAGTCGCCTGGTTGAGCTGACACTGCTTGCTTTCTCACCTGCTTGCTATCAGTTCCCTTCTCACATTTGACCACTGTTCTAACCACTTTCCAATGTGATTGAAGTGCATTCATTTGCAGAGAGGGTGCACATTTGTGTGTGTGTGGGCCGGGGGTAGAGGTTTTTAGTTCTGCTGTAATTAAATCTGAGTTGGACACTTTTATTTGCACCTACAGTACTGTGCAGACGTCTTAGGCACCCTAGACTTTATTATATATATATATATATGCTATTTTTGTGTGTGTTAGTATAAAAGATCACATTTGAGATTTCCAAATATTCGTTTTCCAAAAGATTTAATTTTACAGAAACATTTTTGTATTTAATTTAAAAAACATATTACTTTAAGCAATTGACTACTTTTTACATAAAAACTTGATCTGTCTGAGATCAGAAGCAAAGAGCCAACCAAAGTCTGCAGAAGAACTGTGGCAAGTTCTCCAACATGCTTGGAACCACCTCCCTGCTGATGGTCTTATGGAACTAACAGGACAGCGTTGGCTATCTCAGAGAAGTGATGCAGCTTTAAAGCCAAAGGGTGGTCACAACAATATTGATTTGATTCAGTTTGTAACTGTTCTGCCAAATTACTAAAATGTAATGTAAAATGTATAGTACATTTATTTAGGACCTTTCATGGAATTATTTTTGAAAGAATCTTATCTGTACAGAATGTTGTACAGGCTCCTAAGACTTTTTCACAGTATTGTAGCTTTGGCCACCCATGTGTGTTTAGAATGGCCAATCGTATGTGTGTGGTTGTTGAGTACATTTAACCCATGCAGGAGCTGGAACCTAAACCAGAATAGTATCTGGAGCCCTGTTTCTTCAAGCAAATCCACCAGTCAACCAACCAGTGTTGTTTTATTTAGTGCCATTTACAGCATGTTGTTACACCACACCTTACTATACATAATTGAGCCAGTTTGGAAGTCCCAAAAAAAGACAGTCAGACTCAGCCCCATGGGCTGCTCCTCCTGTTGAGGTGCTCCTGCATGTTGAGGTGCTCCTGCCTGGTGAGCTCCAGGCTTTGGTATGAAATCTGCATTATGCCAGCAGTCTTGCAGGGTGACACACAATTGGCTGTAGTTTTGCCCAGGGAGGAAATGGGGTTTTTATAGCCCGGTGCTGCCAGTAACCCCCCCCCCCCCCCCCACTGGTTTATCAGGCACACGGAAGTTGAGCTGATGATCTGCACGTGTCTGTTGGGTTTCTTCCTCTGACGCACGCTCCTTATGAGCAAGGCCTACCTATGAGCTGCTGTGTGGCAAAAGGCAGCAGCTGACATGACGTACTTTGAGGAAAGCACTCTCATAAAATTACAGCCAAGGTTGTCAGGAGAATTCACAGTGTGAGCGTGTTTGGGCATTCCCAGTTCAGGAGGAAAAGGAGGAATTCTTCTCCTTAATTTAGAGGGCTGAGCTTCTGGAAATAAACGCTATAAATAAGCAGTCTGTTCAAGTAGCTATCTGATGAGCTTTCCCAATACAGAACAAGGTGGCTATTCATGCTTTAGAACCTACTAGAAGGACATTCCTTAGTAGATTTAGGTCAGGAGTAGGGTGGACGTTGTCCCACCAAAATCCAGGACACTGGTTCAGGACAGTCCAGAGGCACAGGGAGACGGAAGTGGAAAGAAGAACTTTGGTGCCTGTCATCACATTGGATCCCTCCCCAGAAAAAGTCAATATGAAAATGTCTGAGCTGAGAGCTATGTCATTAGGAAGTTTGAGAATTGTGCTTGTTGGGAACATGTTTACTGGTGAGAAAAAAAGCCCAGTCTCACCTCACTTGCCTTGTTATTTCAGAAGTTTATCACCCTTCAGCTACTTGTGCTTGTTTTCTTTTGTTGGTTGTTTGTTGTTTTGACAACTTTACTGCCTAGCGAGATATGTGAGGGCAAACTCTGACATTTTTACTTTTTGTTTCGGTATCAGTAGGGTGACTGCAAACTTGGACACTGTAATTTTTGCTTCTATAACAATGGGGTGTTAATGTGTTACATCATGTTGCCGCATGTTTCTGAATGACCACTGAATGCCTCACTTGTAGCCGCATTCTACCCTGCACACGATGGTGGAAAAGGTAATGGCCCCTGTAAAACGAGTTAATGAGTTCCAGCAGTGGAAATGGGTCTATAGTACACTATGTACAGAACAGAGAAGCAGCGGTTTATTGGCTCTGTGCCAGTGAAGGAACCAAAACCTACTCACAGACTGCGACCGTATTTCCGTGGCGCACCAGGGTGCATGCACGCGCCGATCCCTACCTGTCCCTGCTGAGTCCCTCCCTTGGAGCAACGAGCCAATTATTCCGCTCTGAGAGCCGGCAGAAATTAAGTTATTGACATTTAAAAATGCTTTGCACGTGTGCCTAGCAACCAGCTGACAACACACGTTGAACAGTATACACAGAGTGATGGGGGAGCAGACATTCATTCACCTTCCCCTGTCAGCCATTGCTTTCCCTCAGAATATAGTGAGGACATGGTGGGCGCTTTTGGAGAGAGCGAGTTTGCAAGCTTTGACATGAACACTGGGTTTTGACAAGCCTGTCAAACTGGAGTGGGACTCCTAGATATACTAAGAATTCCTCTACGAAGCATATCATCTTGCACAGTCAGTTTCACACGAAAGGTGCAAAATGGAGATTAGCTCTTGCCCCCGAGGCAAAATGTGAGAGTTTCGAAGGTCTTCATTCCATTTTCAGGAGGAATTCTCCAGTCACTTGTGTAATAGAATGTGAAGTAAGAAATGGATGGGAACTGGTCCCTGTGGGCTATACGTGTCATTCCTGCCTGAGAAAGTGCAGGCCAGGCCAGCTTCACTGGTGCTGGTTAGACAAGTAATGTAATGTAATGTAATGTAGGCTACCTGCTCTCGTGTACCAGCAGCTCAACCTAGAAAAGGACCAGTGCTGTCTGCGTGCTCAGATGAAACCACAGTGCCGAATAAGCATTGCAGTTCACTCTTGGGCAATGAACGCCTCTCAAACCTTGGTTCAGGGAAATGTCGCTTTTACAAGTGGGTCATAAGCCTCTCCCAAGTGTCTAACGAAAGGCTATCTTCATGTTGAATGTGCTGACTCAAGCTGCTGCTGACCCTGTGCAGCAACGACCGCATGTGCACATGATCTGTGAGGGGAGGGGTGAGTATAGTTGGTACAACAGCAGTTTCTGTTATTTTTGTTGGGTAATAAGCCTGTCAGTTATCGGAATTATAAGCAATCCAAAAGTTTCCTCTTTGCTGAATCACCCTCGTGTTCTCTTTCTTTATGTCAGGTTGGAAAATGTGATCAGCTAAAAGACCAACTGAGTTCAGTTCAGTAAAATCAATGGAGTCATTTCAAAATATACGCTAAACTTAAGATGTTAATCTGTCCCTTAACTGCTATTGATTCACTGGCCAGATGAGTGTATTTGATCTTTATTTTGTTAATGTACCTTGAATTTGGAATTGGGGCATGAAGAGTAGCCTAATCCACAAGTTCTGGAATTAATATGTGGTTTATGAGAAAAATACTGCATGCTTGTAAAGTAAAAAAAGATGCTATCACAAAATCACCAATAAATAGCTATTCCAGTATTGGCATAGTTGCAATGACGCTTGTCAGAAATGCCCTAAGGCTACCTCACCTCTGACCTGAGTTATCACATGACTCGAAGTCAAATACCAAGAGAGATTTATTTCTAGGCTATAGTCTGAGATTTCCCACGAGGTGCTAAAGAGTCTCAGATCTGTTGTATGCCATGGAAATCTAGGGGAAAATGTGCTTAGTCAAAGTCAGATTTCTCTCTGTAGACTCTAAAATAATTTTGTGGACTGTGCATTTTTGCCAAAGCTAGATTCCACAACTTCTATTTTTTTTTTAGGAGTATGGAATTTATTTTTATATAAACGTATATTTTTCGGTAATATCTGTCAGCGATGGAAAGAGGTTTAAGATTTGAATGTATTCAGTAGAATATCCGCTTCTCATTGGCCTCCACTGGCTTCCTATTGCCGCACGCATCCGTTTCAAGGCCCTAGTGTTGGCATTTCAGGCTGCTAAGGGGACTGCCCCACCTTACATACAATCCCTGATCACTCCCTACTCCCCAGCTAGACCACTCCGGTCTGCCAGCTCTGGTCGCCTTACGGTTCCCTCTCTACGTGCACCTGGCGGTCGAGCTGCACGTTCACGCCTGTTTTCCGTTCTGGTTCCTCAGTGGTGGAATGACTTGCCTACCACTGTCAGAACAGCAGAATCCCTCCCCCTATTTCGACGCAGACTCAAAACCCACCTTTTCAAACTCTACCTTAGTCCTCCCTCCTGATTTCCCCTGCCCCTCCTTTCTGATATCCCTATCCTTGTCTAACCCCTCCCCCCAAAAAGAAAAAGAAAAGAAAAATGCACTTCTGATGACAACTATGTTTAGAACAGCATTTCCTGTGTATTTTGCTAGTTTCTGGATGTGATGCTCTGACTTATGGTAGAACCTATGCACTTGTAAATCGCTTTGGATTAAAAGCGTCTGCCAAATGACTAAAATGTAAATGTAATGTAAAATGAATATTGAATAAGAATAATTTTTCTTGCACCATCTCTCTCTCCCTCCCTCTCTCTCCCTCTCCCTTTCTATCTCTCTTTTGTCTCTCCCTCCCTCTCTCCCTCTCTCCTTCTCTCTCCCTCTCTCTCTCCTTCCCTCTCTCTCTCTATCTCTCTCCCTCTCCCTCTCTCCCTCTCTCTCTCCCTCTCCCTTTCTATCTCTCTTTTCTCTCTCTCCCTCTCCTTCCCTCTCACTCTCCCTCTCTCTCTCTATCTCTCTCTCCCTCTCTCTCTCTTTCTCTCTCTCTCTCCTTCCCTCTCTCTCTCTCCTTCCCTCTCCCTCTATCTCTCCCTCCCTCTCTCCCTCTCTCTCTCCTTCCCTCTCCCTCTATCTCTCTCTCCCTCTCTTTCTCTCCCTCTCTCTCTATCTCTCTCTCCCTCTCACTCTCCCTCTCTCCCTCCCTCTTTCTCTCTATCTCTCTCCCTCTCTCGTTCTCTCTCCCTCTCTCTCTCCTTCCCTCTCTCTCTTTCTCTCTCCCTCTCTCTCTCTCCTTCCCTCTCCCTCTCCCTCTATCTCTCTCTCCCTCTCTCCCTCTCTCCCTCTCTCTCTCTCTCTCTCCCTCTCCCTCTCTCTCTCGCTCTCTCTCCCTGTGTCTCTCTCTCAGAGAGGGAGAAGTTGCTGACCTCAGTGGCGCGCTATGGGTCCAGCAGTGAGCACAGTGACGAGCAGGGCGGCCCCAGGCCCACCCCGGCCAGCAGCTGGCTGGGCGTGGAGCGGGAGGAGGACGAGCTGAGGCTCAAGCTCAAGTACTTCTTCAT
Organism: Conger conger; assembly: GCF_963514075.1. Lineage (NCBI taxonomy): Eukaryota > Metazoa > Chordata > Actinopteri > Anguilliformes > Congridae > Conger > Conger conger. Next base: position 70,835,796 of record NC_083761.1, read on the forward strand.
GAGCCCCTGCGACAAGTTCCACGCCAAGGGCCGCAAGCCCTTCAAACTGGGCCTGCAGCTGCTGAAGATCGTCATCGTCACCGTGCAGGTGCGTGCCGCCGCCCGCGCTCCCACAATGCACTGCACCCCAACTCCAACGCAGCTCATTGTGAACTGTAGAAAAACAGAAACAATAACAAAAAATTTTATGTAATGGCACACTTTTTATAATGAAACAATTAGCCCACTGAAACCTTCCTCAATGTCACAATGTCACGCACATGTTCAGTTGAGGTGGAATTTGACATTGTGGCTCACTATTATTAACTAAGCCCCCCCCCAACGTTGTGTGTCCTCCAGCTGGTGCTGTTCGGACTGAGTAACCAGATGGTGGTCACATTCAAGGAGGAGAACACAGCCACCTTTAAGCACCTCTTCCTCAAAGACTATGACGAGGGGTCTGACGACACGCTAGCCGTGTACACGCAGGACGACGTCTACGCCCACATCAACTATTCCGTAGATCAGGTACTGCGCAGTGCCCTGCTGTTACTCCACTGTTTCTGTACGGTACAGCTTGCTGCTACTGTAAAACGTCGTAGTTTCACTCATGTCTTCAAACGCCAAAACCTTTCCTTATAATCCTTCACCTTTCCCTTGCTTTGACATCTTTTACTCATCTTACTGAAACGCATCACGTGACATCTCCTCACCGTCATATTCTACCTCTCCCTCCCTCTGTCTCCCTGTTCTCCGTTGCTGCGCGGTTCCCTCCTCTCAGTACCTGAAGCTGCCGAACACCACGGTGGGGCGCTACGCGTACGTGTTTGGGGTCGGGGTGAACGAGAGCGCCCTGTCCCTGTGCCAGCAGTACTTCAAGAGGGGGCGCATCGACCCGGCCAACGACACCTTCAACATCGACCCTCACGTCGTCACGGGTAACGCGCCCCTCTTTTCCCTCACTGGCCTGGAGTATTATGGTCTGTTACGATCTGTCTGAAGTGATGTAGCCTGTGTGCCAAAAGCACTGTCTCTTCTGAGGAAAAAGCTGCGTTTTCACAAGAATATTTCCACACATCATGCAAACTGATGCAGCACAGACTGAGGCTGATGCAGCGCTGTACACGTGCTCAGTGTGAACTCCAGAGAAGAAGCTGCCCTTTGTGAAGTAACTTAGACCTGTTCACACTGGTTTTGTAAGTTCACACTGTAACAAGATCCCATTTTCCCTCCAAACATGCAATCTGCAAAAAATCCTTCCTTCATTGAACTGTAAGGGGAAGCAAAATAGGGAAATAGCTTGGCGGATGTTTATATGGTGGAAAATTACAGATCTCTGTAAACTCTTTAGTTTAGAAATGGCAGTTTAGAAAAGTCCAGTATGTCGCATGTCATCCTTTGTTAATCAGCAGCATGGTCTGACATCCATCTCCCCATCTCTCTCTCTCTCTCTCTCTCTCTCTGTCTCCCCCTCTCCCCCATCTCGCTCTCTCTCTTTCTCTCTCTCCATCTCGCTCTCTCTCTTTCTCTCTCTCTCCCCCTCTCTCCCTCTGTCTTTCTCTCTCTCCTCCCTCCCTCCAGACTGTATTGGCGTAAACCCCTTATCCATTCCCTCATCATCCTTCACCGGTGGCTACAAGAACTTCACCCTGAAGTTCCACAAGTAAGTGCGTTGCCGTGCATTTGAAATGTTGTTGTTTGACGGTGCTGATAGCGAGATTAATCCTTTATCTCTCTACCGCACGCATCACCAACACCTCCTCTCCCCTCCTCCCCACCTCCCTCCTCCTCCTCCTCCTCCTTCAGGCTCATCAATGTCACCATCAGCTTCCAGCTGAAGGCCATAAACATCCAGACCATAATAAACAACGAGGTCCCTGACTGCTATACCTTCGCAATCACGGTGAGTTTCACGCCCTCTCTCAGTCTTTTTCTCTCCTTCCGTCGTCCTCCCACGTCGGCGGGAGGCTGCAGCAGGCCGGCTGCTGCTCGCTCTCACCGTGGACTTTCCCAGGAGCACTGTCGCTCACCGCAGACTGTGTTCACAGACTCCGGCGCTGACTGGGTTTAGCAGCAGCCCTGGGGTTAACTAACCAGCTCAGTGTTCACAGTCTCTGTTTTGATTCACAGATTGTTCTGGATAACAAGGCTCACAGCGGCAAAGTGCAGATCAGCTTGGACAACGAGGCCTCGATCAAGGAGTGCAAAGACCCCAATGTGTCCGGACATGGTACGGGGAAGAGGGGGGTGGGGGATCACACAGAGAACATAGAGGCATTGTAAAATAATTGTTTGGCAACTGGGTTTGCAGATGTGAGGCTGTGGGTTTGATTCCCAGATGGGAACCCTTGAGTGAGATATTCAACCCAAATCACTAAATATCCAGCTGCAGACATGGATTGTATGGAATGAATGTCTAACTGTGTTAGAATAAAATCTAGATGCACTAGGAAACATCATCAGTGATGTACGCTTTGGTTTTTCATATAAGGCCCATTGGTTTTTGGTCCAGGCTATAACTATAAGTCACAGGGGCGACATGGCTCAGGCAGTAAGAGCAGTCGTCTGGCAGGTCGGAGGGTTGCCGGTTCGATCCCCCCCCCGGGCTGTGTCGAAGTGTCCCTGAGCAAGACACCTAACCCCCAAATGCTCCTGACGAGCTGGTCGGGGCCCTGCATGGCAGCCAATCGCCGTCGGTGTGTGAGTGTGTGTATGAATGGGTGAATGAGAAGCGTCAATTGTACAGCGCTTTGGATAAAGGCCTGCCATTTTACCATTTACTGTCGATAATGTTGTCTGCTAAATGCATAGAGTTGTAAAATTAGAGCGGAGTGGGACACGAGAGAGGAATGGTAAAAGGCTATGAGGAGTTGTACTCGCCATACCGTCCTGCCTTTCTGCTTGTCTCTTCCACTGCTCTTACGGCTATAACCTGCATGCATTCAGGATTTAGACCTCGGCTCCTGGTGAGCGTAGTTAACATGCATTCGTGCTTTAGTGACATGTACATGGTCTGTGGTCATATACAGGTCTGTGAATGCCGTTATGCATGTAATTGTGATTGTAAATGTAAAGTACCTTGTCTTTCCTGCTGACTGGTCCTGATTGCATGCTTTGCTCCCCTGTACCGCACACACGTCACCCCCACAGCGGAGAACTACACGCGGCTGGCGTTCGACGTGCTGGTAGCCGTGGTGTGCTTGCTCTCCCTGCTCCTGTGTGGCCGCTCCATCCTCAAGGGAATCCTGTTGCAACATGTAAGAAATATACAGTATGAAATGTGTCTGTGTATGTATTCACCAAACGTATGCATCTAAATGTTTTACAGTAATGACTGTAATACAGCATAGGTGATTAGAAATATCATCCAGGAAGTGTATCAGACGTTGTCACCAGACAGACCATAAATTGAACACACTGAGCAGTTGAGGCTGGAACTGATACTGAAACGTTGAACAAATCAGTTCCCCCCCCTCAAAACCACTCAAAACCATCTCCCCTCTTTCTCTCTCTCTCTCTATCTCTCGCTCTCTCTCTCTGTCTCTCTGGTCTTCACTGCTCTCTCTCTCTCTCTCTCTCTCTCTCTCTCCAGGAGTTTGTCCAGTACTTCCGGCACAACTTGGGGCGCCGTGTGAGCTGGGGAGACAGGATGGAGTTCATCAACGGCTGGTACATCCTGCTCATCATCAGCGACATCTTCACCATCGCCGGCAGCTTCATCAAGATCGGCATCGAGTCCAAGGTGACTGCCCCCCATTACACCCCCCCATTATCCCCCCCATTACCCCCCATTGGCCCCCGTCCCCCCAGTGATTCAGGGGCGCCAAGCGCTCGGTCAAGGGAAACGCCTTGCTGCGTGTGCCATGCTGGACTTTGCCTGGACTCGTATGTTAGCATAGCCGTGAGTTGTCATGGTTACGGGCCATCCAGGTGTGCCTGGCCTCTCCCTCAGCTCTGTTCCTGGCAGGAGGAAGCAGGATGTTTATATCCATGCCATACCCAAACACTGCTGTAAATGGATCCCTTTCTCTTTTGCTATACCGCATTGATGCAGGATGCATGACTCGTGAGGTAGGGAAAGGTCATTTGATATCTGGCATATGAGTCCAGTTTGTAGAGATCCTTCCCTTACAAGGTGGAAATGGCAGCTTCAGCAGCTGCTCTCTGCTTGCGTGATACTTGCACTGTCACGCTGTTTTCACCGCTGGCATGCAGAGGTGTGGTGTGTCACTCTGTCCTTTCCAGAATGCACTATTGTCAGATATACTCACAGAAGTTCAAGGGCAAATGCAGGATTTGTTTAGGTCCAAGTCAAAAAAAAGCAAGTTTTAGCTTTTTTGGTCAAAATACTGAGAACCCAAAATACTGAGAGCACAGAATCACACCTCTCTCTTTCTCTCTCGCTCTCTCTCTCACCCTCTTCCCTGCTCTCTTTCTCTCTCCCCCCCTCCCCCTCTCTCTCGCTCACAGAACCTGGCCTCCTATGATGTTTGTGGCATCCTGTTGGGCACCTCCACCCTGCTGGTGTGGGTGGGAGTCATCCGCTACCTCAGCTTCTTCCAGAAATACAACGTGGGTCATACACACACACACACACACACACACACACACACACACTCACACACACAATATGCAGTACACACACCCACATGCACAGGAATATAAGTACGCACACGTACAGACGCACAAAGGTCTGTCCTCCTGACCCTCTCCCCCTCTCTCCCCGGCTCTCAGATCCTGATCGTGACCCTCCGCGCTGCTTTCCCCAACGTCATCCGCTTCTGCTGCTGCGTGGCCGTCATCTACCTGGGCTACTGCTTCTGCGGCTGGATCGTCCTGGGCCCGTACCACGTCAAGGTAGCGCCGCCGGCGCACGCTGGCACGGCGACACGCCGTCACGCACCGCCGAACGCCACGTTTCCCTCCGCCAAACTCACCGCACGCATTCGGGGAATCGCAAACATCATCATTTAAGTATTTTTGGGCAGGTATGCCAACGTATAAACGGAAGAGATAATTCTGATACGCATCAAGAGGAAACGAATGTCATACTGGTGCCTTCCATGAAGAGAATGTGTGCCACAATAAGGGGACGTGTCAAATTGTTGCGTCAGGGCAGCCTGTAGCGTAGTGGCTAAGGTACGTGACCGCGACCCCGAAAGTCGGTGGTTCAAGCCACGATAATAATTTGGGGTTAATGGCCCTTAACCCCACATTGCTCCAGGGGGGGACTGTCTCCTGCTTGGTCTGTTCAGCTGTAAGTCGCTGTAAGCGGATGAAAGCATTAGCTAAATAAGTTATAATGTAGTTGATGGAGAGTGCTTGACTGCTTGACTTGCAGTGCAGTGCTTGACTGTTCTAAATTTCTGTATGTTTACACTAGGACTCGGAACTGTACTGTCCTCTCAGGTCTGCTTTTGCGCTTGTTCTTGTGATTGATTTGCACTTTGTTGTACGTCGCTCTGGATAAGAGCGTCTGCTAAATGCCACGTAATGTAATGTAATGTAATGTAATGTAATGACTGAGAGTGTGTGAAAGACGAAAAGGCTCTTCTCTGGTCGCAGTTCCGCTCGCTGTCCATGGTGTCCGAGTGCCTCTTCTCCCTGATCAACGGGGACGACATGTTCGTCACCTTCGCCGAGATGCAGACGGGCAGCACGCTGGTGTGGGTCTTCAGCCAGGTCTACCTCTACACCTTCATCTCCCTCTTCATCTACATGGTGCTGTCGCTCTTCATCGCCCTCATCACCGGGGCCTACGAGAGCATCAAGGTACTTCCTGTTCCTGCCTCCTAGTTAAAATACAACGGAATTGGGGTGTCTCGGTGGCGCAGCCCGTAGAGCACTGACCGCATGCTCATTGCAGAGCCGCGACGTCGGCGGTTCGAATCCGACCGTCCGACATTTGTCGCATGTCTTCCCCTCTCTCTCGCTCCCATTCTTCCTGTCTCTCTATACTATATTCTGTCCAATAAAGCTGAAAAAGGCCTAAAGAATATCTTTAAAAAAAAAATACAACAGAATTTCACAGCCCTGAAGACATGTGGTATAATGGCTGTAATCGCTTGAGGAAACCTCAGTGTTATACCTCCCCCTTGTGGCAGTCAGGCAGCAATGCAAGTTCACTGGAGATAGCCACTGGGCTACAGGCCTGGGTAAAGTACATGACTGGGACCTGGAAGGTTGTTGGTTCAAGCCCGCAGTCTAGCCACGATAAGATCAGTGCAGCTGTTGTGCCCTTGAGCAAGGCCCTTAGCCCCACATTGCTTCAGGGGGATTGGTCCCCACTTACTCTAATCAACTGTAAGTTGCTTTGGATAAAAGTATCAGCCATTTTTATTACATTAGCCTGAAAACGTGGTATAATGTTGTGCTTTGAAGATACTGCTGTTATACCTCCCAGGTGAGTAGTCAGGCAGCAATGCAAGTGTCCTGGAGGTGTCTCGGGAGAGGAAGGAGGTGGTGATGATGTAAAAAGTGGGAAAATGTGGAAGGGAGGGAAACAGGGAGGCATATCGGAAGTAAAGGGGGGAAATGTAATAAAGGAAAGAGCTTGGTTAGGGAGATCCAGAGCCATGTTAACAGGAGCACAGAACGGACTTTTTGGCAGAACCATTTATTCTGTACTCCACCATCTCACTTCACTCTGCAGCTACAAACTCAGGAACCGATACACATAACAGACCTGCACGCCTTCATCGCCGAGTGCACCGACACACCCTGCTCCGGAAAGTTCCGGGGCCTGGAGACCTCGCCCTGCTCTGTCTTCTGCTGCTGCGACAGGTGAGATGAACTGAGGAAGGGTGGGCAGGTGAGGGGAACTGAGGAAGGGTGGGCAGGTGAGGTTAGTTAGATCAGCTGTGCAAATTCCAAGTTGATCGATGTGTGAAGCCTGAAAACTTCGGTCAGGTCAAGACATCAGAGCTGGGTTATGGCACTGTCAGCTACCTCAGGTTCACGAACAGTATGGAAAAGGTCCACATTTCATTCATTCTGGGGAAATCTATGGTGGCTCCACTCAAACAGATGACGATCCCCAGACTGGAGATGGCAGCAGCAACGCTAGCTGTGAGGGTGGACAGGATGCTGAGAAGGGAGCTTCAGGTACAGCTTGAAAGCTCCACTTTCTGGACAGACAGCACATCCGTGCTGAAATACATCCTCAACCAAACAAAAAGATTCCATACTTATGTGGCCAACAGAGTTGCAGTGATACGTGACCTATCTCAAGAGAAACAATGGAGACATGTGAGCTCCAAAGATAACCCGGCTGACGACGCTTCATGTAGGTTAAATGTAGAACCTTTCCTAAAATCCACAAGATGGCTGAAAGGTCCAGAATTCCTGAAGAGAAAGGAAACCGAATGGCCACAGATCCCAGAAAAACTGGGACAAATCCCTCCGGAGGATCCAGAGGTAAGAAGAGACTTCACTGTGAACAGTGCTAGCGTAGAGGAATATAATCCAACCAGCAAGCTAATTGAGTACTACTCATCATGGACCAGATTGCAGAAAGCTGTTGCCTGGATTTTGAAACTGAAAGGACTCCTTCTACTGCTAAGTCACAACAAGAAATCTCTAACAAAGACTGATCCAGCATCAGAGCTGACAACTTTAAAGTATTTAAAGGAACAAATGGACCAGTTCAAAGTTGCATGTGGAGCACAAGACCTGTCTGTGGAGGACATGGACGAAGCAGAAAAGGCCATCATTCGCTTCGAGCAGAGACAGCACTTTAAAAAGGAACTGGCACTCTTGGATACAGGGAGACGGGTCAAGGCAAGCAGCTCCATCTGTAAACTGGATCCAATTGTGGATAAAGGAATTCTGAGGGTGGGAGGACGAATAAGCAAAGTGGCTATGCTATTAGAAGAGAAGAATCCAATCATCCTGCCCAAAGACTCTCATATATCCAAACTGATCCTACGACACATTCATCAACGAGTTGGACACTCCGGTAGAGGTCACATGCTCTTCAGGCTAGGTCAGAGATTCTGGCTGCCTTGTGCCAACTCGTCTGCTAGGAAAATCACAAGGAGTCACAAGGTTGGAGAACAACAAATGGCTGATCTTCCAAAGGATCGTGTGTCTCCAGATCTACCACCCTTTACCCATGTTGGTATTGACTACTTCGGACCCATAGAGGTGAAGCGAGGCCGTGCTCACGTGAAACGGTGGGGAGTAATCTTTACTTGCCTGGTGAGTCGAGCCGTCCATTTAGAAGTTGCAAGCTACTTAGACACTGACTCCTGCATCAATGCCTTGCGCAGGTTCATATGTCGAAGAGGACCAGTAGCAAGCATTCGAACAGACAATGGGACCAACTTCATAGGAGCACAGACAGAGCTAAGAAAGGCTCTGAAAGAATTGGATCACAATAGGATTCAAAATGCATTACTCGAGGACAGAGTGAAATGGACATTCAACCCTCCCTTTGGAGCCCACCATGGTGGAGTATGGGAGAGGCTAATCAGACTTGTGAAGAAAATATTATATTCAGTCCTGAAGGAGCAAATACTGGATGATGAGACATTACAGACCACTTTGTGCGAGGTGGAGGCAATAATGAATGACAGACCAATAACTACGGTGTCAAGTGAACCAAATGATCTAGAGCCTCTCACTCCAAACCACCTACTTCAGTTGAAAAACAAACCAGTTATGCCACCAGGACTATTTCAAAAAGGTGACCTGTACTCCCGGAGGAGATGGAAACAGGCACAATACCTTGCAGACCTCTTCTGGAGGAGATGGATTAGGGAATACCTCCCACTTATGCAGCAACGGAGCAAATAGAATAACCCTAAACGGAACCTCTGTCTAGGCGATCTTGTCGTCATAGTGGATAACATGGCACCCAGGAACTCATGGCTTATGGGCCGTGTAGTGAAGACCTTGTTAGGGTCCAAAGGTCTTGTACGGAGTGTTTTAGTAAAAACCAAGACCAACATCTTGCAGAGACCAATTGATAAACTCTGTCTACTACTGGAGGCAGATGGCTAATCTCAGCCAGCTAAGATTAAGAGGTTTCCAGAGTCAACGGTCAAGATGCACCTATGGGAGTTATGTGCTGGTAGTCCCTGATTCCCAGAAACCAGCCCTATACATCCACATGCACATACATGCCCCTGACCCCTGAACTCTTGCCCCCTCTTGCACGCCTCTGACCCCTGGACTGCTGTATTCCACCTACACATAACTACATACACGTAGAACCTAAACATATATGGACTTTGAACATTCTGGAACATTCATGAATTATGATGTGTGTTATGTTTAATTTATTGGCTCCATTAAATTATGATTGATTAATTGTTTTGCTATGATGTTAACAATTAGGGGCCGGTATGTTGGAGCCATAATGATATGAGTTGATATTATATATGATATTATTATTTGGTCTACCTATAGTAAGCCTCCCCCTTTTGGCCGGAGCCGCAACTGCATCTATTTAATCAGCCAAGTAATTTGCGGCACCTGTGTTAGTCCTAGGGAGACGGGGAGACGGAATAGTTTTTTGACCACACAAACAAAAGAAAGGATACAAAGAAAGAAACACACAAAAAAGGCCAAAGCAAAGTCTATTTTTGTTTATTGTAAAAAGTCAATTTGGAGAATATTTTTGTTCAATGTTTAAGCAGAATAAAATGCATTTTTTGTTTCAACTTGAAATCGGATCTCCACGATTGTTTGATTGTGCGTCAAACCCCCGCTCCGGCTTGGACAGTGGCTATTTTGAAGCATCAGTTTTTTAGACGAAATACGCCACTATAGGAACTGAGGAAGGGTGGGCAGGTGAGGGGAACTGAGGAAGGGTGGACAGGTGAGGGGAACTGAGGAAGGGTGGACAGGTGAGGGGAACTGAGGAAGGGTGGGCAGGTGAGGGGAACTGAGGAAGGGTGGACAGGTGAGGGGAACTGAGGAAGGGTGGGCAGGTGAGGGGAACTGAGGAAGGGTGGACAGATGAGGGGAACTGAGGAAGGGTGGACAGATGAGGGGAACTGAGGAAGGGTGGACAGATGAGGGGAACTGAGAGGGTGGGCAGGGAGGGAGTTACACAGGACAGGGTAATGGGGCTGAGACTGCTCAGAGCTGTCAAACTGGGGTGTCTGTTGTTGCTGAGGTAAACCTTTACAATGTGAATGACTACTTTTCTAATGATTGCCAGTGGGGTGGTCTGTTGTTAAAATGTGGTTACATTTTTTTCTTTCCAGAACTACAACGTATGAGGATGTCCTGCTGGTGAACTGATCGTGGAATATGGCGCTGGTGCCCTCTACAGGTTGTGGCACAGTACTGCGGACCACTTGATAGCGGAAGGCTGAAGCTGTGGTTGTGCACACACAGACCAACACACAGGCATTTTCTCTCATTTCATGCACTTCTAACGCCTCGTTGGCATGACGATGAGTGGAGATTGACGGTACTGGAATTCCGTTGGAGGTGCGTTCAGTGACTTCAGCCAAGTAGTGCAGAGTGGCCTTGTGTAATTTAGCTAGAACTCTTGTCCTCTCCAACACGTAACTCTTAATCCTATCCCCTATGCACTCCCGTTCAAAGATGTCAGTATTTTATCAGAGCAAAGCCAAGCCAAGTTCAAAATAGCCGGGAAGTGAAGGAACACACTGGCATCTGACTCATCCATTTGGGAGTGCAATGGGCCAATGGCCAAGCAATTAATTTTAATGTTTTATTTTATATGGGTCTCATGTAAATACACTAGATATTGATTTTATGTTCAGTCTACACAAATATGGTGTAGAACATTATGTCCCATATTATATTGAAGTCATTTTTTTCCAGCTGAGGTCATTTTATTGTGTACATTCTCTAATTTAACACGTGCACAAACCAGACTGGAACATCCTCTTTGTGTGAGTGACAGAGTATGTAGGGGCCAGTTGACATGATTCCTCTCTGACCCGCATATGTTCTCTTTTTAAACATCTGTGCGTATTTGTTGAATGAAATTGGGAGCGCAGTATACAGGGAGCACAATTTGTCTCCAGATGAGACGCCAAACGTCGTGCCGCGTTGACCCGCTGGATTTGAGCACGGAGGGGAGGATGCCTGCTGTGCTTTAGCAGAAGCGCTCCTCTCTCCCGGCTCAGGTTTTGGTGAGGCGTATGCGGTGAACCTGCTGCTACTCAGAACGGCTGAAGGGCTGCTAATCGGGTCCATGCAGCGTGGAGAATAGATGTTTTTAAATGGCTAGTGCTACATACTCACCATTTTACAATGTTGGTGAGAAAGCAGGACGTAATGAAGAAGAGTGTAATGTTTAATTTTAAAGTGGGCCCATCACGTTTATGGGCAGGGTGAGGCCGTCACAGTGGACACGCCCTTAGCCACAGATCAACCGCACGCACCCCACCTCTCCGTAACCGCGGAACGGAACCGGGAGGGTAAACAAGCTTGTCTGACCCACATGTTGCCAGAATCAGGAGACAACAACATGATAAACAAGGTCATATTTCCCTTAAATTGTTTTTTTAAAATATATATCTATAATATATATCGTTGAATTTTGTGGATGACAGAGCGATGGATCATATTTGACTCAGCTGAGGAGGAAGGACCGTGGCTGTTATAATGATGTAGGAATAATGAGGATCCACAGTTGTAAAAGGGTCTGCAATGTCTAACAAGAATGCCTCAAACTTTATTTCTCTTACATTTTTTCAATAATGATGTCGACTTGAAAAACTCTAACTCTAGTGATTGTTTATTGTAGAGCATTTTAATTTATTTTGTGTTTTTTTATTTTATTTTTTTCTATTTTTTGTGTTTTGCCTTTTTTTGTTTTGTTTTGTTTTATTTTCGCAACAAACGCACAAAAGTCCTGCGGATTTCCTCGCAGGACACAGATTTTTAAGTCGGTACCTGGCACTTTTTTACAGTTATTAATTTATACTTGTATTAATCTTCCGGTAAAAGCAGGTAACACATAGTGGTGGGTAGACATAAGTGTGCCAGAGTTCTGCCAAACAGCCTAGTGAGGGAGGACACACACAACTGCGGTTCTATGTGAAGAATACATTGGATCAAATCGTAGCCCTGTCTTGTGTATATATTGTAAATTATAAACATGGTTTATATTCAGAGGTATTGATGTACTGTCAGAGTTTAATGTTTTACAGTGTCTTGCATTATTTATACACAAGGTCTCAAAGAATGTAAGACACTGTAAAACATTAGAATAGGGAGCTCCAGTTTTCTGGCATCAAGTTATACACAGACCTGGAGCTGCCATGCAACTCTTTGACCTGATTCCTGTGCCGCGCTCTTGCAGTATGAAAGATGCAAATCCTCTGATTAAAACACTACACAAACTAAACTCTGCTTTGTCTCTGTGAAGTTACGTGACCATTTGTTTTCTCAGCACAGAGAATGTTCCAACCAATTGTCTGGTGGGAATAACTTCAGAAGGCATTACATTATTCATTTGGTTAACAAACACCCTTATCCAGGCCAAATTTCACTTCACACAGTCGTACACCTTTGGGACTGCATAGAGTCCTGCATTCTGAGCACTGTGCTCAATTCTTCCGGGTTGTTCTACATGGTGAGCTCTGAGTCACAGTGTAATTTTAGATGACAGCTGAAAGATGCACTCGTACGACAGCCTTGTGGCACTCCTTAGTTTAAGCCACTTCCTGTTCCCTCCCCTCTCTATAATCATGAATAGAACAAAATATATTTTTTATGATTCATCTTGTGAAATTAAATTCTAGTTCTCAATCAGGTACTATTGGGAGATTAAATCCTAATTTAATAAGAATTTGCAAGTCATCTGAGGAGGAAAACTTTTTTTTGCAAGTCATCCGAGGAGGAGCTGTTGTATGTCCTCTTTACCTGTAATGACCTGTAATGGCCAGCAGGGAGAGAAAGGGAGCTTTGCCAAAGGCGAGTGCGCCTTTCAAAATGAGGGAGGATGAGGAGATGAGATGAAATCTATTTGAAGAAAAAATGGTATCTGCAGAAACAATGTTGTTTGGGCACAGTCACAAAAAGCAATGAAAACCAATGTACAAAGGCAACACAGAAGTTAATGTATTACTAAAGTACTCTGTACTTTGACACCGAGATAATGTGGAGCCTCAGACAAAATGAATTCAATCACAGCAAAGCTCATATTAGGCAAATATGCATACTAAGAGCTACTGACACTGAAAGATGCACCTGTACACTCAGAAGCAAATGCCTTCAACACACAGATTCACACAAATATGGGCCAGCCTGGAGCCTAATGGCTGAGGTACCTTGCTGGGACCCGTAAGGTTGGTGGTGTAGCTCCGATAAGATCTTCACAGGCCCCTTGAGCAAAGCCCTGAACTCCGTATTTCTCCAGAGGGGATTGACCTCTGCTTGGTCTAATCAACTGTAAGTCACTTTGGATAAAAGCGTCAGCTAAATAAAAAATTACAGTAGTGTGCAAAAATGTGGGCACCCCTGGTCAAAAAGCCTTTTACAATTAATATCCGAATACATGCGAACCTGACCTCTAAATGGTACGTTAAACATGACACATTTCTACACATTTTTGAGCAAGATTACTATTTTCATTTTTTCAAAATAATAAAAAAGGAAAAGGGCCCTGTGAAAAAGTTTGCAAACCCTGTCAGTTAGTAACTCCTATTTGGGAAACTATAATAGCTTGCAAATAATAGCTTCCTGTAGTCAGCTAAGAGTCTTTCAATTCGGAATTCTCCCCCATTCTTCCTGGCAGAACACCTCCAGCTGAAAGGTCTCATGTTTAACTGTACCATTTAGGGTTCAGGTTTGCCTTCAATCACATATATTCATTGTAACAGACATTTAAACCAGGGCTGCCCAAATGTTTGCACCCCACTGTATATATTCAAAATCTACCCCACTGTGTAGATTCACACGCAGAGGCACACGAGCGCCAAGATGAGACGGCAAAGTTTCAGAGTCCCCCACTGCATTTGCTTTATTGTGTGCTGCCTGGGTAGCATTTTGGCAGCGAGCACAGTGCTGTTTTCCATCAGGGGCTGTAGACTACACTCTAGACTTAATAGGATCATGCATAATTTACAGCAGGGTGAAGCCAGAGTGATGCACTTAACTCAGTACAGCAGCCTGGAATGGCTCCGCACATCCTCAGGTTTCAGCGCAATACACAGCTGACAGACTTGTATAGGAAATTGAAACATTATGTGCATGTGTGATATTGATTTCTACTCTAGCTTTGTGTGTTGTTGTAGCAGAGTACCTACAGTATATTTGTTCTGTAGGACTGTACACACAATATTCTGGCCATGTACAGTATGAAATTGAGAATGCATTGATGTGCATCTGCACAACATGTTCTACTAAGCCTCCTGAGTTTTATACACTTTACATAATATAATGAAACATTATTTGCATGTGTGATGTTGATTTTTACTCTAGCTTTGTGTGTTGTTGTAGCACAGTACCTACAGGATATATGTAGGTGAATTTGAATTTTGCTACAACATGTTCTACTAAGCCTCCTAGGTTTTATACACTTTACATAATATACTGCAATGTAATGTAATAATGATTATAGGTTTAAAATAGAATAAGGTATGCATTATTAGTTAGAGATGCACATTACAGAATACATTATTGTGGCACAAAATACTGTCTACTGCCCATTAGGTGGCAATGGGTTTGTACACCATAATGTGCCATCCCTGTATTAAATAGTGTTTACATTTGGAAAGGATTATGTGAGTTCTGGAGTTGGAAAACCATGCATGCATATCAGATTGAGTACTGTACAAATATGTGCTTTTCTTGCTTTAAAAATATGTGCTTTACTTCTCCTCAGGCTGCTCTGTGCCCTCGTGTTGAGTCCACAGAGACTTATAGTTCAAGCTCTCCAGCTGCATTAATAACCAGAGGGGAAAAAACAGAGGCATAAACAACAGGAGACCTGGGAGGTCAAGAACCGCCCGGTCCCTTCCTGTCCCAGCTGCCAGGCTGTTTGTGTCCGAGATTTCCTCTCATTGTGGGGTCTAATTGAAATGGCTGCAGTACTATGCAGCTCAGACCTCTGCCACTGTCATGGCTGGCCCCCCCTTTTCATCTTTCGGTACCGCCGTGTGTGCCCTGTTCGAATGTGTGCATATGACATGCGTGTTTAAATAGGCTCTATCTGTGTGCATGTACTGCACTTTGTGCACTGACTGACTAATGATAGACTGTGTGTGTGTGTGAGAGAGAGTGTGTGTGTGTGTGGCTGTGCATGTGTGTGTGTGTGTGTGTGAGAGTGTGTGTGTGTGAGTGAGTGTGTGTGTGTGTGTGTGTGTGTGTGTGAGAGAGTGTGTGTGTGTGTGTGTGAGTGAGAGAGTGTGTGTGTGTGTGTGTGTGAGAGAGAGTGTGTGTGTGTGTGTGTGTGTGTGTGTGTGTGAGTGTGTGTGTGTGTGTGTGAGAGAGAGTGTGTGTGTGTGTGTGTGTGTGTGTGAGTGTGTGTGTGTGTGTGTGTGTGTGTGTGGACCCTGCACTCGGTGGCGGTGGCCATTTTTTGCAGCTGTTTGACGGACAGGTTTTGAGTCGGGTGCAGCCTGGAGCAAATGGGCAGGACCACACTGAAGGAGCCAGGTGGAAAAAAACAACAGCTACAAAGACAACATGGTGGCTAGTATCGCAAATAACTTTGCACATTCTTACGACAGTTAATGAAGTGGGCTGATACTGGGAGAGCGCTGCGGCCGGAATCTAGCGGCAACCAGGACCAGGACAGTTGCACTAAAACCAAAATCGTGGTAAAAATGCCGATGCGTGCACTGCCATGGACGGGCAAGAAGAACAAAGTGTCAGCCATGTTGCCAGAACCAATTAGGAAGGCCAAAAACATGTACTGGAGGCAGCTTGCCATACTGCCTACCATTGGCAGCGAGTGAATAGCAACAGACCGACAGATGGGCGGCATGCCCTGCCTGCCTCTACCCAGTCCACTGCACAGGACAACACAGACATATCAGACACATTATCAGAGTAACACCCATAAAAGTGGAGTAGATAGCACTGAATGTACAGATCTTTATGGACCACGAGTAGCTATACCCCCTCCGTCAGCCCCCTTTAGTCTGTTAATAGTTTGCTTGATTCCTCTCTTGTTTACCCGCAGCCTCGGTCCTTGCCTTTCGGCCCCTCCTTCGCTGGTGCGTTTTGTTTTCTCCTCCGGTCGCATGGCTGAATACCATAGACCAAAATGTTGATGTGGGTTGTACAGGTCTATTCAGCTTTCTCTTTCAGTCTGAGTCACTGGCTCTTTGTCTGGTCTTTCCCCTCTTCTGTCCTCTCTTTCTCTCCGAGCCCTGCAGCTGCAGCTGAGACCAAATAAGAGAACAGAACTAGACACTTATGTCACCGTTCAGCCGAACCAGGAAAGAAGCTGAAACTCATTAGCAGATTAATGTAGCAGCTCCTGTCTCCTTTAGACTCTTATTTTTGCCAAATTTGGCTAAGGGGTTGTGTCAGGAACGATTAAAAAAGATGAAAGATGTCAGTGTAAATTAATTTTAAAAATGTTCATGTGTTAAGATGTAGTGTGTAGATTTCAAAAATGCTACAGATTAATAATTAATGATTTAATTTAAAATTCCCACTGCAACTCCAGTTCTCCCATCCCTTTTTCTTCTATGTCTTTGTGATCCATGCATTACCCTCCATTGTAAGAGTCGGCGGGAGGTATGCTGGGAAGGGAGGTACTAGAAAGGTAGGAGGGAGGGGTGGTGGGGGAGACGGGGAGGGTGTTATTCTGAAACCGCACCGAAGAAACGGGAGCAAGAAGGGGCGGGGTGCTATGGGGAAAATGACATCATCCCTCTTTTGAATAAGTCTCGGTCCATGCTGTGATTGGTTGATGACGGAAAGACATAAAAAGTTTCTTTATGCAGTCCCATTTCAACTTCACCCCCGCGCTTCCTTATGGTAACTCCCTCCGTAGCAATTGCTCCATCCCAGGAGTAGCATATGTGTCTTGACTGGCGCGCAGGAAAAGCGAGTGCACATAACGCCCGCAGCACAAGAGAACAGCCGCGGTCGCTTTTATGTGAACTAACCACGGACGAGTGGAACGTGGTTCGGCGTTACAATTCAGCTCCTCTTCTCGACCATTTTTGCCAGTTTTTCGGTGCATGCACGGATAACGCCTGGAAAAAGGGAAGAAGGTGGTTAGCCTGTTGGGCGTAGCTAGCAAGCTAACTAAAGCGTGCCTCAATATCCTGACGGTAAGGCAACTATTGAAGCTGGATAACTTGCCTGTTTTTTGGGGGGTTTTTTGGTTTCATTTCCAATACAAGATTGCTGGCGGCATTATTTTCCCGTAATATAAATCAGCAATAATTAGCCTATTTTAAAGAGCAACCTCTTGTCCATAGTTTAAGCATGACAAAATCGGTTTGGGACAAGACTACAGCTGTTTCTTTGGTGTCTTAATAGCTCCCTTTCTCTAGCTAACGGTTGTTCAGAGCGAGAGCAGCTGGCTAGGGAGCTATGGTTCACATTTTCTGTATGTTCTTCAGCTAGCTTGTTTCTTGGGCATCTTGCAAACACTAAACCAATGCATTAGAATTTGTCCTGAAGACCATTTTTCTTGCATGCTAGTAATTGGCATTTAAATAAATCTTATGAAAAAGCAAACCATTTAGACGCACTATGGCACGGCGATATGGTAACTAGTTCCAGCTAACGTTAGCGATCTTACAAATATTAACACTGTTGGCTTTATAACTGGCTCAGTTGGCTAAATAAATGGGAATTTAGGCCTAAGCCTAAAAATATTAGTTTACTTGTTTCAACTACGAGTTGTGTTGACTGACATTTTATTGTCGCACATTAAATGTCTGAAGGGCCCTTTTTAAAGAAGGAATAAATGTAATTCCCTTAAGAGCGCAGTTGGCCGGATGGGGCGGAGTGGACTATTGGGTGGTGGCTGACATTGATTAACACGATATTGAAGCGCAGTTTTATTTTGCGTCTGATATCGAATCGATGTGCAAGTGTGGACGGACTTAAATGGTTTAGTTTCGCCGAGATATCCACATACTTTAGCAACGTTAATGTTATTGCGGTTTGAAAGCTTATTTTTGTTAACTTTTGTTTATTTGTGAAACGCAGAAATCTATTGTTCTTGCCTCAAATATGAAGACCCACATGAGTTGGCTGTTCAATTTTGTCCTGCAGCGAACGTAGTCAAACGAGCTTTCACAATTCGCCTGTCCTTGTCCCTGACGATGAAACTCGGTTTGATAACGATCCCCAGGCAAATTTCACAATTTGTAGTTAATACTACTAGCATGGACAATCCCTGCAATATTACACCAATAAGCTCTGATATTCACCTCTCTGCTTATCCGTTGTGAACTGCTCTAATTTATTCTCTGCAACTATAGACAGACCAGAAAGCAGCGGTCTTTAGCCTACAGTCAAACTGGCTCCTTTATTTGCATTTCACGTTTTCACGTTCCACAAGACAACATTGCAGTGATTGGAACAATTCACCCCGTAAACCATGCCAGCTTCGAAACGTTTACGAAACATATCGTATTGTTTAGAAACGATTCCCTCGCGGATATTTGCCCGTTTTTTTATTGGCTCCACATAATTTGACTCTACCCATGAGCTTGTACACTAAATGCTCCAATGTTGTCCAAGGAATTTTGAATGTCTGATGTGATGGGTGACCCCTCCATCCACACATTGAAATAAAAGGCATATCAGGGGAACTAAACCGAGAACATGTTCGCATAACAGACTGATTCGCCAATATGGAATAAACCAGTGTATCCTCGTGAGAAAATTACACGCACTGTTGTTTTTGCTGGTGACATTTAGCGAAGCACACAGGAAATCGATAGCTCATAATTGGCCTGCCTCAGAAAGCCATCGCTAATGTGTGGATCATTGTGACCGTCTGGATGAGTGAACCTGGATGTGTGTGTGACTGGTAACCTTTCGAAAATATTGTTTTAAATGTAAAAAATAAATAAATACAAAATGTGACGCGTCGATTATAGCCTACTTTCTTATATACCGATCTCTATTGTTGACAGCATCGAGCTATTCAAAGCAACGATGCTCGTTTTCCCCACACGTCACTGTCTAGAGATGAAGACTCTTTCCAATAAGATATTCATCTGTTTACATTTTTACCTCTCTGATTGGGGGGAAAAAAATATGAAAAGACTGTTTGTTAGTGATGGTGCCAGCAAATTATTGTGGTTAAGCGCATCCCCGTGTAGCCGGTTTCGTTATCTGCCCAGATCTGTTTTCATTGTAGTTTCGATGCCTACAACTAGTCGGGCTCTAGGCTACTGGAGAGAATTTTGAAACATAACTCCATTTATGTCTCTGGTGCACTTTAGCTTTCTTTGAAGAGATGGGTTTATGAAGTCAGTTATCGCTGTTCTTTTCAAAATTGAAAATATATGGATGATTTTAAAGTGGTGGTCATTAAATCATTCTTACTTGTTGATGGTGTCCTGTCTGCTTGTAAGTGGACTTATAGGCTTGTCTGCTTGATACTGAGACTGATGGCCTGTTACTCAACTGATGAGTTTTTAGTCTCGTACGTACGAGGACTGATGAGGCTGGTCAGCCTGGGCAATCCCCCAAAATCCCCCAATAAACGCTGCTATTCTGCTCTACTTACCCTTTGTATTTTGAACTCAGACTAATCTAATTTTGCCTTTTTCAAAGCAGTGAAAACTCTTGGGATTTTTCTCGAGGGGTAACCCTCTTAAGCTATGTTGGTGTGGATTCGGGTTTAGAGTGGTATCTTATCGGACGGTAAAAATGCACGTCAGCACCATAAGTGAAATTGACAGCGACTCGGGCCGATGCGAATGGCTGCACCTTCGCTGGCTGACTGCAGGCGATCGCTGCATAACGCCGGCGGTTTATCTGTCTCTTCAGAGTGACCGGTTATGATTAGGCCTTCTCCCTGCTGGCTGCAGACTGTCAGGGTTATCTCCGCTGTAGTAGCCCTCTCTGCTGCCCATGTGGTTGAGCCGGGGGATGTTTTCTTTTTGCCTTTGTGACAGGTGTGTGAAATTGCAGGGATTTGTCATGCGTTTCACACCTCCATACTGTGGTTTGTGTGGTAATTGAATCGCAATGGGGTGGCCTTGTAGCTGCATTTGGTTGACTGATAAAATTTAAATGAATAATTGGAGGCCTAATTTTTTTCCAAGGTTTTTTTTTTTTTTTTTTTTTTTTTTTTGTAGCTCTTGGGATTTTGGTTGATGCCGTTGGCCTTGGTGGTGGGTTTGAATTGGTGCTGTAGGATAATACCATTTTTGGCGGTATTGCTGACATTTGCTTAAGGCGTGTGCTTTCAGCAAATATGGTATTGGCCCGATGTGGAGATGTGATATGATGTACATGCACCAGAGAGGTGGAGTATTGATCTCCTGCTGGTCCTGTAAATCAGGGCTGTCCAGCAGGCCTTCACTCCAACCCTAAGGACATTCATCCCCCTTTCAGCTGCTAGAGATCTCATTGAGCTGCTAATTGGTAGAATCAGGTTTGCCACGTTAAGGTTGAAATGAAGACCAACGGGATGGTAGATCTCCAGCAACAGGGTTGGGCAGCTCTGCTGTGAATTTAGTGTCATGCACAAAAGCAGCTTGATCATACCCAAAGGCAAAAATCGTGAAATTCTACTAGCTCTAGATTCTCTCGACTATACTCTGTGCTCAGTGATAAAGTAAGCATATTGAAATATTGTAAAAATAAATCTTCCCTTTAGTTTTGTGTGCTGTTTTGTGAATGTGGAAATTTGGTTGCGGTTTGCATTTCTGTTCAAATGTAAAACGGGGTGGCGTAGTTATGGCCTGAAAAGGCTCCGTTATTGACATTGGGCCAATTTCCTTACCTTGCTTGCACCCATGGCTCAAATTGTAGTTACTTAGTTGTTTGTTTGTGAGCAGAACTGCCTTAATTGCAGTTATGGTAGTAGTGTTCCTTCCTCCACGGGTGTGCTTTGACTATTCCTCTTCCTGGGCTGTGCTCCTGAGGACCGGCAGGCTGAAGTTGTCAATGTGTTGGACTCAGTTGCGCGTGTGGCTGTAATTGGTATCAGTCCATTGGTGCTCACCCGGGTGCGGATTTATGCTGCTTCAGTGCTGAAAGGCTCATGCGCCGTTTTTATGGGCCACCGGGGAGCCGTTGGCCCCACAGTTTCACACGAACAGGGGCCGGCATTGCACCAGCCTCTAACTGGGGCTGATTTACCTTCGTTTTAATTTCGTTGTGTGCGTCTGAGTGCAAAGCTTCGCAGCGGTAAGCTCTGGCCTTGCAGAGTGTGAATCATTCACAGGGAGCAGGCGTGCAGTGAACCAGGGAAGGATCTCGCTCCATCTGGTCCCGTCCCGTCCCGTCCCCCCGTCCCCCCCCCCCCCCCCCCCCCAGCCTGGGCTGTAGGAACCGCTGTGCTCCTGAGCCTGTAATGTCCGGCGTGTGTGTGTGCGTGTGCATCTGAGGCAGGGACAGAGGGTGTGTTTCCAGCCCCGATGATGTCAGCCATTTTCCTCCGCGCCCTGTCTGCTGTCACCGATCGTGTTCCGTTTGGCGAGCCCCAGCTGCCCCAGAACTTGGTTTGTCCGGTTTCTCAGCTGGCACACAGTGGACAGCAGAGACCGTCTGACTTCTCAAATTACCCCCGTATGCTGCGTGCAATGGTGTGTAGTATGCCATGTATGTGAGCTCTTGTAATTCTCCCATGGGATAACAACTGGAGTCAGGGCTTTACGCCAGCATTTTTTCCATGTTGAAAAATTTAGCAGTGTACTTATGCATCTCAATTGGTAGATATGCTCATAAAATAATTTAGCAGTTAGCACATGCTCCCGATATGGGGGCACTATAGAGCCCTTAAAGGAGGAGTAATTGCACATTTTGACATAATTATATAGATATTATATTTTATTTAATATTAACTGTTACACGGTCATGCCCATCTACTCTAAATGCACCCCAAATATCCCCAACAGCTTGGAAACTGGATCTTCATTTTTTTGGATTCAACTCCCAATTCGCTGCTTGTTTTTGTCCTATGACCTTTCTGTAGCAAAATAATTTGTGGTCCAAACTAGGCTAATACATTTTGATGTCCTTTGTTTGACTCATGTGTGCCTAAAAAACCAGCCCGCTTTAGTGACAATGAAAGCTTTGTATTCCTTGGTCTCTTTATGGCGTTCAGATTTTATGAATGCCAGTTATTTTCTCATGTCTCAAGTATCTTATTGATATTTGTTGGATGGTGTCCAAATGTGTTTTTGCTTTGAGGAAATGCAAAGCTTATATTAAGTCTAAGTAAACAACAACAACAAACAAAAAAACCTACTTGACAAAGTAAAATACAATGATTACATTGGCAGGGTTAACCTGTGCTTTAAGACCGCTGATCACATCGTTTGCTGGGGTCATCTAAATATTTTAGGTGTGAAACCAAAGAGTGCTTCCCTGGAGAGCACTCGTGATTATTGGGCGGTAGGTTAAATTGTGCATAGAGGATACCTGAACCTCCCTGGGAAGGGCTGAAATGTGTCAAAGTATGAACATTATTATCTTTCTCCTTGCCTAGATGGAGTGACGGAGGCATTTTTAAGGCTGCATTTTCATCTGTCCTTTGTTCTGAGAAGCAGAATGTCTTCTCATCTTTCCCCCTTCCAGTTGATTTCCCATTGCCTAATTAGTTAAAATTGTTTATGGTGCCAAATATATTTATGCATCTTTGGTATAGTGAAAAGTTCAGTTTGGTTCAGTCTGTTTTTATGTATGATTTTATGATTTATGTTCATGCGTGCAAACATTTCCAGTCAGTTAATGTTTCTGGTCATTATAAGTGGAGCCACGCCCATATTGCCCCCCTCTCTGTTTTCGTCCAGGGCGGAGGCACGGCAGATCATGCAGGATTAGCATCAATCTTTGTCCAGGGTTAACGAGCTCTGTCGCCTTAATCTCCCTTCCCTTGGGGGCCTGAGTTTGCCGTCCAGCGCTGGTGATGCCTGCACACACACACTCACACACACACACAACGCGCGCACACACACACTCACACACACACGCGCTCTCACACACACACACACACACACACACACACACACACACACACAGCTGGTGGTGGGTGTGTGTTCTGTGCATGGTGGCACCACACAGCATGTGTTACTGTAGCAGAGGAATTGGTTTGGCAGGGCCAGTCTGTCAGCAGTTTACGGGATCTGAAATGGATGTTTGTCAGTGTATTGAACCGTAAGCTGAACTGCGGAGTACAACCCGGAAACTACAGAGCAAAGCTTCTCAATGATTGATGTGATGTTGTTATTCTGTTGTTTACCAAGTTCAAAAGTGCAGTTGTTTCTGTCAGACTGCTTTAGCGTGCTAAACCGGAAACGCCCGAAAACAAAACGATGTCATTAATCTCTTTGAAGCCTCATTCGGCGGAAGTGTGCACTCTTTTGTTTAGTTATGAACTTTGCATTATGCACCTACAGAGCCCTCTTGTGTGGACTGTAACCAGGGAGAGATGTAAGCCTCCCCTACAGCTAGGAGTTTTGCAAGCGCCAGCTGTCAGCATAATGGCCAACTACACGCCTCTGTTTTACCAGTTACTTATAGACATATTTAAGCTTCGCTTTTTTTTTTTTTTTTGTGGTGTCAACAGAATAATTTCTCCTCTCTCAACACCTCTAGCTGGCTACCTTCTCACCAGGCTGGTGACTGAAATTTGGGGAACCCCCCCCTTCCCCCCTCCAGCTGGGCTGAATGCTCAGGGTACTCTGTCATGGCTGCCCTGCTGGGGGCTGTTCACCGGAGCAGCTGGGCCCTCGGTGCTGCTCTGAACATGGGGCTCGTCCTGCTGTCGTGTGGCGGGAAGCCGGCCCCGGCAGCCTCAGGAGCCTCCTCGGCTGTGGGAGGACGGACGGCGCGGCCTTGCGCACGTCGCGGTCTGTGCTATCGACGGACGTCAGCGGCCGCGAGGAAGAATGCGCTCCTCCTCGCCTCTCCCTCCTCCACCGTGTCCCGGGAGGAATTCTGCGCGGCAGAGAGGGCTTGTTTGCGAGCGGGACTGGGCGGTTTCCTGCCGCCGGCTGAGGGTGTTGAGGAATGCGTGAGCGCGATTAGGATCGAGGCGGCGCTTTCTACCCGGGCCCTGGGCGCTGGTATCATGTGCCACTGCTCATGCTGAACAATAACGCTGTGCCCGTCTGTGATGAGAGCCTGTCTGAGTGACAGACGGTGTAATGAGTCCATTAAAAACAAGGCTGCAGGCAGGCAAACACTCCTGCCCTGTACCAAGCTGCCAAGAATGGCTTTGAGTTCTCCTACTCCTGCAGTGGGAACAATATCCTGTATAGCATTGGTGACAGTACAGCAATAAAATACTGCAAAATAAGTATTTTTTAATTTTTTAAATTGGAATTATTGATTAGCTATTATGAAGGTGGTGGAATTGTTAGATCGGAAATATATTTTGCTGTTTGCAGTGTGATTGGGGTTAGGAGCCTCCCCCTTCCCACAGGTTCACTGCTTGAGGAGGTGGTTCACGATCTGGGGTGTGTTGGTTTCAGTTTTAGTGTGCGTTTCTGACTGGCCCTGGCCTTTTGTGTGTCATGCATATTTGGGATATTTATTATTATTATTATTATCATTACCTGATGAACTTCTGGTTTTAGAATGGCAGGTAAAGGGTATTATGGGGCTTTGCGGTCAACAGATTGTCAGACTTCTGTAAGTATCATTCATCACACAAAAAACTAACTGGGCTGATGATTTGTGGCATTTAGTGGCAGGTTTATCTTGAAGTATTGTATTCTGAATCTTGCTGCACTAAACTGAAGCGTAGTTGTACGATAGTTGGACATCACCGTGGCCATTGCAGCCTAAGTAAAATTTGCCATTTGGGGAATATGGGACTCCCTCCAGCAGTTTGCCATTTGGGGAATATGGGACTCCCTCCAGCGCACACCAGAAGGGTGTGGTTTCGGTTACATGGCCAATATTGTATTAACACTGCGCCCATTGTCTGTTTGAAGAGAATGGCTCCGGGTCTTTTTAGCCCAGGGCCGTGTGGTGTGGATCAGGATTCCTCATGTGCCATTGGAAACTGGATTTACGAGCTTATGCGGCTATTCCGGCTCGCCCAGCGCCTCTGTTCCCTTTTTATATATACGTGGAGCTTGGACAGGAAGCTGCTATGGGGGTGATGCTGAGCTTTACTCTGGCTCAAAGCCTGTGGCAGAATGGTATGTGCAGTGAGAGTGATGAGCTTTGGGCTGTTTGGGGTTAAAGCCTCTGCAGATTCTGCGTCTGTATGCGGTCCTGAACGGCGCTCTGGGATGCAAGGCGGTCCTCGTGACCGATTCGCACCTCCCCTCTCGCAGGTAAAGCTCTGAGCGGCTTTTGGCAGCGCTGTGGAGACTCTTGGTTTCATCTAGCAGCAGCAGTCTGGTTCACAGGAGGTTGGGTCTCCCCCTCATCTCTCTCTGCTGTGTACTGCCTGCTTCTTGGCAGTGCAGTAACACACAGCAGCACTGCCTTGTATGGGCAGATTGAGCAACAGGCTCCCTCTTCCAAAACCCCCACAACCCCCCCCTCGGAACAGTTCATTCACCTTTCTTGTTTCTCTCCCTCTTCCTCCTGGAGTTAATAATTGCTTTCCTCAGGAACCGTTCCTCTTCCCTTTTACACACATTGTGTACGTGAGGGTTTTGGAAATTGAAGGCCAATGTTTCCCCGCCGTATCATGTGATTCTGTCTCCACTGTCCGGTGTGTCTAAAAAAGGGCCAACATTCCTTTCCCTGGTGTGTCTGTGTGGAGGTTGTCCTCCCTCCCTCCCTGCCTGTCTGCCTGTCATTGTTATTTGGGAGACTGGCTAAGGTAATGTGAGCTGGGACTTTCCTGCTGGAACCAGGAACGAATAAATCTGAACAGCATTCAAGCTCTGCCTGCTTTTCCACTGTCTTTCCTTTGATGTGCAAAGAGCCACTGGATCCGGCACTAGAAGTGTCAGCCCTATAAGAATGTGGGGCCCAGTTAACAGCAACCCCCCCCCCCTCCCTGTCAGAAAATCAGGTGAGATCTGATTCCTGATGGATGGGCCCAGTGGGTAACGGTTTGGTTCCCCTATATTGACTGGGCCTGCTGCAGCCCTGGAGTTTCTTTCTGTCCCGACACCCCGAAAGGGGGCGGGTGGGGGGGGGGCCTGTTGGCCAGTATGGTGCTGATAGTTGCTCTGTGCACCGTGTTGGTGTCCTCCCCCGCGGGGCCTCAGCACCCTGCCTCAGAATGCGCCCAGTGTTTCCCAGCCGCTCCCTGCCAGGGATGCTCTCAGCAGCGCAGCAGTCTATTAGCGCTGTAGCCGCAGTACATTAGCGCTCATGGAGGGGCTCCATCCGGACGCCCGGGCATGTGAACAGTGTGCTAAGAATAGGGAGGCATTGTTAGCCTCTCGCCGCATGCTGTAGCAGGAGATTGTGACGCTGCTGAAAGCAGGACGGAGCGCATTAGCATAGCACAGTAGCGTAGCGCTGTTTTTGTGCAGTAGCATAGCGCTGTCGCACGGTAGCGTAGCGCTGTTTTTGTGCAGTAGCATAGCGCTGTTGCACGGTAGCGTAGCGCTGTTTTTGTGCAGTAGCATAGCGCTGTTGCACGGTAGCGTAGCGCTGTTTTGTGCAGTAGCATAGCGCTGTTGCACGGTAGCGTAGCGCTGTTTTTGTGCAGTAGCATAGCGCTGTTGCACGGTAGCGTAGCGCTGTTTTTGTGCAGTAGCATAGCGCTGTTGCACGGTAGCGTAGCGCTGTTTTTGTGCAGTAGCATAGCGCTGTTGCACGGTAGCGTAGCGCTGTTTTTGTGCAGTAGCATAGCGCTGTTGCACGGTAGCGTAGCGCTGTTTTTGTGCAGTAGCATAGCGCTGTTGCACGGTAGCGTAGCGCTGTTTTTGTGCAGTAGCATAGCGCTGTTGCACGGTAGCGTAGCGCTGTTTTTGTGCAGTAGCATAGCGCTGTTGCACGGTAGCGTAGCGCTGTTTTTGTGCAGTAGCATAGCGCTGTTGCACGGTAGCGTAGCGCTGTTTTTGTGCAGTAGCATAGCGCTGTTGCACGGTAGCATAACACTGTTTTTGTGCAGTAGCATAGCGCTGTTTTTGTGCATTAGCGTAGCGCTGTTTTTGTGCTGTGAGCTCGGAGGATGGCAGGAATGCGGGAGGCGACAGGCCCGCGGGCGTCTCCGGCACATTAACGCCGCATGCCGCGTTCGCCAGCCCCCCGCTCCCCCTCCCGAGCGGAGCCTTTGACAGCTGTTTACGGACTCTGCTCCCGGGAGCCTGCGGCGGGAGGAGGAATGTGGTGGGGTGGCTCCTCTGTCCTTCACCCTCCTGTTCACACACTCCACACCCTCATTCTCTGTCTCTCACACACATTATCGCTGCCGTGCCCATTCTCTCATTCTCGCATTCTCTCCTGCTCTCCTTTTCTCTCGCTCTCCCCTCGCGGTCTCCTTGCACCAGTTCTTTCTCTCACTCGCTCTCGTTTTCTCCTCTTTGCTGCTATTCTCTCCTTTTGCAGTCTTCCTCTCCTTGACATTTCCGCAGATCTTCCACGCGTGACGTTCACGGTTGAAGGGGGCACTTATTTCTCGGGTTTGTCCGTGACATTGATAGGGGCGCGTACGTCTCTCTCTCATTGACACCGCATTGTTTTCTGAGAGGGGCTGCCTGGTCGCTACATCACTGAGCATGCCCGGGCCTCTGTACGCCAAGCCTCCCGCCAGTGGGACCCGTGAGCCAACGTATTCCAAGTAGCGTCGTGTCACTCTGGTAATCCCAAATGGCTTTGTCTAAGGGGTATTAAACGTGACCCATTTCTCTCTCTCTCCGTCTCAGAAATGCGCGCGCACGCTAGCGCGCGGAACAGGGCCGCTCCGCTCGTACAGGGGCAGAGGGGCGCAGTCTGTCGTTTGCCGACGCTGATGACCCCATTAGGGAGGGGCTCGGGGAGCGGGTGGGAGTGGCAGCACGCGTCCGTCTAGACACTCAAAAGGGCTTATCTCTGCGCCGGCTTTGCCTGTTTGTGTGCGGTGTGACAATCCATTTTGTTTGTAGCGTAGCATTTAATCAGCTCTGGGTTGATACGCTGCCCTTTGAGGGGATAAATTTCAGCGGCCGGTAGGTTGGTGTTGACATTTATCCGTGTTTATGGAGCTGAAGTTATCGGTGCTCATGGAGTAACCTGATATTATCCGTGTTTGTTTGTGGAGCGAGTGGTTTGACGCCTGGCTGCTCAGGCCCACGGTTACATTAGCAGTGTTGGGCACGTTCGCATTACAGCAGATGGAAATTCACCCCCCGCCCCTCCGCCCCACTCATGCGTGAACATTGTGCAATTTTGTGTTGCCTTATGGGGAAAATGACTATGCCAATTATTCCGTAACTTCAAAAGCCCAGTGAATTCATTGAAAAAAAAAAAAAGAAAAAAAAAATAGGGTTATAATTGCTTTTGGCACTCATTTCAACATGTCCTCTCACGAGATTGTGGCTGCCCTCCTCACCGGCCAATCAAATTAGTTTTTCGAAAGCGCTGCCAGCCGCCATCTTCCCCGACTGTTATCCGGAAGAATCCGGCCGAATCAAAGGCCCCTTGTGGAGAGTCGTTTGGCTGTTCATTTGATTGCGCTGGTACAGAACATGGATTTCTACGCTTTTTAGCGGCTTTCTTCATGAGCTCACACGGAACCGTTAATGAAATGGCCGCTCCCTGTTCGCGCGTTGGAGTCACGCGCCGATGCCAGAGACGCTGTGGAGAATCTGAGGAAGGAAAATGAGATGCACGCGCCCGACTCCCTGCTGCAAACCATCGTATTTGATGCTTTCCATGATGTAAACCTTCACCAGTAAGTCAAGGGAGGCCCAGACAAGCTGCCTGCCAGTTTAATAATTGGAGTCTGTCACAACCAAAGGCCAATTTGTGGCCTTCTCCGACGTCATTAGAAAATATTTTTTGAGTGTAGTTGGTCTGAGTTGAGTTCCTGTGTAAGGCAGCCCTGTGTGTGAGTGAATGCGTCCGGCCCGTTCCCCTGGCCTCCGAGTGTTTGTTGTGTGAGCTGCAGCTCTGGCCTGGCTGTTTATGAATTACACTCCCGGGGAATGTGTTGTGGAGAGCGCTTTGGTTAGTCTGGGGTTCAGGCTCCTGAAAAGCTGCCAGCCCAGATCTGGACTGTCTCCACCTCCTGTCCCCTCCTCCTCTTTAATGTAGGAGTCAGGGGTGAACGTTAATCCGCTCCTTTTCCTGTGGGCTCCCGTTCCAGCCGGGCCAAAGTCGGGGAGATGCGCTTTTTGTTGAGATGCGTTGTCTTCGCCAGCGCCCCGCGCTCCCAGCTCCAGATGACCATGACGGGCCCATCATTCACACACGATGCGTGAAACGTGATGCACACACGGCCCTGGCAACGCCGTCGCTCTGCTGCTGAGAATCTGTAATCGAAGAGCTGTTAAGCAAATCGTGGGTTTGTTTCCCGCCCGTCGATCGGGTGGGTTTTGATTGAAAGGCTGCCAGTGTGTAGCTGCTGCTTTGATTACATTGAAAGCAGTGGAGCGGCTGCTCCACGCTGTTTGGGTTCCTGATGGGTGGACTGGGAGCCGACTGATCCGTGAGAACGAGGGGGCTGGGGAGAGAGAGGAGGAGAGAGAGAGAGAGAGAGAGAGAGAGAGAGGCGGAGAGGGAGATAGAGGAGGAGAGGGAGGGAGAGCTCCCTTCTCTGGCCTCTGCTCAGGAGATTTATGACTGCTGCAGTGAAAGCACTGTCTGCAGCAGTCTGAGGGAGGGGGTGTTCTGGAAAAAAAAAGTACCGATGTAGACATTTTTGTTAGTGTTGCCAGTCAGTTTTTTGCGACTTTAAAATGGCTCTAATGACTCTGGCTTCTAATTTAGAGTTTAGGTTGGGGTGCGGGGGGAGGGACGGTGGCTGGAGGTTGTCGTTATCCACTCCAGCCCCCAACCAACTTAACCGGTTTTTCTGGACCTCCACAAACGGACCATTTATTTCTGAACAAAGTTTCTCTGTGATTGGAGGCAGAAAAGGGCAAGGGGGCCAAGCCTTTTACCCTGGGGCACTCCTCAGAACTCCTCCCTGTGTAGAAGCGATGAGGTCACACACGCGCCCTGCGTCCACTCGAGGCCGGGGGCGTGGGGGCTGCAGCAGAGGCCCTTGGGCCCGCGTGTCTCCGCAGAAGTGGATTTGCACCCCCGGTTTTTCCCCTCACTCTGCCTGGACAGCCCTGTTTGTTCAGCCCACACAATGGCTCAGCTGCAGGGGCCATCTGCATGACCGTTGACTGGGAACAGATCTTATAGTGGGGGGGGGGGAGGAGGAGTTGGAAGGGCCAAGGAAAGGGGGGGGATTTTCAGGGGTTTGGGGGTGGGGGGAGTAAGGCCCTGTAAGTAGCACACAGGCAGAGCATTAGAGATGGTGGGGGTGGGGAGTGAGTCCAGGGCTTGTTCCCTGCAGTGAAGATGGGCCATGTTTGGAGGCTTGTCTGGGATTTTAGGGTTCAGCCGTCCCCTGGCAGGAACACGGGTTCCCATAACCCTCTGTGCTCTCCAGGCAGTCTGGGGCTCTGTGCTACTCTCATCCTGTTCCTGTCAGTGTGGCCTACTGCCCTGGCACATTATTCCCAGTTTGGGACGAGCTGCAGAAGACCATTTCTACCGTATTGTTATTCATTTGTTGGTCACCTTCTTAACATGGGGTGCTGGTCTCTGTGGAGAGGGAAATGCTTGTTTGGATTTGTTTGGTTGTTTTTGGCGTTTGATTACTGCGACTCCCCAGCGCGCTCTAACTCCACAGTGATAATCACACACAATCAGGCCACATGTTGTTAATTTGCTTAAGCTTGCTCTCCATCTGGGCTGTGCGACCAATCAACAGGCTGCAGGCTGTTGTCTGTCGGCTGTTTGTGGTTTTACTCTTAAACAAGCAGGAGCCGAGCTGCTACTAGTGGCAGTTTTACTGCGTTGAAATAACGGTCACTGGATTTGACTTGAGTTTGTCACATGAGTTCACCTGTGTGTGTTCAGCGGGCTGTACACGACGTGACTTTATAGCATCCGTCTCCCAGTGGGCCCTGGACCGGGTCAGAGAGCCCCTCGTTACCCTGGGAACCGGCTGTGTTATTGGCTGTCCCTGCTTGTCACTTCCTGTTTTCTCACTCCTCCTTAAACCCCTTGGGTACATTTCTGTGCTTCTTTATTTTGATTTGTATATATATATATATAATTTTAACCACTACTTTTTGGCTGTGCTGTCATCTACATGGTTTTGTCTGTGTTCTAAATGCCTGACAGTTTGCGTGTCCGGTCTTGTAGGTTTTCTGCAGTTTAAGATGACAATTGATAAATGATGATTAAAGATAATAAAATATAATCTCCCCCCCCCCCCCCTCCAGATCGGGTGAAAGGAGGGCCGCAGCGCACTGGGGGGTCCTGTGAGTGAGGTGTGAATTCAGCGAAACTGCAGTGGAGAGGGGCAGCGCCAGGCCTGGGGGGAGATGAAACCGGATGGAGTGGACACCGCCGCGCCCATGGAGACCCTGGGGCCCATGGAAGCCCTGGGGGCGGAGCCCGTAGCCGAAGGCCAGGCCCCCGAGGAGCAGCTGCAGCCGGCTGCCCCGCCCTCGCAGCAAGAGGAGGCGGCCCAGCCCCAGCAACAGCCAGAAATGAAGACGGCGCCACCTGCACCCAAGGAGGGGAACGGCAAGCCTGCCGAGCCTAAAGCCAAGACGAAAGGGCCCGCAAAAACGAGGCCCGCGACTGCCGGGGCCAAGACGACGGGAACGTCCGGACCCAACGCACGGCCCGGGGCGGCCCAGAACCGCATCCTCAATGGCGTCCAGAAGCCCCAGGCCAACGGACTGGCCAAGAAGACCAACACCACCGGTGTCGCAGCGCCAGAGAAGAAGAAACTGACCACCACAACAGCACCTTCGAAAAGGCCAGTGGGCCCAGCTGCCGCTCCCCCTGTTCGACCTCCAGCCAAGGTTGCGGACAGGAAGCCGGTAGGAGCAACCCGCCCCGCCACTGCTCCCAGCGCAGGGACCAGCACCACGAAGACCAGCGCAGGACCTGCGCCAGCAAATAAGAAGGCCCCGGCTGCGCCCAGCAATGGTGTCAAAGCCAGGCCTAAACCCACCGGTAGGTACCAGCTATGCAGTCACACCTAGGCTAGGTCACTGCGTACACATGTTTCTGCCATGGCTCATCATACTCTGTGCTGCACACTGTAAAGACAGCCTTGCCTCCCCTCAGTGTGGGTTCAGCTCCACATTCTAGATCATTCCATGATGACTTGTGAAGATGGTTTAGCTGTTAAGGTCGGTTTCACCTTGATAAATGGCTGTTCTCCCTCTACCTTGCTCATTCCATCATCCCAACTTCCTCAACCCCCCCTCCCTTCCCCAAACAGCTCCCAGACCAGCCTCTGCAGCTCCCTCCAAACCCAGCACTGCTGCCACGACCAAAACCGATAGGCCGACCGTTCCCAAGACAACCAGGTAAGGGACCCAATGATGTGGCCTAGTTTTTGTCCCTCCTATGAGGAGAGTGTTGGTGGGAGGAGCCCATGTCTGAGAGTGTATAAATGTAGCAGGCAGGCAATTTACTGAGCAGTTTGCACTTGCAGGGTCCTCCAGGCTGTGCTGTCTGATCTCCTCCCCTGTCATTCTGCCTGTGAAGCTGTAGGCTGGCAGTTCTGTCTGCTGTGCGTCTGTGATAATCCAATGTCGTCTTATGCTCCTGTGGTTCGGTTAAATGATTCCACAGGGTTCTAGTCAACCTTTTTAACTGCCGCTCGTACAGTCTGTAAACATCCGAACAGTAGTTCAGCTGTTCACATTAAAAGCTTCACAGCGATGCGTGACATTCGTTCAGGTTCGTAACTGAACCGTTGAGAGCGTGTACTAATTTACATACCAGATATGCTGAATTGAAGCCACAGAGTGAACTGAAGATATGTGTATACAATGTTGTATCGAACGCTTTTCTATATTTTAAGTGTTAAGTGCCCCAGGAAAGGGTGATCACTGCTGTATTAACATAGGCCTCCTGTTAATTTCGGGAGCCGCTTTGAATGTCCAGAGAGAGCAGTTAATGGCGGTGGCCTACCGCAGGGTTCACCTCTGCACCCGGAACCTTTTCTGGGATGAAGCGATACGAGAGGTCGTCGAGAGGCTACAGTTCATTTAGCTTCAGAGCTTTTTGTCAGGGAGTGGTTTGCCAACTTGCCCTGGGGAGCTTCTTCAGCAGGAGCCTGATTGGGTTTTAGGAGCAGGTGATCCATCTCCGGACTTATGCACTCTTCCACTGCGTCCCCCCTGCTCTGCTGTGCCTCTTTTAGGCAGTGACAGTGCCTTTAATCTCCCCGCTCTGCTATGCCTCTTCTGGGCAGTGACAGTGCCTTTAATCTCCCTGTGTAATTCAGTTTGCCGCTGTCCTGCTTCCACTGTAATGCAGCTCTTTATTAAATGAGGGAGCGTTGCCCCAGTCAGACGCCTCTCTATTAGCCTTCAGGGGCCTGATGCAGGGGCTTCTTATCCCTCTACCCTGTACGTATGCCCACATCCTGCCAGGAACCTCGTCACCGCTGAGAAAAGTGCCACTTCACTTCCTGAGTGCATGTGTGGCTGTATATGGTGTTGGGTGCGTGTCTTGTCGCTGTCCTCCATGTTGGTTCGTATCTTCATGGGAGTGCCTCATACGGAGAGAAGGCCATGCATTTGTGCATAAAATGGTGGCATGGTGGCCCTTCCGTGGGTGGGTATTGGATAATGTGCTCTTGCTGTGTGTGGAACAGGATGTACGCTGGTACATTAGTGGATGCTTGTACATTAGGTGACTGCATTATGTGCGCTGTGCACGATTGCGTGGTGGTTATACTTGTGTGTGTGTGTGTGTGTGTGTGTGTGAGTGAGAACACGAGTGCCTGCACACCGTGCCCTGTTCTTCCTCACTGCTCTCAGCTCTGAGGTAACTGTGGGGAGCAGTCAGCCTTGGCCTGGGCCCCATTGATGCTTTACTGCTGAATTAGTCATGAGTCCCTGAGCAAGGGAACAGAACATCGCTGCCTGCAGAGGAGAGGCGGGAGGGAGGAATGAAGTGGGACAGTAAGGGCTATATGGGGGGGTGTGGCAGATGGAGGAGAGCTGAAGGAGGGATGGAAGTCGGCGGGTACTCTGCTAAGAAGGGGGGTTGTGCCTCGTCACCTCACGGGCGTGGCAGCTCCATCCCATGATGCAGCAGGGCTGTGCGTGGCGAGGCGTGTAGCTGCTGATCCATGGGAACGTGCACGCCCTGTGGATGCTGGGGCCTCGTGTGCAGCCAGGGCACTGAGGACTCCGCTCATTCCCCCGCTAACGGCTGACGCTTGTCCTCGGTTTAAAACCTTCTCCTTCAGCCTCTCCTCAGTTTCCTTTTTCTTTTTTTCCTCTGCGGTGCATACGTGTCCCTTCACTCAAAGTGAGGGGGGGTGGGGGGGGGCCTTCGTGCCTGAATCCCATCTCTCCTGATGTATTGCGTGACTGATCACTACAGGTCTGTGAGCGTGTTGGTCCTGCCTCAGCAGCTGGCTCACAGCATCGCAGAGTGACAGCAGCTCTGTCTTAGGGGAGGGGGGGAGGGATGGACTGGGGCTCCAGGCTGCTCTCCGCACAGCGCTGTGGCTCTTTGTTAATGGAGGTGTGAACACTCAGCCCTGTCAGCACCTGGAGTGCAGCCTGCCCTGATCACTCTGGAGGCTGTTGATTTGGAGCTGCTGCTGATGATCATGTCAGCCCTGTTACTAACCCCTTATGCTCAATATGCTGTGCAAAAGTTACTTTATTTTAAGTTTGAGTTGAGCGTTGATTTGGTCACTCGGTGTTTTAGCTGACCGTTTGCTGTGCTTCGCTTGCGTTTTGAAACGCCCGCCGTTCGAGTGAACTGTCCTTTCATCCATTTAATATGTCACACTGTAGCATATTATTTAATGTTAGTGTGACATGAAAAGAAGGTGCGTCCACGCGGGTGACAACGACTAGATCTTGCCCGCACTTTTATCTAGCATTCAGTTTCATTTTAAATGTAATGTGCTGGACTACAGAGCCAAAAGGACAGGAATCGTACCAATTGTCCTAATGCGTTGGGACTGCACTGTACATTGAAATGTAACATTACACCCGATGAACGATCAGTGAATTGCTCCAGGTCTGCTTGCTACCGGCCCCCTCCTGTACTGTGTGTGAAGTTGGAACCGAGTGGATGTGGATTGAACACTGAGTAGTTTCTTGCCTTTGCTGCTGTGGCCCTGGGATGAAGCCTGCTGCAGTTTGCTGTTTTTAGATGATTTATGTGCGTTTGGCGGGAAGCTCCGCAGCCCAGCCCTCTGACTCTACTCCTGGAACCTCTCTACTCCTGTGAGCGAGGGGGAGATTAAGAACCCTTTTTTGGGTAACGCGCGAAACAAAGAAACCGCAGCGCTCGTAATGTTGCAGCTCGGGCGTTCTGCGGCTTCGCTGTAAACGTGGCCCAGACGGGGAGCATTATGGGATATTATCTTCCTGCGGTGCCCCTCCCCCTACCCCTGGCATTGCTGCATAATTAAAGCTTCATTTTTAATAAGTGTGCGCAGTCTCTCGGGCAATCTAGCTTTCCCTTTTGGCAGTTTTGTGTCTGTGTGTGTGTTTTAGGAGGAGTTGGATGAATTGTCTGAATTGCGGCCTGACTTTAATCTGTAATAGAAACCCACTAGGTAGCCCAATTATGTTAATTATTGTGAAATATGCAATTAATGAGCCTAGCTTATAAAATTAGAAAAATAAAAATTGGCAATGTTTTTATGGCTCGTCTGTGTGCCTCATGGCATCCTATAAATGCCTAACATTTAATTATGACCCACTGCCCCCTGCGTTTACAGGCCCCATTGCGTGTCTGCTCTGTATTTACTGTAGTCTGACTGCCATAATGAGGGTGTTACTGAAGCCCTGTGGTGGAGAGCCATGTCTGATGTCATTGAGCAGAGTGCTGTAAACACGCCGCTACGCGTTTTCACTGATTTAACCCTTTTGAGGGTTTCTGGGACTCTGCTACTGGTAGTGATCTTTACATCTGCTTTAGTGTTTACTTGAGAATATTCTAATCATGTATTTGTCATCTTTCAAATCCTGAAATCATGCAGAATGTATGAAACCATAAAAATATCACTGAAGAACACTGAAGCAGGAAAATGTATTCTTCCCTACACTGCTCCAGGATTGGTCCCTGCTAAGTCTAATGAACTGTGTGTCCCTTTGGAAAAGGGTCAGCCAAATGACTAATGTATCACAATAACTTGATGAAGATGAAGTTATGCTTTGAGCAGAGACTTAAATATGTCCAAAAAAATGTATAAATTGATTGTCAATGTGAAAGCAAGGAGTGTGTGACCATGTTTTATTTGGTTGTCATGTGCCAGTTGTTAGTTTCATGTTTGTATAAGTGTTGGCATGGCTAGCCAAGCGGCTCTAATGCAGGCCTTTCTGCAGAGCCATCCTGTGCTCTGGGGCCTGGATAGCCACTAAAAGGCTGTATTGTTGTATTATTTAGCAGGTGCTCTTGTAAGTTAGCTCGCTTCCTGGGCGAAACGAATCCTGACAGCTCCAGCTTAGGCTCCCTCTTAAAGGCCTCTGCCCCAGCGCTCTCTTGAGCGCAAGGGGGTATATCACAAAGCACAATTACTGCGCTGGCTGGAGACGAGAGTAAAACCCAGTGCCATTCCAAAACTGGAACATGGACAGAAGTAAAAAATGGCTGTTCTGGGTTTTACTTGGCGAACTTGTGCTGCTAACCCTGCTTTACGAGATTACCCGCCAGGTTTCTGGAGAATTCTACATACGAACTTGGTCACGGCCCGTCATGCTGAATACACAGCTGGAGCCGGGCGCGCGGTGCCGGGGGGAGGGGGAGGGCAGGGCTGTTTTTCAGCACACGTCCCCGTTCCTCCACTGTCATAGCCGTCCCTTTGTGCTCCTCCTCGCATTCTCTCCCGATCGAGCCCGCTTATGTCTGAAGGCCCTTTCTGTGAGGGGAAGAATGGCGCTGCCGTTAGGGTAATGGCGTGTAATGGGATGAGTGACGCGGCGTTTTCCGTCTGCTCGCTCCCGCTAATCCCCCTGGCAGCGCCGCCTCCGTTTACTCGCTCCGTCGCGGCCGATCCCCTCTGAGCACAGATCGGAAAAGACACCGCCAGTTTGCCAGTTTGCGTCTCCTGTCGAGCTCGTATCGCGCCTCCACAGCTGGCCAGGCCTCCTCTTCCCCCACTTCCTCTCCCAAGGCCTTTCCTCCCTCTTTCTCCACCTCCCCCCTCCCTTGGCATTGCCCCTTTTTTTTGCATTCCATTTGAACAGATGGGTCATTTTGCCCCTTGCTTTCAGTCGCTTTGCTTTTGTCTTGCACATGCGTCGACCTGGTTGAGGTGATGTCCTGGTTGAGGTTTTGTTATCCAATTTTACTCTATTTTAATAAGGAAGTTTTTATAATCCGTTCATTTCTCTGGGGAGTTTTGGAACGGTCTGTTCACTTCCTTGGTGTTTGTGAGCAAGCAGGCTCATGTCACCTTGAGCAGTTTCTGCTCTGGAATCGTGCACCTTGGAACGGCAGACCCGTTTAATCATTACTGACAGGGAGGGAAAAAAACAATATCCTCCCCCTCCCCCTCCCCCGCCCCTGTTCAAAGTGCTGTTTATTTGTGTGTTTTGCACTTGGGCGCGCGGGTCAGCGTAGCGTAGGCCGAGGTGATGGTGCGGACGTATGTAGGTTTCTGTGCCATGCCCTGGCCGTGTAGGCAGGGTCGCCCGTGGGCGATGCGAATCGTCCTGACGTGGGTAAAGGTCGTGTGGGTTTAGTCAC
This sequence comes from Conger conger, assembly GCF_963514075.1. NCBI lineage: Eukaryota > Metazoa > Chordata > Actinopteri > Anguilliformes > Congridae > Conger > Conger conger. The sequence goes on from NC_083761.1 coordinate 70,873,683, forward strand.
AGCGCTGACTGGAGCGTGCCCCAATCTCGCCCCCCACCCTCCACCCCCCACCCCCCGGGCACTGCCACTCCTCAGCTGCTTCTCTCCCCCGGAACCCGCAGGGCCGGGGGGGGGCGGCGAGGTGACTAAATGAGGGCTTCATCGCTGGGGAATAAGCGTCCTTTCAGCTCTGTCCCTGAGAGTGAGAGATGGAGAAAAACCTGCCTCACAAACCTCCCTTTATCTGTTCCTCTTTCTATTGCTCCCTCTGCCCCAAATCTCCTCCAGCCTTCCATCTCCTGTTAACTCCTCTTGACCCTGGAGGAATGGCTAATCACTATATCAGATGATTTGTTCGGTTTGCTACAAAGTAGAACACCATGTTAACTCTTCTCTCTTATGAAGTGTTGCGGTTTTCTGTGTTGGTTGTGTTTTGAGAAGGGAAGACCCTTTTGTGGAATCTTCGAGCTGTTTGTGTACCTAATCCACATCTGGCCTCGAAACGGTTCCTTTATACAGTGAGCGCTTAATGAGGTCGGTTACAGTACCATATCGACGGGATCTGTTCAAGATCGGAAAAATAAAATGGCTGGAACTCGACGGCGTCGGTGCAAATGTTGTGCTCACGGTTTAATGATCTCATGACATGCCAAGTCTGATGTAACCTCTCTCTCTCTCTCAAGCATTTGTTATGGTGCCCCTCGACGCTCTTCCTAACGCTGCTCTGCTTCTCCAGGCCTGCCGGTGTTCCTCCGTCCTCTCGACCTGCTCCCGCGACGACTGCAGCGAAGGCAGCTCCCGCCGCCGCCAAACCCTCCTCGTCAAGAGCAGGTGCTGCAGCTCCCTCTGCTGCTCGCAGTGCGGCGGTGCAGCCGACCAAGACCGCAGCTCCGGCAAAGAAAGGTACACTAGAGGCCCAAGATGCTGCGTGTCTTGCCAATAACGGAGTGTTTGTTCCCTTTTTTTGGAATACAAAGAGCCTGAGATTTCTGCTGAGGGAGTATGGGCGAACCACTCATTTTGCTGACTGTAGATCGAGGCTGAGAAGATGTGGGGGGGGGGGTGATGGTTGCTCTTGTGAAAGGCTGTTTGAGATGGTACAAGTTTTGATTGAAGCGTATTCCAGCAACTGCGGTCGCCTTGGCCGTAACTTCTTGTATCTTTGAAATCTGTAGGTGGACGCTGACTGACACGTATGCTCAGATTGTAATGTGCTGTGCCAGCCCCATGCGTCCCATCTGCTTCCATTCACTCTTGCCTTTCTCTGCCCCCCAGAACAATTTTTACATTTACAAAGTTTACATTACCTTTGACTCATCTCAGCAAATGAACCCATTTTAAAACTTAAGGGTCTGAAAGGCAAATTCCTAACCCTAGTGAAAGACTTTCTCAGGCCTAATCATTCATTAGTGGTCTGTGGTTTTTAGTGTGAGCAGAGTACCTCCATTACAGTGCTCGTTGCTGGCATTCCCATGGTTAGGACCTAAATGCAGAAGTACCCAGTGAGATACAAACCCCATACAGGAAATGAGAGTGGCTTTTCTCGGATTTTATATTCATTTCTTCCCTTCTGAGTAATGCTGTGGACAGTGTGTTTACCGTTTGCCTTGTTGCTGTGTTTGTAGATGTGAGCAGGCCGACGACCGCACCGGCCCGGAAACCGGTGTCTGCCCCCACCCGCCCTGTGGCAGCCAAGCCCTCTAAACCTGAGCCTCCCAAAGCAACGGCCGCTGCTCCCCGGCCGGATGCCGGCACCAAGAGGCCAGCGGCCACCGGCAGGGCCGCGGACACCAAGCCCTCCCGGCCCAAAGCGACGGACGCCAAGCCCCCCGCCATGGCGGAGGTGAAGGCCAGCCCTCGAGCGGCCGCAGGGCCCCGGCCCGGCCTCGCCAAGATGTCCACCCCCAGCCCCAGGAAGGCGGCGGGCAGCGGCACGCCCCTGTCGGTGAAGCGCGGCTCCAAGCCCACGCAGTCGGTGCAGCCCCTCTCTGCCAGCGGGGAGCCGGCCAAGAAGACCCAGCCTCCCAGAGCCGCTGTGACTGCAGCCGCTGTCGCCACGGCAACCATCGCCGCCGCCGCCGCCGTCGCCGTGGTGGAGGCCGAGCGGCCGCCCCCCGTGGAGCCCCCGCAGAGGGCAGAGCCGGCGGTGGAGCAGGTGGAGGCATCGCCGTGTCCGTCTGTCCCCGCTGGTGTGGAGAGTGCCGCTGTGGTTCTTCCTGCCCAGCAGCCTGAGGCTCCTGTGGAAACTCCGGCAGCCATTGTAGCTCCGTTGTCTCCCCCGCCGTCTCCTCCGCCCTCTCCTGCTGCTCCTGTGTGCTTACTGCTGGAACCAGAGGGGCCACCGCAGGTGTCCGAGGGAGTTCCGTGCAGGCCGGTCATGGTTGAGCAGGAAGAGGCAGTGGAGGACAGGCGGGAATTGCTGGTTCCCTTGGCCGCAGTCGCGCCCGTGAGTCAGGCCGGGCCGGAGGAGCCGGTGTCCGCTGCCGCTCCCGGCTCCCTGCTCCCCGAGCGAGAGGAGGCCGTCGAAAAGGCAGAGGAGGAAGTCAACGAGGACGAGGAAGAGCGGGAGGGCAGCCAGCCCGTGTCGGTCTCGGACATGAGCGGGACCCAGCCCACGGAGGAGTCTCGGCCAGGTTCTGAGTCCGTGTGGCGAGGAGGGGCGATGATGTCAGAGCTGGACTCTGAGGATGTGAGCGGGAGCCAGCAGGGGGCGTCAGAGCTGAGTGCTCCGGCTGTGCTGGAGGGGGCCGAGAGCATGGACCTCCTGGGAGATTCCTGCCTGAAGGCGGCCTCCTCCAGCTCCCCCGAAGTGGAGAAGCTGTCCGACATCCCCCCCAACGAGGAGGAGGAGGACGACGATGACGAAGACCAGGTGTACGACATGGAGGTGGGCTCAGAACGGGCGGAGCACCCCCATAGGGTACGACAGGAGGGTGAGGAGGAGGAGGAGGATGAAGACGTGGAGATGGCCAGCGAGGGTGTGACCGAGAGTGGGCTGGAGAGCTATGGCAACGCGGACGAAGACGACTTCGCCGAGGAGGACCGGCTGGACAACCTGAACCGCGCCGCGCCCACCCTCCTGCCCACCGCCCCGCCCCCGCCAGCCCTGTGGTCCCAGTCCAACCCGTTCTCCCAGCCCTTCTCCCAGCCACCACAGCCCGCCTCAGATCTGCTGGGCAGCCCCTCCGAGCCCTGGCTGGCCGACCCCGAAACGCCCACGCAGTCCCCTGCCCAGGCCTGGCTGGAGCTCAGCACCCCCGCCCTCCTCCTGCAAGCCCAGGACCCCAAAGCTGCTCTGGCCCCCCCGGCCCGGGGCATGTCCCAGTCCAGCACGCTGAGCGGGACGGAGCTGGCGGCCCAGGGCAGCAGTGACACCAGCACCCCCGAGGAGCTGCGCGAGTACAACAGCGGCCCTGAGGAGCAGCAGCAGGAGGAGGATCAGCTTCAGGATCAGCCCCCGCAGCCCGAGGCCCAACAGGACCCCAGCGTCCCCGCGGAGCGTGCTGCCGACGAGGAGGAGCAGGAGGAGGAAGAGGCGGAGACCCTCCCGGCCGATGAGCTGCTGGGAGGCCCCGCCACCGCGCCCGAGTCGCCCACGTCCTCCCCCTCCACCTCGGGCGACGAGGCCAGCGACACGGAGGGGGAGATGCTGATCAGCGAGCCCGACGCCCACGGCATCGACAACATCGCCTTCGACAGCCACCCCGCCGCCCAGAGCCTGCCGGCCCTGCAGGAGCGCGAGGGCGAGGGGGAGGACGACGGCGACACCCCCCAGTCCGCCAACTCGGTGGCGTCCTACGGCTTCGACTGCACCACCTCCAACTCCAATGCCCACTCCACCACCGAGAGCTGCGGCAAGAGCCCCGGCATCTTCTCCCTGGAGAACGAGGAGCAGCTGCCCGAGGAGGCCAAGGACCCCTCCCTCATCAAGGAGCTGACCCTGCCCGGCGGGGAGGCGCAGCCCAACCCGGAGGAGCAGCACTACATGCTCTGCGTGAAGCCGGGGTCCGAGCTGCCCGACCAGAACCCAGCCCAGGAGCCCCTGCCCTTCATCGCCCAGGACCCCGGCGACGGCTCCGACACCCAGCCCCCGTACTACTCGGCTATTTGTGAAAAGACTGATAACGTTCTGTCAGGTAACGTATAGTCCCGCTCCTGTAACGCATCACCCCTCCACCCCCCTCCCTCCACCCCCCAGCCCCAGCCCCGTTGTTGGTGTTCATTTTCTCTCCAGTTGGGATAAATGTCTTTAGAAGGGAGGGCGAAGGGGAGAGTGGGGAAAGTAAGAGAGAGCCCAGGGAAGACTTATCAGTGCCACTTCCCTCTGTGATAAAACTATTATGATCTTGATTATGAGTATATGGCTTAAACTCCTGTATGTGCAATAGCTACTACTATTTACTATTAGAATGTTTTTTTGGTTTGTTTTTTTGTTCTTTTTAATTAACACTGCTTATCCGATTGCCCTGAACTGGCATGGACTGACTGGTCTCTTTGTGATGAAGTTCTTAAATTGGGGGGGGAAATGAAAACGTGGAGTGAAAACAAAGGAATGAACTCTTTACCCTTGTGTATTTATCCTACTCTTTTTACCGAACAAATGTTAATGAATTTATGTGTATGTTTGTTATTTTTGTTTTCCTCCCTTGCGTTGAGACGCCTGCCCCTCTTCACACTCCTCTCTCCTGCACTTTAGGGTTAGATCACCCTCCCTTTTTGTTTCTTTGACTATTTACCGTTTTAGCTTTGAATAAAGATTAGATATTTAACATGATGTACTTTTCCCGGACAATTTTTCTTCAAATGGGGTGGGGAGGGCGGCTGGATTAATCTCAACATTTGTACAATCTTTAGTTTTAATTCATTCTGCAGGATAGCACACGTGTCTTTGCTTGGAAATGACTTGATCAGCAAGCACAGCTAATATGCATTAACTGCTGTTAGTTTTTCAATCCATAGTTTCAATCGTGAGGCTTTGCAGTAGAATTTGATATGCAAGCAACTTCTCATAATTGACATAAGACTGATTTTGTTTACCTGCAAGAGTGAGTTAAAATTATTTTTATGAACACTTCGGAGTATGTGATTTCAACAGTCAGTAATTCACAGTGTCAGGGGTTTTTAATAAAATTCCTGATGTTGCACGGTTATTGTGGTTGTGAAGAGGTGGTTGGATTCCAACTGAAAGGGTTTTTCAAAATTCCACAAATGAATTTTCGGGCGTGCATTTCCATTTTGATAGATTTACACATTAGTAAGAGTGCCATCATACACACAAAGTATTTAGTTTGGACAGACATGTAGGAGTTGCTTCTCCATATAATGGAGATTATAGAACTGAATTTTGGTAAAAACCCTTCCTGTGGCCTCATTCAGTCCTAGTGTCAGCCCCTTCATTCCTTAACCTCCAGCAGTGTCTGACCACACACACACACACACACACACACACACACACACACACACACACACACACACACACACACACACACACACACACACACACACACTGGTTTGTGGGTGGGCAGATCCTTACATTTTCGGTCCCCTTTCATTGTTGTGGGGTCTCAGAGCTCAGCTCCCCCCTTTGAAGCATTGTAGCCTGTGCAGATGTGTTAACAGAATTCCCTGAACACCCACCACGAAAGTACACACGTGCGCAAACCATTCCTCTCGTAAATGACTCTTACCCCTGATAAGTGTAACGGATTTGGGGGGGGGGGTCTATGTGACAGTGAATGTAACATGATTGGTGTGTATGCGGAACCCCATCCCTCAGCTGTGTGCCTGCTGTTCTTCTCCCTTCCTTGCCCACCTGCTTGTTCCTCATCCTGCGCCAGAGATTTGGTCCTGAAGAGGGGGGATCCTCTGGATTAAAATCTTCATTGCCAAAGACATTCCAGCCGCTGCCCTTCCCTTGAGTTGCTGCTCATGGACTGAGCGCTGTCACAGGGGGCCCGATGCGTGCCGTCCCAGCCTGCAATGCCTCCCCTGGGCCGGCAAAGAGCCATGTGTTTCTTGTGTGCGTGTGCGAGAGCGACCGAGATTCCACACTCCTGTTGGACGTCTGACTGTCCTAAGTGTTTCCTAAGTGTCTATGTGTTTATGTATATCTGTCAAACTGCATGATTGCCCTTTCTGAATATGGGGCCACTGAAGTATTTTTTTTTGTTTTTCCTGCATGTTGGTGTTCACCAAGGTTAGTCAGTACTGCGCTTACACACTTAAGCAGTTTTGTTGTTTTTGGTTGCACATCGTTTAACCTGTTCAGGCTTTAATGTCACCCCACTGGTGTATGAGGGGGAAGTAGGGTGAGGCTCTGTGCTTTTGACCTCTGTCTGCATGATGAAGGCTGTTGTGCACGTGTCTTTGTTGACTAACTCACCCACAGGGGATGTGTCATTTCTCATTAGGCTTTTGGTTTTGTTTTATTTTATGTTTCCTGCACAGTTCTGAATGGTTACTGCATATACAGGATGTGGCCGCTTTATTGCACAAAAAACAAACCAAAAACTTTGATCCAAGTTTCTCATCTTAAAAACCAAAAACGGTTATCTGGTTTTTCTCTGCTTTCACTAACTCCCTAGCCCATGCCCTCTATTGTCATTTTTCCCCATGCTTCCCTTTCTATATGCTATGTTTCAGGCTGTCCTTACCCACAATGCCTTTCAGGTCTTAACATGTTTCTTCAGAAGAGTGAAGATGAAAGCTTCCGTTTGTCTGGTTTGCTGAAATTTATATTAAATTTACAGTGGCTGCAGAAAGTATTCAGACCCCATCACTATTAGGGTTATAGATTTCATTTTAAATTGATTTTTTTTTTTTTATGTGCTGGTCAATCTACACTCAATAGCCCATCATGAGTCAAAACATGTTTTTTTAGAAATCAAACTGAAACTTCAAGTATTCAGACCCTTTATTCAGTATTTTGTAGAAGCCCCTTTGGCAGCAATTACAGCATCGAGTCTTCTTAAATCACGACAAGCATTGTACACCTGTATTTGGGCAGTTTACCCCATTCTTTCCAGCTGTTCCTCTCAAGCTGTGTCAGATTGGGTGGGAAGAGTCTGAACTGCCATCTTCAGGTCTCCACCCATGTTCTATGGTTTAAATCTGGGCTTTGGCTGGGCCACTCAAGGACAGTCACACTTGTCCCAAACCCACTCCAGTGTTGTCTTGGCTGTATGCTTCAGGTCATTGTCATGCTGAAAGGTGAGCCATCGCCCCAGTCTGAGGTTGCGTGCACTCAATTCATCCTTCCCTCAATTCTGACCAGTCTCCCTGTCCGTGCCGCTGAGAAGCATCCCCATAGCATGATGCTACCACTCTATCTTCACCGTAGGGATGGCATTCGCCAGGTGATGAGTTCTGCCCAAAGAGTTCCATTTTTCCTCATCAGACTAGAGAATCTTTAAATTCCATTTGGCAAACTCCAAGCGGTCTGTCATATGCCTCTTATGCGAGGGGCTTCCATCGAGCCTCTACCATAAAGGCCTGATTGATGGAGTGCTGCTGAGATGGTCGTCCTTCCTGGTGGTTCCAAACTTCCATTTTCCAATTGAGGCCACTGTGCTCCTGGGAACACTGTAAGCTTTAGAAATGGTTTCATATCCTTGCCCTGATATATGCCTTGTCAGTATTTATTGGTCTACAGATAGTTCCTTGGCTTAGTTTTTGTCCTGCAATGAGGTATGAATTATAGGACTTTGTATAAATTGGTGTGTGCCTTTCTATGTCCAATCAATTCAATTTGCCACCGTTGGACTCCCAAGTTCTAGACACGTCTCAAGGATAATTAAAGCAACATTTTTGCTAAATAATTTTTAGGTGTCTAAAACACTTTTTCATTATGGGTTGTGTGTAGATTCAATCAATCAAAATTCTAAATTATATGCAGTAAAGTGCAAAAAGTGAACGGGGTCTGAATACTTTCTGAAGCTGCTGTATAATTTTATTTAATCTTTAATACCTGGTTAGTCCCATTGATTAAAATCTGTTTTACAAGAGAGACCTAGCCGAGAAGGCCAACCCATTTGGTTTTTGACAATACAGCATAAAAATATCCAACGACAAGCAAAATGTGCAAGAATACAATCAAGTTCAAAAATAGAGCTAAATCAAGAATTTCACACACTGATTGACTTCCCCCGTTATATAATTCTAAATATGCGTTTTCCATGAAGGGTGTATGCAACCTTTCCTAATTTTCTGGGTTGCATGAGTCATTTATTGAAGGACAAAATAAAGAAGAAAAGCAGAATATTCTTGGAAATTCAGAAATGTTATATTTTAGACTAAATGCATGAATCTAGACTGCAAGGGCTTCTTTTATTGGGGCTTATTACCCCAATGTTACAGAACAGGCTCCAGCTCTGTCACAGATCTTTGGGGGCAAATCTTGAGAATCTTGGATCAAGATGTCTATTCAGCAGTGTGACCTATCCACAAGCAGAATTGTATTAGTTGGCTACATCCTATGCTGCTATGTAGTTGGACCTGATAAAGTGACCACACCCTGGGTTCTATGGACCAAAAAAAGCAGTGATTTGCCATCACACTATAACTGCTTGTGCATTTTATGAAGGAAAGGCCTGGGTCGCTTGGCCATGTGATCCACCTGGGTTTTAACGACTTGGAAACACTGTAGATCTTCACATCCACAGTGTGGGGAAAGTCTTCAGTGTGGTTTAAATTGTCAGAGGTTGGTTTTATCACTGCCTCCCCAACAGCTCATAGGCATGAAACATTCAATGATTTCCCTTTTTGTTATTGAAGGTTGGCTAACTACTGGACACTATGTCTGTTTTTTTTTTTTGTTGGAAATGTGGTTTACCTTCCCACTTCAATCTTGTGTGTCTGGTCACTTGCAGTTGACCAGGGCCAACATAGTCCACCTGGATTCATAATTCACCCTTCCAGCCCAACATTTTTTCTGCACATTTTACTGGGCATAATTGATCATATTAGATCATTTCAAATTAAGGCAATTTCTTTCCATCTTGGAATTTTGTTCCCCAAAGCTAGTTTTTGTACACACTTGTCCTGCTCTGCCTGTTGGGGTCTCTGTAACCCATCCCAAGTGATCTTGACTTTCTCACAGGAGGGTACGATCAGGTCAGACGGACAGGTATACAGCAGCAGCGGGAAGAGGAACCCGCTGCCTCTCCTTCGAGGAAAAAGCGGGCGTCCCCGCTGCCCTGCGACCACGTGAGCCAGCCCAGGCCCCCCGTGGACCTGCCCCTGAGGTCCGGCAACAAGCCACCCAGCGCACAGCTACGCAGGCTGCAGCAGCACCAACAGCAGCTCCTGCAGCTGCAGCAGAGCCGGGAGCAGCCCAGGCACCGGGAGGAGGAGCAGAGGCAGCAGGAGAGAAAGGAGGGAGAGGAGCAGAAAGAAGAGGCTGAGCCTCAGAAGCGGTTGGAAGAGGAGGAACAGCAGAGGCAGGAGCAGCAGAGGCAGTTGGAAGAGGAGGTGCAGCAGAAGCAGTTGGAAGAGGAGGAGCAGCAGAGGCAGTTGGCGCAGCAGAAGCAGTTGGAAGAGGAGGAGCAGCAGAGGCAGGAGCAGCAGAAGCAGTTGGAGCAGCAGAGGCAGGACCTCCTGCAGCTGCAGCTCCACCTGCATCAGCAGCAGCAGGCGGAGGAGCAGCAGCGCAGGAGGCAGTTCTTGCAGTGGCAGCAGGAGTTGGAGCAGCAGCAGAGACAGCAGCAGCAGCAGCAGCAGCAGCAGCACATGGCCCAGACCACCGTCCTCCTGTCCCCCTCCTCCGGCCTCTGCACCATCTACGAGGCCATGGAGACCAGCGATGAGGAAGAGGAGGGAGAGGTGGAAGAGCTGGTGAAAGGAGACGGACAGACGTGTGAGGTGAGGGTCGTGGAGAAAGAAGAAATGGGTGAAGATTCCCTAACCCCCGCGGTCCCGGACGCGCCCGATTCGCCCATAATGCCGGTTTCGCCTCAGCGCACGCAGCAGCAGCGCCCCGTCCCGACGGAAAGCCCCCCGGCCTCCCCCTCCGGCGACCCGCCTCGACCGCCACTGGAGCTGGACTGGAGCAAGAAGGTGGACATCGTCCAGCAGCTGATCAACGAGACCCTACTGCTTACGGGGGAGGGCTGCCCCCCTCTCCTCCTGCTGCCGGGGGGAGGCGGGGGCACCCTCAGCCCCCTGGAGAGCAGCCTGTGGCCCACCCTGCTGCCCCCGCTCACCCCACCCTCCGCCACGGTCACCTCCGTCAGCAGCTTCTCCCCGGAGGACCAGGGCAGCTCCCCCCAGGGCGAGTGGACCGTGGTGGAGCTGGAGACCCACCACTGAAGAACAACAGAGGCCCCTCCCCTCAGGACACGAGCACACTACAGAAGCGGCAGCACATCATGGGTCCACCCTATGCGCCAACCCACTATAAACACTGAGGGCTACTGCAAAGGAAACGCAAAACCCTTTTTTTGTGGGGGAGAATGGGGTGGGTTGAGACTACGAAAGGACCGTGCCATATAATTTATGAGACATTATCCCTTGATCGCAATGAATTGCCAGGGATCTCTCAATGACACAGAGCAACACGGGTTTGAAAGAAAAAACTACTGATGAACAATTTTTTTTTTTTGTCTGTCCAGGAAAAACTGATGCCCTCTTAAGGAGTGGTCTTCTCTTGAATCTGTCTTTGACTGTTTAATGTTGACACTGGTGGGGGTTCAAAGCCGTTATTGATGCAGGATTTGTAGCAAGAACCGTTTCAATAAGAGGGCGAAGGCCTCTTAAACCAATAGCTGGTCTATGTAAGAGACCACAAATTGCACTTGAGTAATAATTGCTTCCCTTCATGGTACTAAACAACATTTGGGGGAAGGGTGCTGATTGCACTGGCGGTGGCATGAAACACGTTTAGTTCCTTTCCACCGGTACAAACGGTCACATGCCAGTGCTGTCTGGCCAATTTGACTTGGTTTATATGTGCATATATGGTTAGTATTTATTGACTCCTAGAGTCTTTCATTCTAAATGTACTATGAAAGGATTTTCATCTCGGAAGGATTTGTTGCATACACCAAGCTATGCTGCAGTCTGATGAAGAGGTGGTAACATTTGATCCTGCTCATGGGTGGCATGCCCAAATATGACGAGCAGTGTCAATGATTGGGTAGCAGGGCTGTGGTTTGTGCATTTATGCAAATTCAGAGGTACGCATTTGATTTGAAATTGAATCAATAGCTAATGACACTGTGAGGGGAGGGGGGAGTGGGCTTGTTCTGCTCTGTTCATTTGTGACCGACAGTCACGAGGGCTGGGGGGGGATGGGGTGGTTGGGATGGGGCTGGGTACTAAAGTCATAATGAGGAATACAAGTTACAAGGGCAGGATTATGAGGAAGATGCAGTTCTAAAAAGGGCTATATGCACTGGAAGGATGGCCTTGTGCTGGATATTGGTGTGGAACTACAGATGTACAGATGGACTAAGAAGGGGAGGCGGATGGCTTTGTATGTGGGCATCGCGGGAGTCCTGCTCTGCCTCCTATCACTGACATGTAGCGATTCCAGAACATTCCAAACTCTCAATTTTACTTGTGCTCATGATCACAGGAGCCCTGTGACCTCCATGGAAGAAGTGCATGTAACATTTCAAACATTTAATTTTGCTAGTGTTAGAAAAAAAAAGAAAGAAAAAAAAAAAGAAGAAGCTTTGTGGTGCTTCCAGTTGTAGCGGTTGGATTGTGCAGCAGCTGTAGCAGAATCCTGTCGCACGGGCCCCGGTACATATGGCTGCTGCTCAGGGTGGCAGAGAATCAGGGACGCAATGAGGTTCAACGACTCGACAAAACTTCTGCTTCTTTACAAAGGGGAGAGTTTTAAACAATTTATCCATTTATGAGAGGTACTGAGAGGACCTGGGGGAGTCGCACTATAGGGTGAGCGACCCGACGTGGCTCCTCCACGCCCTTATCTATCTATCTATTAAAAAAACTTGGGAAGCTGCTGTGAGACGCCATCAGAAATATTTGGTTTCCAAAAGGTGGCCGACTGATTAAATTGTGGTCAGGTTTAATGGAAAGTGGTGGCTGGTCCTGCTTAAGCACAGATGAGTGCTGTGACATGCCCTCCTGGTCATGGCTGCCTGCACTCCTCTGATTGGCTGTAGTGTCACCCTGGGCCACTGGACAGCTGTTTCGATTGGCTGTTGTCATCCAGGGAGGGAAGTCGGCAGCTTTGATTGGCTGCAGTGTCGCCCAGGTAGGGAAGTCGGCAGCTGTAATTGGCTGCAGTGTCGCCCAGGTAGGGAAGTCGGCAGCTGGCCGGGGTGTTCTCATCGCCCTCGGCCTTCCCGTACTGGCTGCGCACGATGTGTCCTCCGCCAACGCCTTGACTGCGCAGCTCCGCTGGTGGTTTTGTAGAACTATGCACTGGTACTGAATGCAGCGTGTGCATGTCGAACATCTGATGTACTTTAAAATTTCAATCCGGTTCGCCCGCCTAAATTCACCCATGCGTCGAGGGTAGCTGCTGATATGGCCCAGCTGTTCTCATATCATAGATGTACAACGGAAGTATGACTAATGGCCTCCCAAAGTCACATTTGACTGTCACTGTGAATGAGTGATTGCTTTAAAGCTGGTCGTTTCATTACTCATGAGGGCCACTGAGCCCACACTTTGCAGCATGAGCCTTGGGTTTTTATGTTTATACTCCACTGCTGCACTATCACAGCTGTGAAGATGAGCCACAGAGGTGTTCTCTGAACACCTGCAGGGGCTCAAGTCTGTCATTACGTCATGCTGCAGTGCGGACCATAATTCTGCATTGCTCATGGTAAATGCTTTCAGTTTGTAAGTTTTGTTCAAATATGATTCTGCAGTTGAATGGGTTATTGCTGGAATATACAAGTTATGTAGTTTTATTTTGGCAGGAGCCATTTGGTTGTGTGTAGTTTATAAATTGCAGTTAACACAGTAGTTTATTGTGTAGCTAATCTGGAGCAGCCAGATGCTCCATTCTGATTGGAGACTAGTCGGTACACGCACAGATAGGAATAATTAGCCAATCTAGCCGGCATTGTTTCGGGGGAGCTAGAACATTAAGTCGCTCAATCGAAATGCAGTCAGGCGCGATAGTCTGTGCACCTTAAACCAGGGCCCAGGCTCTATGAATCATACGCGGCGTTGCCTTTCTGCGTTTGAAAATGTAGCGCTCTTTTAAAATGCAGAATCACCGATCTGTTTGCTGCGTATCCTTTATTAATGGTTAGTTTCTTAGCACTGCCGCTTGCAGTATAGTGCACAGATTGGCATGCTACCGATGTGAAGGAGTTAGTAATGTAGTCTTCCGTCTGGGATCCAAAGCAGCACGCACAATGCATTTGCTGGGGGGGGGGGGGGGGGAAGCTGAACTTTTTCTGTTTTATGCTAGTGTTTTAAGGTTTGCATTTTCTATTTAAAAGGGAAATTATTTTAGTGCTAGTTTATTACATATTTGCAAAATGACTTCCTTTATTTTGTATTCTAGAATTATGAAGAGCTGTGAAGTAGTTTTATGACAAATGATGAAAATTATTTATAGGTTATTAGACATGAAGCAATTGTTTTAGAGTATTGAAGTTCATGGGTACATAGTTCTTGGATAAATATTTATTTAAATTTCATGATGTAGCTTCAATGTTTGTGTGCACTAGGTGTGCCTGTTAGTGTGATTTTTATTTTTTAGTAGCAGTAATAACTGTTTAATGTTTCATGTACATGTCCTTCTGCTCTGAATTATTTATATCAACTAGGGATTTGGTTATATGATAGGGATCAGATACTCAGATGATTTAAATTATACCCATGAAATGTCTGTGTGAAATGTGTCTTTACCTGTTAAGAGTAGATAGCGTTCAATGTTCCTGGAATTACTTCTTAACCCTCCCATTGTTGTATTGTACACTTTTCTCAATATTCCCTTCTAAAAGGGCTAAGATGGTAAGAATTGACCACTATTGGGTGGCAGTGGACAGCTTGCTCGATATGGTACCAACAGTATTACTGTACAGTAATACAGGAATTATCCATTACAGCCATAGACTGTAGAAAAAAATATTACAACCCATTAAAAAGTGTATATTTACTGTACAATCACACATTGAAAATACTTGTGTGAAACTGAACCCATACACTTACACCCTTACATCTTTCTTGTATGTCTGAGTTATTTTAAAAAGACGGTTCTAGATGAAGAATTGTGTTTTCACAAGCTGTCGAGCACAGCCTAATTTGAAGGATTTCTTTAGCTGGGGGTAATTTTGTTTTTACAATTTGTTGATGTCAATTTAAATTCATTTACTGTTTCATTTGAGGTTTTTTGTTTCCTGAAAATAAAAAACTTTTAGTGTATTGTTATTTTTTTTAAATGTGCCATTGTTCTGCTGTAATTTTGGTTGTCGACAGTTGTATGTGTTGTAAGTGTAAAAAAAAAAAAAAAAAAATGTTCTTCAAGACCCGCCCTCACTTGTTTTGTGTTTCTAAGCCACATACTTACTACATGCTTGCACCAGCTTCACATGCCACTCCATTACAGACCCTGTTTTACATTCCACTGCCTTCAGCGCTTCACAGACCCTCTAATCCGGAGCGCTCACATTTTTGTGCACAATTTGTTTATACTGCCAGATGTTCATTTAAATGTTTTACCTGGGTCAAATATGTAAATACTTTTCTGTGCTCAATTGATCTTGCCTGGTGCATTTGAGCCAACCAAGAGGACCAGAAGAAAGGGTATGCATTTTTCAGAGCATTAGTAATGCAGACAAGCTCAGTAAAGCAGAGAAAGCTCTTTGATTTGTATTGGACCCAGGTCTGTTAAGGGTACAATAAGAGTGCCTCAGCTGAGACTGGAACCACAACCTTTGAGTAACAAGGCCAGGTTTCCAACCACTATACTAAACTTCTCCATTTAAGAACAGGAGCCATTTTGGTGAATGCTGCCATCACTGCAGGACAGTAATTTACACTTGCCTCAGTTTTTTTTTTTTTCATAAATGAAAGGAAGGAGGATTTATTTTAGGTATATTTAAAATAAACGACACTTTTTAAGAAGGGGGGAAAAAAGAACCGAGAGAGTGAGACACAAAATACAAGAGCGTGAATGTTTACAATGAACGTTTAATAAACTCAAAATGAACAGGGTTCAGATGCTGGAGTGTTGGAACAGTTGACTGACAGGAACATTATTGTACAAATTTAAACTGCGCCGTCGTCTCCTCCTGACTGTTCTTACCAACTACTGAATGCAAGATATAACAAGCTGCGTGTGTGTGTAGTGTGTGTACTCTGGCGAGTCTCTTCACGTGGACACTGGGCTGTTCCCTTGGCCCTCCTGAAGCAACAGCACCCCCAGCAGGTAGTCTGTGGCTATGCAGACAGTGGGCTCCTCTGTCCCCAGACACAGCAGATGTTTATACTGGCCCAGTGGGACAGAGCACAGCACCCTGGGAGACACGGATGAGTAATTAAATGTCTCTTCTATGAGGTCGAAGTTAGGGACTCCCTAAGCTCCTCTTTGAGCAAAAAAACATAAGAAACATGCAGAAAGCCTAACTTATAAATGATCAACCTGTGCATCCACCTCTCCCCATCTGCCATACATATGCCACGTCTGTAACTGACGTGGCTTTGAACTGACGTTTGAAGGAGCAAGGGCATTCTATTTGCCTAATTCATGTTTTCCCTGTCTTCATTTATTTTTCTTTTAGTCCCACAAAACTTTCCAAAACTCACCCCAAATGCCCTTCATCAAGTCAGCACTTCTTAACATATCTTCTGTTTGATAATGTTGCTGTGGAAGGTTATAGCTCTAAAGCAGCATCTTTGGTTGACACTGAAATGTTTGTGTATACAGCTTCATTCCGAAATACAACCATATCAACATTCTTGAAAAAATCACAGAGCAGATTATATTCATGAATTTCCATTTTTTACAGATTATAATTATTAATAAATACACAAATTGTAACATAAGTTAAATCAGATTCATGACAACTACAGCAGGTGAATGCAAGATACTTTAAATGCTATTTTAGGTACTGTGATATTTTTCTACATTTACATAGAAGTAATTTACATTTACTTCATGAAAGTGTTACTCTAAATGTTACTTTTGGCTTAGCTTTGATACTAGTGCAGAGATATTGCCTAATTCTTGGTCAAAGTAAGTTCTAATTATTCTCTACGAGTCATTTTTAAACAGGAACCAAAAAGTAATTTAGAAACTGCCTGAGAATTCCTCTTCTAAAAACTGAAAAGAATGCATGTGGGTGCTAATGTGGATGTTCAATGGGAGACTTTGGCCATGGTACTGTCCTGATGGGTGAGTGAGGAGGTCCCCAAAGGGTCTTTACCAGTCATAGATGTCCTCTTCCTGTGGGTCTGGATCTGTCTGGATCCACTGCCCGATGGACCAGGTTCTGCTCACACAGCACTCTGTCTCTGGCCCTCTCTCTCCCTCTCTCTCAGCCTCCCCCTCGCTCGCCCGCTCAGGCCCATCCTCATAGCACAGGAAATAACTCACAGACGCACAGACACACATACACACAGGGAGAGATAAGGGAAGAAAGAAGCCCTGTGCACACGTGCCTCTTTATAAATGAGCGCTGGTTGTGGGAAGATAAGAATTCAATTTTTAAAAAATGACAAGGGGGGGGGGATTCTATGTTTACCTCTAACATTCCAATCATACACTCAATAAATCATCAGGGCTGAAGTTGTCGAGGTAAAAAAAATATATATATATATATTTCTCTTGCATTAAAAGGTCAGTCCTGTTTCTTTTCTTCCATGAAAAATCTTCCTGCATTTTGCCCTATATATTCCTTTATCATATAATGACAATGCTCTCTAATTACCCTTAACTCTTCCATTTTATGTAAAGTCTAATTTGCTTCCCTGTGACCCAAAACGTACCCCTCTAACTGGGCTTTTATTTGCCTTACAGCCCACTTAAGCTAATAGCTCCCTTAAGCTTCACTCACTACTCAGCACCGCCGCCCTCTCTCCCTCGCTCTGTCTTCTGCTCCTGGTCTCGGCCTGTCTCTCCGTGCCGCCCCCTCTCCCTCTCCACGTTCCAGCGCATGCGCTTGTACGGCCCGCGCCCGGTCCGCGGGTCGAACGGGGCGGGCCGGCAGTACCGGAACGCTGACACGCTGACGCGGCCCATCTGGCACTGGCCCACGTAGAAATGTGAGACGCTGGAACCGGAGGAGCCATGAGCAGAGGGGTCGCCTCGTACCAGGCAGACAGACGTGTGCGTGTGTGTGTGTGTGTGTGTGTGTGTGTGTGTGTGTGCGTGTGTGTGTGTATGTGTGTGCGTGTGTGCGTGTGATGTGTGTGTGATGTGTGTATGTGTGTGTGTGATGTGTGTGTGTGTGTGTGTGATGTGTGTGTGTGATGTGCGTGTGATGTGTGTGTGATGTGTGTGTGTGTGTGTGTGATGTGTGTGTGTGTGTGATGTGTGTGTGTGTGTGATGTGTGTGTGTGTGTGTGTGATGTGTGTGAATGTTTCTGCGGCCTGCAACTTTACCTCAGAGGGTCCGTTTCCTCCAGGGACAGGAAATCGAAGGAGGCGTACGTCAACACAAGCTGTTCCAGACGACTGCTCAGCTGCTGAGAGAACTCTAACAGCTATAGCGATAAACAGGGGCACAGACAAATATGTAAAAAAACAAGGCCCGGCCTACACAATCCCTGCATTTTTACATACTCGTATAGCTCAATCCTGCTTTTTTACGATAACCCACCCTACCCCGCGCCCTGGGGCTCACCCGCGTCCTGATGTAAGGGGGCAGTGGAGCTCGCTGAGGCAGGGAGCTGCGCGCAGTGGACTCCAGGTAAGTAAAGTAAGGCTGGCATGTGCGCAGAAATGTGGGGACCACAAGAGCCAGGCCCTCCCTCTGCAGGTGGTCATGCCTGTGTATCAAAGTGAGTATTTTCTACACGTATAGTGTAGTATCAGAAAACACTCGGAGTTGCCAACTTTCAGGGCTGCCTTGGCGTTAGATTAAATGCTCCCCTCTGAAATAAATCACATTTTAGCGTGAGATGCATTGCCCTCTATGTAAAAAAGCACCGTGTGATGGCGTGAGACCCTCAAAGGGTGAGTCTAATGCCAAAAGCGTTAGAGTTGTCAACTCTTGACACATACATTGAAATACACAAACTATATACAATTAAAATAACTACCATGCTGGTTACAGAACATCCACTCAAAGATAGTGGTGTCCAGACCATACAGGTCCTACTATCCTACTTTACCTGTACACAAGGTGTGCCTGAAACTCATCAGCCTTACGTAGAAGGTTCTGAAGCTGCTGCTCAATCAGATCAAACTTGTCATTCATCTTGTTGGTGGTGTGGTACCAGAGGGCGGATTCTGGGGGAGCCTGCTCCAAGCAGCATTTCCGTCCACATTTGGGGGAAGCCAGAGTACTCTCGACTGAAAATGCGATACGACACGTCACAAAAACGGCATTAGCTAAGTTTTGCCAGTTTACTTGTACGGTTAGCCTGTCCCTCACCATTTCTTGGGTCGGCGGATGCTTCTGGACGGTCTGCTGTCACCTGCTGAAATTTTCCGAAGTACAGACACGGGTCCTCGGAAGATACCTTGTCTGTCATTTTCAAAATCCACCTTTGAAAACATCATTCTGTTAATGTCACTATATTAAGGCTTATTACTTACACGTGTAGCAAAACAACATATTTCACAAACTTTGTAGTAATACTCTTATAACAGTATCGTCGTAGGGCCTATTTGTATCTAGCTTTACATATAAAATACAATAAGCTGAAAGTAGCTTACGTTAGTTTAACTCAAAGAAGTTGTCAATGGCCGCTAGCTAACGCACTAAAAACTAGCCTCACAATATCTTACCTAATGTCTGATATGAGCACAGTTCCCGCCAACCAAAGGAGGTGATCGTTGTCAATGACGTAAGTCGTTTACATTGATTGTACTAGTATTGTTCAAACTAAAAGTCTGGTTGTATGGGTCAGGCCTACGTTAGCCGAGCGTTAGGGCTGATCAATTTAATTTCCTGTCTTAGAGGCTTTCAGTAAATGCAACGTAGTTTTTTGTGATTAATAATAACTCTGATTGCGACCCATCTGAAGAATTAGTGATTGCTTCTCAATCCCACGAAAACGACCATTGTCGGGCGCTAGGGGGCGCGATGTGTCTTCGCACGCATTATTTCCCAGAGAAGGGCGCTTTCTACCAGTTGAGGGTGCTCTAGGAGAGATAATAGCGATTTTATGACATGCTTATGAATGCAAAAATATTATCTCACAGTTTTGATTCTGAAATTACAGGGAAAAACTAGGAGTTATTGGTCGTGCACAATTATGAATAAGCAGGATAAGCAGTTATCAGTAACTTGTGTGTATATGTGTGCGTGCTCCTTTCAGCATTGATATGTTTACACATTTTCATTGCTGAAAGGAATGTCGTCTCTTTAAACAGACCTGCTGCTACGCAAATATCTGCTTTGCATTGACCACACGCGCACACACACACACACACACACACACACACACACGTAGAAGCCGGCCTTGTTGGACAAGTTTGTGGATTTGCATTGACCTCCAACTGTGTGCCTGAAGAAAATAGAATGCCAACTTGTGTTACTGTGCCAGTAAAAGAGGATATGAGGATATGCGTATAGGTTCCAGAATCCCCATCAAGATCCGTAAATCTATCTTGTCTAAATTATGCATGTATTTTGCAATGTAAGTATGGTTACAATAAGCTGATAATGAGGAAACTTTCATTATATTGTGATGAGTATGATTCTGACAATGATGATGATGATGATGATGATTATTATACTACATACATAAGATTTATTTTGAAATGCCCATATTAACAAAACTGTTGCGCTGATATGCTGGCAACAATAAAAGTAATCATACTCCTATTGCATTAAATCTCATAAACGTCATCCAATAAATGAATGAAGAGTCTCCATTAGAGGTTCCCAGACTTGGTCCTGGAGTACACCTGTGTATGCTGGTTTTTGTTCCAACCCAATTGCCATCAAATAATTTCAACAAGCTGTTTATCTTTCTTAATTGGATGCTTTTCATTTTAAAATGTATTATTTACCTTAAAGCATGTTATGCCAGAAATAGCTTTGCAATGGCATGGAGAATATAACTGCCATGTTCATATTGTGCTTATTGCACCATGTTGCAAACTATTACATAAGAAAAGGTAACAAATAAAAGACTGAGGTTAACTAACAGTGCAGGATTGCCTTGTTATTATTTGCTTTGCCTTTAAATTCTTCATTAATGGCTAGTTTTGGTGGCCAGGTGTCAACACTCACAATTTAGGGACCTACAGATTAAATTCAGTGTTTTTAATTTGATCAGTTAAAACTAATTTACCACTTTTTATGTAATTTTTACATGTAATGTAATGTAATCTAGCATAATAAGCACAATATCAGCATGGGAATTGTATTATTCATGGCATACATAGCAGTCAAAATGTGGTTTAAGAGGCTAAGTAATCCCTCTAAACATGAAACACCTAATTAAGGAAAATTAGCAGCTTGGATTGCAGTTGTGGTTGGAACGAAAACCAGCATGCACAGGGGTAGCTAGCTACTCCAGGACCGAGTTTGGGAACCACTGGTCTCCATAAAGGGCGTTCAACAGTTGGTATTGAGTAAAAAGCCGCTGCTGCCAGTTCAAGACTTAACACAAAAAGACCAGTCACATGACACGTTGGGCGCGCTCCCGTGTCCTGCCTCCCTTCTGCTGCTCAAGGCAAGCATCAGGCGGAGAGCTTCAGCGAAAGAGAGCGTCCTCCCGCTCGAACCATCAGCGGCATTCTGGCGGAGGAGACTGCCAACCTACAGCCAGTGGTTAATCAGGGCGAAAATCTGCTCTTACTGCTGAAAACCACTGCCTTCTTCCGGAGTCTTCTACAGAAGAGGGCCGTCCAATGCATATGCGCTTCAACGGATAATGGAATACCGCGACTGTAAAGAGGGGTTTTGTGGCATGTGATATGGGGATTGGCGTGCGTCGGGGATGCGATACTAGAATGAGAGGGAAAGAGGGCGTTCGTTAGTTTTCCAGCGTCTCCGCTAACGTTAGCTACTACTGATAGCTACTAGTGTATCAAGCGAGTACCAACCAGATATTTTGATCCTATCGCATGGGGCTGTGTGCGTTTTTCAAGCTATCTCACTGGCTGTATAACTGTTAGCTGGCTAATTACCTAGCTACCCCATCTACTGATAACTGTAACTACTCAGCTAGCCAGATAAGAACCGTCATACAACATATACCCTTCTGCCACTAAGATAATGCGTTCAGATACGTGTTGAATATTTTATGCCTTTTCTTATTTTGAAAAGCTCTGCTACTATACTGAATGGGAGAGAAGAGAGCAGCAGACGCGGCGTACTTCCAGTAATGCTGATTGGGATATTCAGTTGGATCTGAACAGCGGCGAAGTGGAGACGCGGTACTCTGCGGACACAGTTTTTGCTCCTGGACTTTTCTTGATGGCAGTTGCTTGATTAAAATACTTTCTTTCAAAACATTTGTTGGAGGCGAAGATGGGATTCTTTGTTCATTAATGACATATAAACTCACAATCTGGAGGAAAAATAGCATTACAAAGCCGTGTACAGTTCATTACTGCTTGCATGATATAAGCGCACAGTTGCTTTGGTAGCTCATAGCTAGCTAAGTAGCAAGCTCGCTAAAATTGCCTCTGAAACTTGACAGCATAAACGATGGCGAACGACTCCATACAAGTAAGTTAAAGTTTCATACAGCTGTTGCTTCTGATGGCATAACGGCATTTTTGCATGTTCCCTTTTCTGAAATATGAACCCGTCTACGCTCTCCACGTGTCCTTTTGTATTATACCAATAATCCGAAACGGTTTATGGTGCGTTGTCACGTCACGGGGCTGGTTTATGATCGAGTGTGTTTGGTTGCTCGAGCGCTTTCCAAATGGAATTAAATGTTCGGGGCAGAACATACGCGATGCGATGGGTGACGAATGAGATTCAGAACTGCAGAGTCACCTTGACGTTCTGGTCCGGGTGTTTGACTCAATTTGAAGCGGGTACCTACAATACTGGCAGGTGTTTACGAATACAGATCCACAGCATTCAACCGAGACCCCTGCTGCTTAGTTCCTGGACAGTATGTTCGAGATACGTTGCTCATTGCTTATGAGTGTCAAATATAAATATTTATACGTGCAGTCACCTGTTAACTGCAGTGTGTGTGAGTGCCTTAAAGAAAATAATATGAGAGAACCTGTTTCACCACTTTGAAAAGCGTTACGCCTTTTGAGGATTTACAGTATAACAGTTTATGGAGCTTAGATAAATGCGGCTTTGATATACATGGGTTTTTTTTTTTAATGAGTGGCCGACAACTAAGTCAGTTCTACTTGCAAAGAAAAAAAAAAGGTGCAGAGAGGTCACCCCATTAAAGGTAATATAGGAACAATACAATGGATGCCACTGAAGAGGTTGTTTTTGCATTTTACATTTCTGCAAAGTGTGTTGTTTGTATGTGGAGGTGTTAAGAATAGGGCTTAATTAAGTATTAGGTTACACAGTTCCACCCCGAGGCCCTTGAAACCAGTGGTGTGGAGGATATTAAAAATTAAACCGTGTTCTCACACTGGCATCAGTGCAGCGCCTTGTCTCCCCTTCCCAGCATGGCTGCTCCTGTTTCTCGGCGACGGCGTAGGTCGCTAACTGACCAGCTGCGAGACTGGGCCTGGGACCGGGCCTCGGTGCTCTGCAGAATAACGCTGGGAAAGATGGTGGTCTGTTGACTTCCTGTGCAATGCTGGCAGTAATCTCATGGGCCTGACTGCTAGCCTATATCCTCCCCAGAGCTACTGTAGTGCTGATTATCAAATGTGTGTGTGTGTGTGTGTGTGTGTGTGTGTCTGTGTCTGAGAGCCTCTGGCTAGTCTTTTTCATTTTAACTGACTCTGCTTTAATGTCCACTGTATAGTTGTTTCTCTGTATGGTGCTTCAGCCGCCAAAAACGTTCTGCTGGCTGTCGGACCTTTACGTGTTGAAATTCGTGAAACGCTGGATTGCACTCGCCAAAGCAATGGGAGGCCTGGGCCTAATGGTTCTTTCGGCAACATAGCCAAACTCAAGTGAAATGGGTTTTGACATAGGCTAATGGGTAAGGAACCGCTCTTGTACCCAGCAGGCTGCTGATTCAGTTCATCATTGTGGCACTGCTATTTTGCCCTTGAATGAGGTACATAAACTCTATTGCTTGTGGAAATGTGTGGCTGTTCACTTGAGTAATGTCTTAAATTAAAGTCCATAAGTTCCAGTGCGTGAGGGTTTATGCCCAGCAAAAATAAACAATCAGCTCAAGTATTTTTCCGATGTATTGCTGCCATTAGTTTGAGGCGGTGGAATTTGTCCCTCGACTGGCTCCAGATCACAGAATTTAACAAACTTTAAAAGGAGCACTGGAGAATCACCCTCCATTTTTCTCATTTTACATTTCAATAGCTTTGCCTGCCTGCTCTCTATTCTGTCAAACACTGTTCACACACCTTCCCTCGGGTGTGATTAAGTCTCTCCCTCTCCCTCTCTCTCTCTCTCTCTCTCTCTCTCTCTCTCTCTCTCTCTCTCTCCCCCTCTCCCTCTCCCTCTCCCTCTCTGGGTGGGTCAGGTCGTGCATCCTATTCATGCAGGCGGCAGTGTTAACATGTTGACATTCAAGCTTTTCCATATGGGAGTTGTTTGCCCTTTTCGCTGGGCGTTCGCGGCGGCCTTGGGGAGGGAGAGGCCGAGGACGAGGAGCCGGCGTCGGGAGGAGAGCCCCGGCGGTCAGACAGGTTGGAGAACAGAGGAGGCCATTATCCGCGCGGCTCGCTCTCCCCTCCGCGGCCGTGCGCTCTGCCTCCTCCTCACGCCGGCCAATCGCTCGCCGCGGCGTCCTCCACAGTGCCGCCCTTTGTTCCGCACAGGAAGACAATGATAATAACAACTGTACCCCACTGCCTCACATTTCCTCATAAAGGTCAAGGGGGAAGAAGAAGAAGAAGAAGAAGAAGAAGAAGGGGGTGGGGTGGTCATTGTTGAGCGCTGGTGTCTGCTTCAGCTCAGACAACACCGTCCTCACGAATCCCCAGCTGCTCACCGTGTTTCATGCTGCTCACAGTGTTTCAGGATATAAACCTGTTTTTCTGACCGCAGTGGATCTCTGTCAGATCCACACGCACATGATGGAGGCATACAAATTCATGCCCAACCCATGCAAAGCACATGCTACTTAGTATTTAAATGACGCTGAACGCACAATGTTTTTGTCATGCTCTTGTACACGCCTGTCAATGAACTTATGAGTCCATAACAAAACAAGTTCATGAATATATACCATGCTCCATATGTGCTTTATGTCTGACACATAATTTGTAAACTGTGTCCCATATTTTATATTTTTTGGAGTTTGTCAATGACCCCCCCTTCTTTCTGGTTGAAGGTTAACAATTGAAAACTTTATTATGCAATTGTCTCATTGCATAATACATTTGAAAATAATATCTTATTTTTTTTAATGGGCCCACAGGCACTGTATAAAAGAGTGCTACCATGTCAATGTTCAACCAAACTCTAATCTTCATTTCAGTTTGTGTTGCCTCTCTCCCTAAAACTTTCGTTCTTGTCCTGCCCAAGCTGAGTTTGGCTGGCTCACGTGGAGCGGCATAATTTGCGGGACGATGCGGGTTGGAGAAGGGGTGTCATTCTCTGGATCGCCTGATCCGTTGGGCTACTGAGGGACAGGGTGTAGGCGGTGTGTCCCTAGCTAACACATGGGCAATTAGAATAGATTGGGTACAATTGGCTACTAATTCTATAAATTGCTTGCCATTATTTCGCGAGCTAACATTCATTAATAGCCAAACGTTATATTTCCTTTCGGCGATGGTAAGCTACTGAACTTTTGTTCAGTGATGATGCAGTCAGCTTTTAGTCGCAGCCGGCGTTTTTAGCCTGCACGAATCTATTTCTTCCCAGCAACAGGGACGATTCTTTCACCTGATACATTTGTTTCTTAACTAAAAATAAACTGTCCATAGCTACATTACTTTGGCCAGTTAGCCGTGGTATACGCGGGATAATACCTTATGTGCGAGTCAGTTATGAGGAACTAACTGCCCGACAAGGCGGTGCTCCGGCCCAGCACGAAGTGGACTCATAGCTGACTCAGTTATAGGGTATTATTCCTTACGTATTTCAGGTCATGGCAAGATTACACTTCCAGACTGTTTTAGTTTGAGGAAAATCCGAAGGAGAGCTTTAAAACAGGCTTTAACGAGCTGCCACCAGCTCAGCACCTCGCCATTGGAGATCAGTGGAGCGTTACACAGATGATAAGGTACGAGTTGCAGGCACGGTGGCCAGTTTCCTCCCCTATACCCCTGGGAGCCTGGCCAAACACAGAGTGTGTGACAGCAGGTGTGATAAACGGGAGGGCGATAAAGTTTGCTCCTCCCAGTACCCCCTGTTTAAGCGGGTAAGTGTCCTCTCTCAACCTTCCCCCCCTCCCCCTCCCACCTCAGGCCATTTTGAATCGATCTTGTCGCAGCCGAACCGTATTATGGTTCTCGTCTCTTCTCCTTCCCCAGCGGCTCTATCTCCTCATATTGCCCAGCAGGCTTCTGGGAAAGGGCTCTGGCTGTCAGTGCAGCCTTCTTACGTAACCCCCTGTGAGACCGCCTCATTAGTTTGCCACCCGAGGCTTCTCCCAATGCATCGATCTTGACTCCTCATTAATTTATTTGCTCTTTTTTCCCCGTTGTGTGTGACTTCTTCTCTGCACTTGGTCCTTGCTGGTACAGGCCCAGAGCGGACCGGTGGGGGGGGAACGTCTACGTCACATCTGACTGCGTCACTGCTTCCCTTGGATCGGAAATTTAAAGACGAGCTCTGTTCATTCTCACATTTCCTCTTTATCTTCATCCCGTATGGGCAGACATGTGCATGGGTACAGTAGTGCCATTATGAGGATGGGACAAAGCGGTTCAGTGTAGTTCTCAATGAAGCCAAGGCAGACCGAGAGAGCCTTTTTCCTTCATGTTTTTCTTTTTTTTTCTTTTTACTTTAGTGATTGATAATTCACTGTCTTTCTTTACCTTCTTTTTTCCTTTTGGGATAATAGTAAAGGTATATCTGTGTGAAGATGATGGTTTGCAGTATGATGGCAAGATTCTTTTGTTGACCGTATTAATTGTTGCTTTGTTCAGCTAACTTTACATTCATTGATTATAATTGGGCCTTCTGGAACCTTCTTGTTGATAACACACTTGTATTCCTGAGGCTAACGCTGATGTTCGTTTGGCTCTTTTGTGAGTCTCTGTATAAGAGTGTGTTCAATGATTGTATAACATAATGTAATAATTAGAGACAATTCATTACCAGCTGAAACGTGCTTTCACTTGATAATCTCCCAGTAACTTACACTCATACTGGCCAGCTGTAAGCCATGAATAGATGTGTATGCACAGCAGCTGTTGCTGTTGAAGTCTCCTCGGGCAGAAGTGGGTGGAGTGAAGGTATCCCTCTGAAACCGTTTTTCCTTGGCTGTCCGTGTGTGTTAACAGTGCAGGCTTCAGACAGTGGAGGCCAGACTTCGCTGTAAACTGATCTGTAACAGAGTCTGTTCTTCCGCACGCACGTACATGCGCGCACACACACACACACACACACCCACACTGTGCTGGTTCCGTCAGAAGACCAGCTGTCCTCTCTGCTCCCATAGGGCTCTTTACCGTTTCACTGGAAGCCCCCACCAGCACTCTCCCATAGTAACCACACGTCCAAAACTCAACATAGGTTTCTCACAGCGAGAGGCGTCCCCCCCCCCCCCCCCCCCCCCGCCCTGTGCTGTCTGTGGCTGTTTTTCAGCTGTCATGTAGTGCATAATTGTTCCTTTTGCCCCCCCTCTGTGTGTGTGTGTGTGTGTGTGTGTACTGTAAACTGGTTTTGCATTACAGTATTAGTGAAAGAAAATTACAGAGAATTTGACCAACTGTTCTGAAAGCTCTTAATTACGAGGAGTTAGTGAATCAGCCTGTCAGTCTGGCGTTTGGTGGGCCCGCACCACTGCTCGATGGCAGTGACTTCAGGAGAAAATTAAGAACATGTCTTTAACACAGGTCGGCTGTGCCTAGCTGATGGATCATATTGCTTGTTTTTTTGGTTGAGTAGACAAACATTTGCAAAGATGAACAGTCATAAAGATAGAGACAGCTGTGTTTCTGACAATACCGCTGTGCGTGGGCCCAACACATTTGTAAAACCGTTGCACCACTCTAGAGTTTGGGAGAGACCGAGTCATGGGCAGAGAGCTGGGTAACCTGAGTGCAGTCACCTGTGGTTGCGCTGTCATGGCGATGGCAGCGAGGCGATGACGTCGCGCGTTCGCGGCGTCTCCGCGGGCGTGGCTGCACCGAGAGGACGGAGGGTTTCGACGAGGAAGCAGAAAGGAAGCGGAGGGTAGAAGAGAAAGAAGAGATGAAGGACAGGGTGAACGGAAAGGCTTGAAGAGTCACCGCCCGCAGTCTACAGCTCCCCGCTCACACCGTGTCCCTCCCAAACCTGAAGAGCAGCCCGGCTAATGAGCTGGAGCTCCTCTGCTCCCAGCTGCCCTTGTTTGCTTTGTAGTTCAGGGACAGCTTGACCCAGGGGTTGAATTACACAGCGTGGTGTCGTGCTGTGTGTGTGTGTGGGGGGGGGGCTTTGCGGGATACGGGTTGGAGATGGTGGCGGCCTTGATTTCGGGTCGTGACCCAGTGCTACTAACAAGACGCTGCCAAAGAAAGAATTAAAGTAAGCGAACACTTCGGCACAGATGTGTGATTTGTTATTAGATGCCAAGGTTTGTAGGTCATTGTGCACCAAATCTCCATTAGGGCTCCTTCTGATACCAGGTCCAGGCTGCAGTTTCCCGTCTCGCTGGTCCCTTTCTCTCTCCAGCGCATCTGTGTTGAACCAGAGAGGTTTGTTCTCTTCCAGGTCCCGGACACGCCCCTGCCCACTGGTGTAATTTGGGCCACGTCATGGAGAGGAACGTCTTATGTGTCAGACATGAAGGCCTGCTGCTGTAATGAGCAGTCAGCTGTGCCTTCTTTTGTTTCTTCTGTGTTCACTCATTCGACTGATTTTAACCAAAAACAGTCTGAACACCCTTTGTGGGGCCCCATTGGAATCCATGTTGTTCAAGGCAACGGCTGAAACCCTGCAGTCCAGATATGCCGATAGTTTTCACAACCGCAAAGTAAGCAGAAAAGCAGATGGTGTGTGATTAATTTTTAATAAAATAAAATAAGAATATGTGGGTAATTTTGTATTTGTACTGAGGACGTAATAATGCTGCATGTAAACTGAATAAAAGGCATGACTCTTGGTCATAGAGAAGTCTTTAATAGCAAAAGCACTTTCTGCGATTTCTGCCTGCCAGATGAAGGCTGGACAGTGCACATTTGCAGCTACTTTAAAAACACGTTTTTGTTAGTGGAACCATGTGATCAGGCTTTGGTCTTTAGATGTAGGCTTTTCTCATGAGTCTCCCTCCGTTAGAGGAATTGTTGCGATGAACTAGGCAAAAACTTGTTTGCCGTTTTCCTGATCAGTATCATTAGCTAGCTTGCCTACACATTGCTAACTAATTAGCTGAAATCTACTTTCAAAACAGACTTAACCAAGTGTAGCATGTTTTAAAATGAAAGCGTCTCACCTTAGGCAACAGCACTGTTTTGAATCTTTTTTTTTTGTATGTAGCTACGTTTTATCCCTATTCTGTTGACGAGAAACAAAAAGAGGAACCAGATGAGATTAAAATCCTATCCACAAAATTGTTTAAATGATTAGTTATGAATGATATTATAGGTGGTTCTTCTCTCTATTATATCTAAATTTGTGATGGACACTTTTAGGTGTAAAAAACGCCTAAAAATTAAAAATAGTCAGTGAAATTCATATCCAGCAACAATATTTAAATACATATCTTCATATTACAACTAATGTGTGTGTGTGTGTGTGTGTGTGTCATTAAAACATAATGCAGTGGTAATTAGACGTGAAGTAGATGGTAAGTGGACATTATTTTAATCAATGCCCATTCTGAAAGTGTGAAGCTGTTGTGGCTCAAAAAAAATATGGTCAGGTGAAATTCTACGTATTTTGGTTGTATTTATGATATAATAGGAGTGTATGTAAGTTAGAGAATAATACAGCACAGCTCTATGCAAACCGAAAAGGAACAAAACAACCTTTACACTGAAGGTGATTGCCCTCTGGTGCTGAGTAAAGGTATAGATCTTCGTACAGCAGTTACACATTTAGCCCTTGGTGTAGGCCCCTTCTTCCTCAAATCACCATCCTCAAGGGCGGAGAACTGCCACCCTTCCTCCTCCCTTCACCTGGGAGTCAGGTGTGAAGCCAGTCTGGCCCTAATTGTTCAGTTAAATTACCTGGGGGGTGAGAGAACCTGGGCCAGATTTTGATTTACAGATCCCCGGTGTCGGTCCTTTCTAGTATTACGCTAACTTGGTGCACTTGATGAGCAGCAGGGTGTGCTGGCTTCTTTTGTTACTCAGCGCTTAAATGATCAATTGAAAGCAGTTGATTACACCATTAACTCTCCTCACCTTGTTTTTTTGGTCTGAATTGGTTGCTAATTTTTAAGGGCGCTTTCACACATGCCTTGTTTAGCCTGGTTGATTCGAACCCTTTTGCGTTTACCACCTTGTTGCGGTTAATTTGGGCAGGCACGAACACCGCAATCGCACTCTGGTGCCGACCAAAACAAGCGGGCTGAGACCGCCAAGAGAGGGTGGTCTAGAGAGGGCTTCCAAGCTAACTCTGAAGTGGTTACTTTGCAGTGAGAAAGCAATCGACTCAAGGAACCAAAAAACAACTCATCTGCTGTACAAAACTCTACTCATGATGGGACACTTTTGCGTTGAATTGTGGGGCAGCACATTCTGTTTGTAGCATTAGCGACTAGGTAGCTTGGTAGCTGGAAACAGTGAGAAAGACAACACATCCTATGGAGGTGTCTGGAGGCAGCCAGTTGTCTTATCAAATGTATCAACACGTTGTTTTCAAGACATAGCCATGATTCATGTTCCAAGTGAATATTTTGTGCATATTCGGATCACTGTATACCATCCAGAGAATGGCAACTCATAGAATTATCCATACACGTAGCTGCTCCATTTTAGATAGGCCTACTTTGTTGTATTTTTGTCCCAAAGGAAGACGATAAATTTCCCGAAACAAAATTCTGGCCAACAAGAGAACAATTTGCTCGCATATGCCATTTGTTTACAAGCTATGGTCCGCTGTTAAATGAAGCTGTGTGAACACAAAATGAACCAAAGGGAAAGGGCAACATCGTAACATCTTAGTCCGCGATTCAGGACAAAGCAACCGAATCACAGCTGTGAAAACGGCCTCGGGTGAAAATAAAAACCAGCACTCCCTGCGGCTCTCCGGGACCGGGGATTGCCGACCCCAGACTTAGTTGGGAAATGGCAATCCATTCTGTTCATTAGTTGATGAAATCTAACTCATTTTTATTAATGTGTCCATCTGTGTGGATTAATAGGCAGAAACAGGCCTGGAGATAAGCATCTTTATCTGTGAAGCTCTCAGGCCCCGTGCCTGTAATCAGCTGTAATCTGCTCTACCATTAAGTCGGTGTGCAGGGCCTTATGAATTCATCCCCTCCACTCTCCTGTGTTTTTCTGTCTCTCTCTGAAAAGGGTGAATTGTGTCATTTGTAGCGGGTCATTTCTGAAAAGCTGTGGGTGTAACCAGACCCCCCTCTTCCTTCCACTGGAGACTTTTGTGTGATGTAATGTGCAGTGGGGGGTGGGGGGGGGTCTGTGGAGGGGGACGCAGTAGCAGCTCTCTGTGATGGTCTTGTTTTTCTTTATCTGCTCGTGCATGCAGAACTGGGGGGGTCTTGCAGATCTGGGGCCTTACTTATAAACCTGGTCTTGGAAAGATTAAAGAAACTCCCAAGTTGTGCATCGGTTTGATTTCTTAAAATAGCTGAGACCAAAAAAAGGTTGCTTACATTCGTTTAAAGTGGCGTATGCATCTATGATATACATGCTTTAATATTACCTGGTCTTGTGAATGAAACTCAAAAGCAACTCCAGCTGGTACCTTGCTCCCAGATCCCTGGTAGGATCTAGTGCGATCTTCTGGAATCTCCCTGCTGGTGGGAAAGCCTACATTTGCCACTGCTAGAAACTCCCCAGTGTGCAGTTCATCAGTGGCAGTGATAACTGTTTTGCAATATCATTTGATAGTTGGTGAGGTAGATGATGTGTTTTCTTTGATATGTGTTTTTCAGTAAGAGTGAAGTCACATAGCCACGTGTATACATCTGCACTGCACTCCTGCCCAGGAATTCAGAGCACAGGCTATTTTGTGATATTTGGGCGTAGAGCGGGCACTGGGAGAGGGAGTGAGGTATTAGTCACAGCTGATCTGCTTCACATTTGAATGGGTCTGTTGTAATATCCCTGCCCTGCTTTAGCCTGGGTCTGCAGCACGGGGCCGTCTGCTCCAGCACTGCACCGGGACCTTCATTATCAGGTAGACCTGAACACCAGCCAATCATGTGGCAGCTAAATGCATGAAATCATGCAGACATGGTCAAGAGGTTCAGCTGTTTTTCAGACCAAATGTCAGAATGGGGAAGAAATATGATCTCAGTGACTTTGATCATGGAATGATTATTGGTGCCAGACAGGGTGTATGAGTCTAAAAAAATAAGTCTAATAAATACCTAATGCGTATATATACACACACGCATGCACACGTGTACACATACACACATGCACAGAGACACACATATATATACATACATGCATACACATGCATGCACAGACACATATACACGTGTACACACACGCACGTACGCACAGACACATGCATACACACAGACACACACATGAGGTCACACGTACGCACAGACACTCATGCAGACACACACACAGACTCAAGGGTGAACCTGTTGCAGAATTCACAGAGGATTTGGAAGGAGCGAGGCGGGAATTGCACGTCTGTCCCGGGTTATTACGTGTTCAGACGGGCATTAGGAAAGCCAGCCATACAGAGTGCTGTACTGGATAAGCCCAGGCTTTGACAGTGCTTCAGTCGTACAGTGGGCGAGTGCAACAGTGTAACTTAAATACAATGCACTTTAGCCCAGCCCCGGCCCGGCCCCTGGTGCTAGCCGGGTGGACCTTCGCACAATGAGAGCATTCATGTCCGTTTGCCCTGCTCCAGCTGTAGACGGATGGTAAATGCTTCTCACACACTGGGGTTCCCCCGCCCCCCCCCCCCCCCCCCCCCTCTTTGGCCGTCCTGTGCTTACAGCAGGCCGGCGTTTAATACACTGTGTGTTTATTCAGTCAGAACCCAGGCCCTTTATCTCTCTGTGTGCGGTCCCAGGGCATCCGGGTCCAGCTCGCAGGTCGGGGTCACCGACTCAGAGCTGCAGTGACGAGTAGATGAGGTCAAAGGTCATAGGCTAGAGCTGATCTTGGGATGACATGTGACGGGATCGTCACCAGAACAAATTAGAATTTTTCTCATGTGCATTTTCTCCAGAATTCTCCCTGGATTGCAAAAAAGAAAAAGAAAAGTCTTGTGTATTAGTCTTGTAATGAGACTTTTTGAAGTAACTTTTTGCTTGACGAGTGGAATTGTCTTACCCCATTGGCAAATCTTGAAATAAGTCAAACTCTCATTGCAATCTTTTTGTCTTATTTAGCAAAAAAGTCATTGAAATAAGATTTTAAGTCTAAATATAAGACTAAATTGCTTGTTGACTTCTTTTTTATTGGACTGCAGTTCACTTTACTGATGTGTTTTGGCCACTGCATGCATTTGCATGGGTGGTTTCATGGGAAGATTTGAGTTTTCATGATATTGATGGTAACTGACTTACATCTGACTATTTAACTATGTCTTGGTTTTTAATTGTCGTGTGTGTGTGTGTGTGTGTGTGTGTTTGTTGTTTGAATGACATTGCCTCACTGGAAAGAGGTCATGTTTGCCTGTCTTTAGTCGACTTTACAAAAAGTACAGAGATAATACAGAAGACTTCTCTTCTAAGGCCTGTATTATGAAAACATGGATTTGAATGCTGTGTACACAACGTTCAGGTGGCAGTGCCCTGGCACAGCCCTAAAAGCAGGCAGTATGCTGTAATGCTGAGCAGTTTGTTCAATAGAGCTCTCTTTGGTAATTCAGTTAACACACAACCCCCTCTGCCCAGCAACACAAAACTAAAGTGAGTACCCCCCCTCTCTCCCCCCTCCCCAGAGACACTCTGCCTTTGTCCCAGCCCTCGCTGCCAAAATAAAGCCCCCATTCCCCTCCCCCCTCTGTTCTGTTCTCTTACAGAGACATTGAATCAGGGTTTAAGGTTACAGTTTAGTCATGTCTCTGCGCTTTGTAGCTCAGGGCTGGGTCAGAAACACAAACAGTGACGTCAGTTAAGGAGGTGCTGGGAACATTAGCTACAAGTTGAAAAGCGCTCCCTGCTCCTCTCCTTTCCACTCTTCCCCCTCACTGGGGCTGTTACATTGTCCTACCCCTCACTGGGGCTGTTACACTTTGTCCTACGCCCTCACTGGGGCTGTTACACTCTGTCCTACCCCTCACTGGGGCTGTTACCCTCTGTCCTACCCCTCACTGGGGCTGTTACGCTCTGTTCTACCCCTCACTGGGGCTGTTACCCTCTGTCCTACCCCTCACTGGGGCTGTTACGCTCTGTCCTACCCCTCGCTGGGGCTGTTACCCTCTGTCGTACGCCCTCACTGGGGCTGTTACACTCTGTCCTACCCCTCACTGGGGCTGTTACACTCTGTCCTACCCCTCACTGGGGCTGTTACGCTCTGTCCTACCCCTCACTGGGGCTGTTACACTCTGTCCTACCCCTCACTGAGGCTGTTACACTCTGGTTGTTGACGGTTGGCTTATCAGCTGCTTCTGAATAGTCTAATGAGTGTATTCAATCACTTCCATAGTGCAGGTATAAGAAAGCTTTCAGTATCTAGTCTTGATTCCTTGACAGTCAAGGGAACCATTATGAGGCTGAGAAATAAGACAAAAACTGTGGGCCTTATGTTGTCAAACGCCAATAACAGACCCCAAAGGCAATCAAATACTTAGAATTCAATCTCATTTATTGCTTCCAGTGTGCTGGACCAAAGGAGCAGAAATAGAAAAACAGTCTGTCTAAATACATACAGACTGTACTGTTTGTGTGTGTGTGTATATATATGTGTGTGTTTGTGTGTGAGTGTGCCTGTATGTGTGTTTGTGTGTATGTGTGTCTGTGTACATGTGTTTGTGTTTGTGTATATGTGTGTGTGTTTGTGTATGTGCAAGCGTGTGTATGTGTATTTGTGTGTATATGTGTATGTGTGAGTGTGTGTGTTTGCGTGTGTGTGTCTGTGTTTGTGTGTGTATGTGTATATGTGTGTGCATGTATGTGTGTCTGTGTTTATCTGTGTGTGTGTGTTTCGGCCCTCTGTCTTTAGCTCCCTCTGTTTTCTCCTCCCTCTGCTCGCTGGTGTTCCCACACACGTCCCTGCGTCTGTCTGTGCCTCTCCTCTCTCCAAGAAACCCCCGAGGAAGCTCTTGGGGACAGGAAGGAAGGAGAGAAAGAGGGAGGAAGGAAACGAGGGTGAAACAGGAGGAATATCTGGAGAAATAGGAGACGGTGGGGGTGGGTGGAGCTGGAGAAGGTGGAGGGGGGAGGTGAAGGCTACTGGATGTCAGAGTTTGGTGCAATGGGGTAGTTAAAAGGTAGTATCAGTGAGTGTACCTGCCTCTAACCCTACAGAGCTTAGTGACACTGTGAGGCTGTGTGTGGGAACCAGAATAGGCTGTGAACCCCGGACAGGCTGACAATAATCATCCAAAAACAGGCCCCTGCTCTCCCTCTCCACACCACCGACTTTCAGATGATGTCAGCGAAGAGGAATCTCTGGAATTCTTCCAGAATTGTCTTGATGCGATTGTCGGCGATCCGGGAGCGGAGCTGAAGCGCGATTGGCTGGATGGCCTTTGGAAGCCACTCGACGGCCCGGTGTCCTTGTGCCACTGCACTCTGAACAGTGCTGCTCTGTGCGCGGGTGCTAGCTCCACCTCCACGGGCTGCCGGCCGGGATTGTCATTGTAATTAGGGGGGGGTGGGGGGTGGTTATTGAGTGCACAGCTAAATGACTCCTGACTTCTCCGGAGAGTCAGCCTCTGGTCTTGTTTTATTCATAACTCTGTTGCTCTCTGTCTATTATTCATCCATACTCGCCCATCTCTGTCACCTCCCTTCAAAGCAGCTCAATTCCACTTTGACTCTCTGGGCTGTTTATTTTAGTTGTCGCGTGTAAACAGAAGTTTGGGGCAGAGCGGCGGCAGGGTTGGGTGATAATTGGAATTCTGAGTCTGTCCTTCAGGCTCCAGCCTGTTTAGGGGGACTGAATAGAACCTCCTTTTGGGGGGTTACTGTGTGATCGAAATGAACACAGGCCAACTCTTCTCTCTCTTTTTTCTTTTTTTTCCCCCTGTTGCCATTTTGTCACTCTGAACAGAACTAGACCAACTGGACCAATGGACCAAAAAGCTTCCCAGCCTTTCTATTTGTGTTTCCATCCCTTGTGTTTACTTCACAGTACGTTCATAGATCTATGCCCCCCCTCCCCCCCCACTGCCGTGAAGCCCAGCCAATCAAGGGAAAGCAAGAGGTATTCTTTTTTAACAGGATGTCAGACAGTTCAACCGTATAGAAAACAGAAGATTAAATGGTTCTTTATGGAATCAGCAGTGTTGCAAATGGTGAGCTCATTTCGCCAGTGGTGTTCTGTGTGTCTCTGTCATTATGTATTGAGATTAGTGTGCTTCTAGCTTTACAGAATTGCAAAAAAGACTCTTTGCTGGCAACTTCATTATGGCTGTTGCTTACTGTAGGCCTCTGTCTAGCGCTCAACACCAGTGTTTAAGCTGCCTCCAATTAAGATGAGGGCTTTTGCAGTTGTGGCTAAATTGAATTCAAAGTGGTTAGATTGTTTCCTGCAAAAGCTAGTGTTTGTTGCATTTGTTTAACTTACTTGCACAAAGTGCGTGAATGCTGTACATGAACGCGTGATCTTTATCTATACAGACAAGCAATTATCTCTAGCAAGCAATAGCAAGAGTACGAATCTAGATGTAAACACATATTGCAGCCAGCTAAGGGGATAACATTGAGATATTTCACCAATACTACCATTCTTCTGTGCGATTTCCACTAGCTGGTTGTCAAGCACCTTTCCCAAGAGTTTCTATCTTGCTTACAGACAACAGCTTCAATGTGCAGCTTAATAGCTAGTACCTGCCTTGCTACATGTGCTGAGGTAGCCCAGTTCTACTCCACATAGCTCTAGTTCAGACCTGGGTTTAAACCATAACAGTGAACAAGCACCTGTTAACCACTTGGACCAGGAACTGTGGGTCAGGAACAATAGTTAGGACTTTTCTTGCATGTTCAGGAAGCACTCATGTGCAGGAAGTTCCTCCAATATGGAACTCTGTGACATCATGTTAGATCCCACCCAAGAAGAAGCTGAAGTCTCCAGTGATGACATCATTACCAAGCTGAAGCAGGTTGACATTAGACATACCAAAGCCTCACATTGTCATTGACAGAGAAATGGTTTCCTTTGGAAGGTTTTTGACTTTACTTGCATTAAACTGATCAATATTTTTTTTATGTCTTTTTTTATTTGCAGTAGACGGCTTTACAATTTGAGTAAAAGAACATATTTGCCTTTGCCTGCACTATTCCTTAGTACTAATTACAATTTCAAACCATAAAATCTGCCATATTCAATGAAATAAATGAATATTTGGAGACTGGTTTTCTAATTCACAAACGTACTATTTATTTGTAAAAAGCCTTATACAATATGTTGTCAAAACAATCTGCTAAACTACATTCTTCCCTTTTAAACCCATAGCATATGGCTATTGCCATAGGCTAGGCCTATATTAAGTTACATTACACATTTGATGAGAACTGGAGAGAGGGTATTGATGACTCCATTTTAAAGTTGGGAATCCTAAACTGTTTGAGGAGGGGGAACGTACATTAGCCACCTGGGACTGCTGTCCAAAATAATTACGTGCCTTAAGAAAGACATTTCCTAAAATACCTCTGTAGCTTTAGTTGTGTTTAGGTTGAGACATTCCTACAAAACATCTGTTCACCACGGGGTCTGTTTCAACATGGCTTTGCATTTAAACAGAAGTTGTAAAAAAACATTAAGTTCAACAACAAGGTTTCAGCACTGATCAGGCCCCACTGAGCATCCACACAGCAAGTGTTCCTTTTCAATGCTCCAGTTTTACTGAAATAGGTCATTTTAAGAAAAACTACTTTTCAGTCATGTCTCAGTATTGGTGTGAAGAGGAAATTGGATTGGATTTGCCCACCGGAATCAATATTGCCTTTCAACAAAGCGAATTTCCCGAAAATTGATTTAGAGCTTGTCATTTTAAAACAAAGATGTGTTTCTTCCACGTCTTTGCATTGCAGCTCAGTTGGGCTTAGAAAATTGGAATGAAGGTGGCTTTTTCACAGCAACAAAATGGGTTTTTGAAAGGCACTTCCGCTGATTGAAGCCTGGCAACATTTCAATACTGTATTGAAAATTAATGACACATTAATTAAATCACTTTTACCTTAATTACAGTGCGGCTGCCGTGTTCTGGCACATTGTGTGACACCGTTCTTCAGCGACTGATTTGCTAGTTTCCAGTGTACAGCAGGGCTATTCAAAGTAGCGGATCAAATGCTGAAAATGCAACCCATCACAGGTGTACACTTGCCCCTTTGGCACTTGAGCTTGATATGAATAAAAAAAATCATATTCAGGTTCATCAGAAATGGACTGTGTAAAAAAAAATCTCCATGCGTTCAGTGCATTTTTCACGAAGGTATCCACTTTGTGTGAACACATGTAAAACTCATCTTATTTGTACTTTTCATAAATAGTACAGGCGGCACGGATGGTGCAGTGGGTAGCACTGCCGCCTCACAGCAAGGAGGTCCTGGGTACGAATCCCCGTCGGCCGGGACCTCTCTGTGTGGAGTTTGCATGTTCTCCCCGTGTCTGCGTGGGTTTCCTCTGGGTACTCCGGTTTCCTCCCACAGTCCAAAGACATGCAGGTCAGGCTGATTGGAGAGTCTAAATTGCCCGTAGGTATGAGTGTGTGAGTGAATGGTGTGTGTGCCCTGCGATGGACTGGCGACCTGTCCAGGGTGTATTCCTGCCTTTCGCCCAATGTATGCTGAGATAGGCTCCAGCCCCCCTGCGACCCTGTTCAGGATAAGCGGGTTAAGATAATGGATGGATGGATGGATAAATAGTACATGGAAAAAGTATTTGGCCAGTATGCAGGTTTTAAAAAAAGAACCTGTCCCTCTGGAAGAAGCGGTTGCAGAGCAGTGTTCTATTTGTGCATGGAGTTTTGGCTCTGAACAATACTCGGGCTGCTTAATGATTCATGATGCTGCATGATAATGGCCCTGTGGGGAGGGGGAGACTTGAGCGTTCTGATTTATTTTATATTGCTGAAATTTTGCTGCAAATGGGCCAAGACTGTTGCGAAATAACAAGGCTATAATGAGGTATTAGAGTTACTTTGAATGATTTTACTTTTGTGCAATTGCATTTAATTTACATTGCAGCCGTTTGGCAGACGCTTTCATCCAGAGTGACGTTCTACAAGGTGCTTAACCGTAAGCAGGGACAAGTGTGCTGACAACCCTAGAGGGAAGTACAGTTCCAAGTGCTAGAATTGACCACATAGATAAGATAACTTGGACCCTGCATTGTACATTATCTGATGAGAACCATCAAAGAAGCAAATCGGTTTAAAGACATTTATTCGTATGGAGAGACTTTATAAGTCCATCGTTCCACAGATGCAGTCTAAATTCAAAAGGTGATTGGCAGGGTTCTGCCACAGTTACACAAGGTCTGTAGTCAGTGGCTGTGTACCCTCTTGAAGCTAATTAGCCAGTATCAGATGCTAATTGGTTGTAGAGGCCGTGAATATTTGATGGGGGAGTCACTGTAAGTACTGCCCAGTAGGAGGTGCTCTTCCCCATTAAGTGGTTCTTACAAGCTTTTAA
The DNA here is from genome assembly GCF_963514075.1 of Conger conger. Taxonomy (NCBI): domain Eukaryota; kingdom Metazoa; phylum Chordata; class Actinopteri; order Anguilliformes; family Congridae; genus Conger; species Conger conger. The sequence continues at coordinate 70,912,899 of NC_083761.1, forward strand.
CCGTCTCTCCTGTGGTAACTGACAACACACAATGAAATCAATCCGTGTTGCAAAACGTGGAAGACCAACCAGATCAATTCAACACCGCATATCATTTTGTTGATGTTTCAACACAGCCCTTTTCTGGCAGTTGAGGAAATGAACTCTCAACCGACTTTACACCTCCAGCAAATCCTACCCAGTTCAATACATTACAGACCAAAAGCATTGATATATCACTGATGACTGTGCACCTCTGCTACCTGTTTTCACACTTATTCTAATTACGCAGAGTAAGCCTATATTCAGCTTTTTGTGCCAAGGGCGTCTTTCGTTCCTGTGGATGTTTTGTTGCCTTCCCGGCGGTGATCGATGTGCTGTATGTGTCAGCAGCCTTTACCTTGTGTGTAGTGCTGAGAGCTGAAGCAGATGTCTAACCATGTAGGGAATTTCCCCCAAAGTGACCCTGAAGGAGACAGAGGGGATTTTCTATTTATAGCGCCAGCCACGCTGGCCTGCCATTAAATCTTCATTAAAGGGAGCGGTTTTAGGCACACCATCGCTACATACTGTCGGAGAGAGAGCTAGTTTGAATGTCAGTTTGATGTCAGTTTGGTATGTTTGAGTGGAAAGGCTTGTATGTAGCACTGTGAATGTGTGTGGGCAGCTGTGTGTGTGTGTGTGTGTGTGTGTATGTGTGTGTGTGAATTAACGTGTGCTATTATATTGTTGATGAGTAGCCATGCGCAATTATTAATACACAGCCACATGATACAGCGATTAGCCTACGTTGTGAGTGTGAATGCACATCATGGCTGCCTTACAAAGTTAATTTATTTACTCATAGAGTTGTTTGAGTGTGCTATAAAGTTTGATATGAGTGTCGCTGTCCCTTCATGTGGCATTGTGTGACATATTCAGTGTGAGTGTTTATTTATACAAATCAGTCTTTATGTGTGTTATAATTCCTTAGCTGTAATTCTGTCTCAAATAAAGAAAAGATTTGGCAGTCTGGCTGAAAGTCTCCTCTGTTTCATAGTCAGACATAATCATAGCTTCAGCTTCATTTTTAAGTAGCTTTGCTAATGTTAGGCATGCTATAATACAGTTTGTGTGATAGGCTAGCCCTTGGCCTGGCTATCTGCAGTTAAACCTTCCTGTCTGGTCCTTTAAGAGTTTGAATTCTGTACCTGCACAATATAAAAACAGATTTTTATATTTTTACTTTAATTTAAGAAGAATTCATATAAAATTCATCTCATAATAGAGAGTATATAGCTTTTGGAGGCATACAACTCCTGTTCAGACTGCGTTAGAGTCATGTGATTGCCTCTACACCAGCCATTGTAAAACCGGCTGGTTTTCTGAAATTCGTGTAAGTCTCTGAAGGACGCTTCATCGCATACAAAACATATCCCAATGGAAATAAATAACTGAACAGTACATAATAATATCCAAAAACTTGAGTGAACTGTCCCTTTAAGGGAGCTGTAATCTCCCAGATTGTCTCTCTTATGTCGAACAGTTGCGTCGTGTTTTTGGAGGGCCTCGAGCACGTGTGAGGGAGAGAGAGAGAGTGTGAGAGAGAGAGAGAGAGCGTGTGTGAGAGAGAGAGAGAGAGAGAGAGAGAGAGAGAATGATCTTACTGGTCTCATACTCGCAGATGGTGCTCCCTAGGAGATTTGGTGACATACATGGTGACAGCTTTGGCCAGCGTGCATGCGGACCCACCAGCCTCAGAGATGGGAGGGGGGAGGGTCCAGGAAGTGAACAGTCTTATGAAATCCTTTGTTGCCAGTTGTCCTGCTGTCTGTATAAAGTGGGCCCCTTTCTGTGAAACATTAGAAGTAGATTCCCCGCATGTAGATTCTCTTCCTCTTCTGGTGCATAACTGTAGCTCGGTTTCTGCTTGTGTGCAGCCTGCAGCTCTGGGGAATGAGGACATATGGAGCCTTCTCTGAGCTCGCTGGGCTGCGAGGCGTGTGTGTGTGTGTGTGCGTGTGCGCGAGTATGTGTGTGCGCGCGCGAGTATGTGTGTGCGTGCGTGTGTCTGTGCATATGTGTCCGCGTGTTTGCGTGTCTGTCTGTGTTTGCAGACTGTGTGTGCTCCCTCTCTCCCGTGTAGGTGTGTTGCTGCCTTGGCAGTTAGCCTCTGTGTTCTGTGAGGTCTTGCTTGTCGCCATCCAGTTGTTGATGTCGAAGGTGTGGCATGGTTATTACAGTCTGCCTGGGTAGGAGCCTGGAAAAATCATGCGATTTGTGCTGACTGACAGCTCTGATCTAGAGCGCTGTGACTGACAGGTGGCTGACTGATCCGTGGTACAGACAGTAGACTGACCTCCAGCAATAACTGACAGGCGACTGATCTGCTGACTGATGTGGCTGTCACAGTGATCAGCAGTCTGTTGCCCTTCATCCTCCTGGCAAACGTTAGCGTGACAGACAGGCGCCATGACAGACACGCTGACTAACGTGTTGTCTCATCGTGTGTCACAACAGACTTTTTAAGCACATGTCTGTATGTCCCTCAGGAGTCCAGCCGTGACCAACTATCGTAACGTGACTGACTTCTGGCAGAACGTACCTTGCCGGATATTTAAAAATATACACAGCTGCATTATATTGCCTTCTTCACCACTCCTGCTGTCTCCAGCTTGGTGTAATTACTGTATTGTCATTTGAGGATTTCCATTCCTGGCTCGGAATCCTTTACCACCAACCTGCCCCAAATACTCTCTGAGCTGACTGTTGTCTAGGAACAGAAAATGGGGGTGAAATGAGTGGCGCAGGTGAGCTGTGGTTTGAGAGCTTTGTCAGGGGGGCGGGTTGCTGATCATCTCTGTCTCTTTCTTGTACTCTGACGCACTTCCTGGCTCTGATGACCGATGCTCCACTTCCTCCTCCACTGCGTCCCCTTGCTCTGGCCTCTGCACTGTGTTCGTGACAGGTGCGACCGTGCCCACAGTCTGTGTTTGCAGTGCGAGAGAGTCGGGCCCTTGTTTGAACTGGCTGAGTCTGGGACGAGACTGGTTTTATGGTCCCAGTATTGTGTGCACAACGCACAAGTGGTGTGTAAATGATAGGAGGGAGGAAACTCTCTGCACATTTGAATACTGTAATACTATCCTGCTGACCTTTCTCGCGGCTGTGCAGCCTGTGCACTGCCAGCCTGTATCAGAACATTCTCTGGGTCATACTGTGTCACACAACACAGAGCGCACTCAGGGTCACACTGTGTCACACAGAGCGCACTCAGGGTTATACTGTGTCATACAGAGCGTACTCAGGGTTATACTGTGTCACACAGGGCAGCCTCAGAGTCATACTGTGTCACATAGAGCACACTCAGGGTCACACTGTGTCACACATAGTGTCCTTAGAGTCATACTGTGTCACACAGAGTGTCCTCAGAGTCATACTGTGTCACACAGAGTGTCCTCAGAGTCATACTGTGTCACACAGAGTGTCCTCAGGGTCATACTGTGTCACACATAGTGTCCTCAGGGTCATACTGTATCGCACATTGTGTCCTCAGAGTCATACTGTGTCACACAGAGTGTCCTCAGAGTCATACTGTGTCACACAGAGTGTCCTCAGGGTCATACTGTGTCACACAGAGTGTCCTCAGAGTCATACTGTGTCACACAGAGTGTCCTCAGAGTCATACTGTGTCACACAGAGTGTCCTCAGGGTCATACTGTGTCACACATAGTGTCCTCAGGGTCATACTGTATCGCACATTGTGTCCTCAGAGTCATACTGTGTCACACAGAGTGTCCTCAGAGTCATACTGTGTCACACAGAGTGTCCTCTGAGTCATACTGTGTCACACAGAGTGTCCTCAGAGTCATACTGTGTCACACAGAGTGTCCTCAGGGTCATACTGTGTCACACAGAGTGTCCTCAGAGTCATACTGTGTCACACATAGTGTCCTCAGAGTCATACTGTGTCACACATAGTGTCCTCAGAGTCATACTGTGTCACACAGAGTGTCCTCAGGGTCATACTGTGTCACACAGAGTGTCCTCAGGGTCATACTGTGTCACACAGAGTGTCCTCAGAGTCATACTGTGTCACACAGAGTGTCCTCAGGGTCATACTGTGTCACACAGAGTGTCCTCAGAGTCATACTGTGTCACACAGAGTGTCCTCAGGGTCATACTGTGTCACACAGGTGAGAGGCAGAGCTGTGTTGCAGCTCCAGGGAAGGTTCCGGACCACCTTCCCCTCCCCCACCCCACTCCTTATCTCCTTAACTCCAGTCAGCCAGTAAGTATGAGTAACACAGGGAGCCTCTCTTATCAGCTGTTTGTGTGTGTGTGTATGTGTGTGTATGTGTTTCTGGTCTGACAACACGTGATGTGAAATCTCTGCTCTAAGATGAGATACTTACACACACAGTCTGAAGTCTAAACAGTCGAAAAGCAGCGGTCGTTCCTCCCTTCCAGGCAGCAGTAGGTGATTCTCTTTACTAAGGGGCAAGGTTGGTTGCAAGCCCTCGCCCACATGGTCTATGCCTGCTTATCTCCGTTTAGCACACGGTCTTCAGCAGATTTACGTGAGGCTGTTAGGCGAGGCCAAGCAGCGTTGTGTTTGGGTTACTGAGCATGAAGGCCTGCAGCAGGAAGGAAGCTGTGTGGCTCTGCTTTACTCTCTTACAAAACCAAACCGTTTGGTGTGTGCGCGTCTGCATGTGTGTGCGTCTGCCTGTGTGCGTGTCGTTGTGTGTGCGCGTGCTTCTGTTCTCTCGCTCTCGCTCTGGGTTTAAAACAGTAGAGGAAGAAGCGGGGTGGGGTCAGTCTCTCTCACTCGCGCTCTCTGGTTTCCTGTGCGTTTCAGGACTTCTCCCTTTTTTCTGTAGCCTTTTCTGCGGCCTTTCGGGTTCCTGACTGAAAGAGAGAGCGGTCTGGATTTGAGGAGGCAGAGATAAGGACTGTTTTTGTTTCGGGGCTGGGTGGGGAGGAAGAGTTTGGCAGCGATACGGTGCAGCGGCGAGGGGGAGGGTGGAGCCATGGCCAGCGAGGGATGCGTGTCGGAGTGCCCCACTGAGGACCGCAGAGTCCCTGACACGGGGGAAGTGGAGTCCGCGGTAGGAATGGGGGGGTCAGGGCTTGGCTACGGCATTGGGGGGGTGGGGGGGGGGGGGGGGGGGGTTCTGGCTACTGCTTCACAGGCCTGCCTTGTACTTCCTCCAAAGCCTCCATCTTATTTCTTTGATGTCTATTCTCTGAGCCTCAGTTTATTTTTTCAAAGCTGTTCAAAGTTGTGTTCTGTTTGTGTTTTTGTCATGTACAAAGTAACTCGTCCTTTCAACGGCTGCTGCGCTCCATCGCTGTCGTTTCACACGTCGGTCACCTGACTTTCTTTTTCTTCTGCCTTTTTTTCGCACTCTGTTCTTTATTCGCCCTCCTCATTTCGCTCTGTCCCGCGGTTCTCTTTGTTCCTCCCTTTCTACAGGACCGCGGTTTAACCGTGTTTTTGTTTTTTTGTCTGCTCCTTGTGACATTGTGGGGTGCAGGTGTTTTCCGTGCCCTGGCGTCTCGCTGCCGTAGCGAGGCCTTCTGTGGCCTCTGGTCATTGTCTGTTCCTGAACATCCCTGGGATTATGTGATTTTAAAATTAATCCTGAGAGTGAAATGGAGAAAGCTCGATGGCCGGGGAACATGAAGACAGCTCATGAACGACATACACTTGAAATAGAGTGCAGGTTTAGCTGTAGTTCAGCCCTCTGGGAAAGTACGGTTAACTCGCTGCTGGTCATTTTCTTTTAGATTACATTTTTATGTTCATGTTTGTGTGCGAGTGTCTGTGCGTGTGCGTACGAGAGTTTGTATAGGTTTCTTTGTGTATGTGTGTGCAAGAATGTGTCTAAGGGTTGGGCAGTATCCGGATTTTCACACTCATACCATCATTGATGAATATTGCAGTATTATGGTCAACTATTTTAATGGTGTCAGCTGAAAAATGTTGGCATATTAACACATTTGTAGTCCTACCAGGGGTTCATAACTATGTTATTATGTTTGTAGAAAAGAAAGAGTCAATTGATGCACTTGTTTATTCCTGCATGACAGCGCCTTTGGATTTGCATTTTCCTCTCGGCACACGTGAATGGGATATGCAGGTTTGTTTCTTTTTAGCTCTGTACTTTTTCATAATATATGTTTTTACATTACGGGCTTTTAGCAGACATTCTTATGCAGAGCTACTTAACCCAACCTTTTGCAGCCTTTTACATAGTATCCATTTATACAGCTTCATATACTATATACTGAAGCAGTTCAAGTTAAATACCATGCTCAGGGGTACAGTGCTACCTGGGAATTATCCCTAGTCTATCCATGTAGCTAGCTAGCTAGCTATAAAAACATTTTGGCTAACAGTGTGCTTGCACTATAGCACTGTCTCCATAGAAACTCTCTCCATAATAACAAGGGGATATCAGTGGCCCAATGCAATGGCTTAAATGTATTTAGATGCTTACTGTATGAAATATTAAAACGGCATTGTTATGAAATGTGTAATTTTTCAAATTTCATATAAAATGCAGGAAGGTCAAGTGTCAAAAGGCAGGAACATAATGTGGCACATCTGGTCAACCTTGGTGTCAGTGGAGCAAAACGAAACTAAAATAAACTGGTTTTAAATCATTTATTTGTCCACTGCAGACTGAGTCAGGCCGTATACTCACATGTGCTTGATGATTCTTTTGCCATCACCAAAGTCTATTGGTCTCCCTCTGGGTTTTGGTTCCCATTTGTAATGTGGTATATACTGTGTATATAGTGTGTGTACATGTGTGTGTACGTGCATGTGTTTGTGTGTATGTGTGCGTGCGTGTGTCTGTGTGTATGTACGTGTGTACGTGCATGAGTGTGTTCGTGTGTGTGTGTGTGTATGTGTGCGTGCGTGCGTGCGTGCGTGCGCGCGCGCGCGTGTGTGTGTGTGTACGTGTGTGTGTGTGTGCATAGCTCAAGCATGAGGCAGAGTGACTGGCAGTGAGACTGTTTATAATCTCTGTCAGCTGGAAGGGCTGTGTGCAGCCCCCCTCTCAATGACTCACTGGCGGTGCCATCCATTGCTCAGCTGTGTAACAGTATGTTTCTCCTCTTCGTAGGAATGAAGGGAAAAAAATTTGCTAATAGACTTTTTTATTTTTGGACCAGTTGGTGACTGTCTTTGACTAATTACTATTTTCTCTGACTAAGTACCTCCTTTAATCCAGATGCACAATGTAGTTTGAACCAAAAGAATGAAACAACATTGTTTAATCGGAACTTTGTGTAATCGGAAGTCTCTGTTGAGTGTGAAGTACGCGACAAAATGGAGGCTTTATCAGTGAAAACGCATCATTGCTCTCCGGAAAAGACGATGACACAAAAAAAAAAAAAACCAAGCCGTTCACAGTTTGTGCAGTCCAAAGAAGCGCAGCGTTAAACGTAGGTCAAAATATCCAGAGGTTTGGGTGTCTCGGTGGCGCAGCCTGTAGAGCACTGACCGCATGCTCATTGCGAGCCGCGATGTCGGCGGTTCGAATCCGACCGTCTGACATTTGTCGCATGTCTTCCCCTCTCTCTCGCTCCCATTCTTCCTGTCTCTCTATACTATATACTGTCCAATAAAGCTGAAAAAGGCCAAAAAAAAAATATATATATATCCAGAGGTCTGGACTGATCTGAATGGTGATATTTGATTGGATTGATAGCCTAGCACTCACCTGCTGTGTACAGCTGTGCAGGATTAATGAGGGGCCAGGTCTGAATGCCAGGCGGACTGATCACACGGCTCCATGCCTCTGCTAGCATGTTAGAGAGGGCTATTCAACACGCCTTTTTAGGTCTCTGTTCAGCAAGCTGTTAATAGCCTGCTAATAATTCATATCCGTATGTACACTGTGAAACAATGTGCATGGCTCCAGTTTCGTCGTCCAAACACGATTGACTGTTTAACAGTGGCCGTGTGCAGTAGTCTTGTTCTCTACCTTTGCAGATGTATTCTATTTTATTCAGATGGCTTCTATCAACCGCTCAACTGCAATAGATCATTTTCACTGTCTAGTTCAGTCCTGGATGAGTGTTTACCTTTCAGGCGTTACATGGAAAAACAAATAGACTAATGCTCAGGTGTTAATTCTATTTATTTGCAGATTTTTCTTGTGCCAGGCATTGGAAAAAATGTGTTGGGTGCAGCTCTGGCTGAAAGAATTTTCTCCTCCAAGTGAAGCCTGACTCAGCTCCCAGAATGGGTCTGTTATTAATGATGGACACAGTCTTTGTGTCCATGTCCAAAATTTCATAAAGTAAGCGATCTTCGCGGTGGGAGGAAGGGCTGGATGAAGGGAGCATATTTCTGCCTGGCAGGGTTGAAATTGGCACAGCTATGCCACATGAATCAGAGCCAGACTGGGCAGGTTTGTACCGGAGAAGTGGTGAGATGGCAGCAGCGAGAGAACACGATGGAAATAAAGCGCGCTGACTTTGACGGAACGAGGCTCAACGAAGCAAAAAACGGCCCTCTGGTGTCAGGATGGTCTACGGGCCAGGATGTCGCTTCTCGAGCACAGTGCTTGGGCATCAGCTTGCTAAGTCATGAATCATTCTCGGAGCTGAAACCGGTCGTTCTGAGAGCAGCGCTTCCTGTGACTTTGATCGCTATGACCTTGCCCTTTGTTGGGTACCTGGAGTCCGACCTTCAAGTCAGTTAGAGGTGGGGGGAGAGACATGAACGGGATCGAGTAACGATCCCAGTTACGGCTTTGGATACAGACGGCCACTCCCCTTCTGCGGGCAGCCTGTCCCTGGAAATCAGCATCTCAGTCCAGGGGCTTGCGCATTCATTTTCATTCTCAATTAACGGCAATTTAATCTGATCTCATCCCGTTACCAGTGATTTCCCCTGCCCTCCACGCAGGGTCTTATTAAATCAGCGTCTTGGCTCTCTGGCTCGTATCTCGGTGTGTAGTTAGCTGTCGCTGGAAGGAGAATGGCTGTCGCTGGCTCACTGGTTCTGACGTGCACGGCACCAGAGGCTGTTGCTGGCCCACTGGTTCTGACGCGCGCAGCCCAGAGGCTGTTGCGGGCCCACTGGTTCTGACACCCACTGGTTCAGCCCAGACAAACACGAGGTCAGATACACTGACTGGATTAACTTCCCCAGACTTCACCTGATTATCATCACTCGTCCTGACATTGACGGAGCAGTCTGAGTCACGATAGGCATCTGTACTGAAATAGAGAACCCAACTGAACTACAGTGCCATGAACGTTATTGACCTGCAGTGCAGTGCAGTCAGTCTATTGCAGTAAACCTGTCTCGTCTACATCCTGCTGTAAAATCCAGTTATGCCCACTTGACAGCTTGAAAATTGAGCTGGTCATAAGCTGGTCTAGCTGGGTATGAGCTGGTCAACCAGCTAGTGCTGGTAGCTTGTCTGAGCTGGTGGCTGGTCAGTTTCAAAACATAGCTTGAGCTGTTTATTTCAGCAGGGCAGTGCAACTGTTGCAGTAAACTGGTCTCTTCTACAGTGTAGTGAAGTCAAACGGTATTGCAGTGCAGCACACAGTGCAGTGCATCAGGGCAGCTGTTGCATACAGGACAGTAGGTGTGCTCGACTCCTGATGTGAGCTCTGAGCCGAGAGTCATAACCGTACTGAAACTCCCTTTGACGTGCGATGTTTATGTCAGCTGAAAAGGGAGCGCTGCTCAGACAATAAAACAGCACTGCTGCAGATCTCGGCCGCGTTGTGCAAAGCAAGCGTTTGCACTGCGTTTGTCATTTTCACAGGCAGATTATGAGCCGGAAAACTTCCTGTGCTTTCTGTGAGCATGTGCCTGGGGGATATTTATTTGACATGGTTTCCGTGGCGTTGTGTGGGGCTGAGGAGCTCTCTCTCTCGCGCGCGGCGGCGTCTCGTCCTGCGGTCTGACCGGGGCGGCGGGCATCGCTGACACGCTGCGCTGCTCGGAAACCCCCCTCCGCCCCGCCCCGCCCGGCGGGGTGAAAGGTCACTCTGCCCCACCCCCACCCGCAGCCTGACCCCGTCATCAGATCTCTGCAGGAAACAGGAAATGAAGCGAGCCCGCGCTGGCGCGGATATCCTGTCATTGCGTCATCTCTGTTCCTGATTCTCTCTCTCTCTCTCGGTGTGCGTCTCTGGTTTAACCCTTCGCTGGGCAGCGCTCTCTGCTCTGTTCCCATGCTGCTCTGAGCCGTTCTGAGTTGCTCTGCGGGCCGTCGCTGCTGCTCGATGAGGCCAGTATGTGCTGGCACGGAGTGGGGATGCTACCCAGTGGAGAGGTGATGTAGCTTACTGCATCGCGGTGGTCACGTCTGACAGGGCTTTACTGGAAACTGTGCATTCGGGTATTGTGACAGGGCTTTTGTTTGTGAGAGCTGTTGATTCTGGTATTGTGACAGGGCTTTTCTTTGAGCTGTGGATTCCAGTATCGTGACAGGGCTTTTCTGTGACTGCTATGGATTCTGGTATCAGGACAGGAATTTTCTTAGATCTGTGGATTCTGGTATCAGGACAGGAATTTTCTTAGATCTGTGGATTCTGGTATCAGGACAGGAATTTTCTTAGATCTGTGGATTCTGGTATCAGGACAGGAATTTTCTTAGATCTGTGGATTCTGGTATCAGGGCATGAATTTTCTTAGATCTGTGGATTCTGGTATCAGGACAGGAATTTTCTTAAATCTGTGGATTCTGGTATCATGACAGGAATTTTCTTAGATCTGTGGATTCTGGTATCAGGACAGGAATTTTCTTAAATCTGTGGATTCTGGTATCAGGACAGGAATTTTCTTAGATCTGTGGATTCTGGTATCAGGACAGGAATCTTCTGTGAGTGCTGTGGATTCTGGTATCATGACAGGAATTTTCTTAAATCTGTGGATTCTGGTATCAGGACAGGAATTTTCTTAGATCTGTGGATTCTGGTATCATGACAGGAATTCTGTAAGAGCTGTTGTGGGAGGAGTGGATTCTGGATCTGATACGGGTTTGTTGATGTGCTGTCACTCACTCTGACCAGCACCAGTCTTCGCAAGCTGGGCTCCATGTGGTAATGTGGTGACTGTGTGCTTTCTGTGCTCTGGAGGGGGGGGTGTCAAATGAGCTCCACTGACCATTTCTTTCCCCCCCCCCCCCCCCCCGTCAGAGTGAACCCTGTGGGCTCCATGTGGTAGTGTGATGACTGTGTGCTTTCTGTGCTCTGGAGGGGGTGTGTGAAATGAGCTCTGCTGAACATCCCCCCCCCCTTCCGTCAGAGTGACCCCTGTGGGCTCCATGCGGTAGTGCGATGACTGTGTGCTTTCTGTGCTCTGGAGGGGGTGTGCTAAATGAGCTCTGCTGAACATTTCTCTCTCTCCCCCCCCCCCCCCCCTTCTCAGAGTGACCCCGGCGGGCTGTCGGTTCTGGAGCAGCTGGGACTGGACCAGAGCTCGGACTTCTCCGACACCAGCGTGCAGCAGCGGCTGGACGAGCAGCGGGAGAGGATCCGGCGCGAGATCCGCAAGGAGCTGAAGATCAAGGAGGGCGCGGAGAACCTGCGCCGCGCCACCACGGACAAGCGCAACGCGCACCAGGTGGACAGCCAGCTCCGCAGCTCCAACCGCCGGCTGGACGACCTGCACGCCCAGCTGCAGGAGCTGGACGCCCACATCGTGGTCAAGGACCCCGACGACATCCGCGGTGAGGAGGCGGGGGGGGGATTACCGTCCGAAAGCCGTTTAAAAGGCACTTAGGACACCGAGGACAGGACTGATGAATGTGTCGGGCTGCAGCTCAGCACAACGTTCATCAGCCTGCCTCAGTAATGCGTGTTCAAAAAAAACTCCTTCCCTTGGGGTCATTTCAAAGTACTAATTAACTTTTTCCTAGAAATCTCTATAAATGCAATTCCATGCCCAATTATGTGTGAATGTAAAATTGTTACAGTACAGTCCCTAGCACTTTTTTCTACATAGACCCATCATTTAGGGGAACCAAAAGTAATGGCTCCACTGTTTCTTGGCCAGCTGTGTGTTGTTGCAACAGTAGTTCATGCACCAGGAAGCTAGCAAAAGGTCTGGAGTTAATTACCGATGGGGCATTTGCATCTGTCGCTGGTGTCTCTCAACATGAGGACCAAATAAATGTCACTACCAGTAAAGCAGGCAATCATGGGCAAAACATTTGCTGTGTCAGAATCGTTGCTTGGAACATTGTTAAGAAGCAATACCCCACTGGTGAGCTCAGCAATAGCAAACAACCTGGTAGACCATGGTAGACCAAAATATTTTTGACAGTTTTGACAGCAAAACAATAAACATTGCACCACTGCCCAAGTGTCCAAATACTTGCAGATTGCACTGTGAATGTGAATTAATTTGACAGAGGCGAGAGTATTTTTCCCCCCACGAGTGGCTTGAGAACTGTTAGCATAGCAGCGTTCGTGATGCCCATAGCGGTGATGACGTTGCCATGGCGACGGCAGTGACCCTGCGCTGTGTCCTCAGACGATGCTCCGCAGTCCCCCGGGGCGGTCACCCGCTCCGCCCACCAGGACCGCATCACCGCCCTGGAGCGCCAGCTCAACATCGAGCTCAAGGTCAAACAGGGGGCAGAGAACATGATCCCCATTTACGCCAATGGCTCCACCAAGGTACCTGCCCCCTACCCCCTATCCCCTACCCCCCTGCCACGCACTCCTTCACACACGCTCAGTCACTCACACACTCGCTCACTCACTCACTCATTCACACACTCACAGTCACACACACTCACACATTCACACATTCACACTCACACTCACTCACACTCACTTATTCACTCACTCATTCACGCACTCACTCACTCACTCACTCACTCACTCACTCACTCACTCACTCACTCACTCTCACTCACTCATTCACATATTCACTCACACACTCACTCATTCACACATTCATTCACACATTCACTCACGCACTCACCTTTCACCCTATCTCAGGATAAGAAGCTGCTGCAGACAGCCCAGCAGATGCTGCAGGACAGCAAGACCAAGATCGACATCATCCGCATGCAGATCCGCAAGGCCATGCAGGCCAACGAGCAGCAGAGCGAGGACACGCAGGGTCAGTCTGTCCGTCTGTCTGACCGCCCGCCCGTCAGTCTGTCTGTCTGTCTGACCGCCCGTCCGTCTGTCTGTCTGTCTGTCTGACCGCCCACCCGTCCGTCTGTCTGTCTGTCTGACCGACCGTCCGTCTGTCTGACCGTCCATCTGACCGCCCGCCCGTCAGTCTGTCTGTCTGTCTGACCGCCCGTCCGTCTGTCTGTCTGTCTGTCTGACCGCCCGCCCGTCAGTGTGTCTGTCTGTCTGACCGCCCGCCCGTCCGTCTGTCTGTCTGTCTGACCGCCCGTCCGTCTGTCTGTCCATCTGTCTGACCGACCATCCGTCTGTCTGACCGTCCATCTGACCGCCCGCCCGTCAGTCTGTCTGTCTGTCTGACCGCCCGTCCGTCTGTCTGTCTGTCTCTGTCCGTCTGTCTGTCTGTCTGTCTGTCTGTTTCCACCTCTTGTCAGTCCACCTTCCCATCAGCCTGCCTCTCTCAATACGGTGACCCACATACTCCCCATCATAGGGTCTAGACAGCCTGTAGCTGTCTGTGAGCCAGTGTGTAAACAGGACCCTGTGCCGTGTCCTGTTTACACACTGAATGTGTGTGATAAGCCTGCGAGAGTGTGGAGAATGTCTCCTGTCCCCCGTTTCACCCCGTCTGTCTCCTTCAGCGCTGCTTGTCCCAGCTCTGTCCTCCTCTCTGTGCGGTGGTGTTCCACACGTTATCTGCCTCGCGTCTGGTCACTTTCACAGTTTCCGCGGCGCGCTGGCCGACATTCGGAAGTCGCCCCTCCTGCGGCTGTGAATTTCACTCGTGTCGAGCATTATCTAGGTGTCTGCACAGCCCCCACAGAGCCTGAGCGCTGGAGCTCGGAGAAATCCACACCGAACTCGCACAACATCGCCAGCCAGGAAGACAGAGCTGTTATTTAGCTGAGCGGAGTCTTCCCTCTCCAAACCCAGCCTCCGTCTCTGCGCCGTCGGGGACGGATTAATCGGGAGGCGGGCTTTCCAAACAGAGATGAGGCGGATAGCGAACGGATCGATACCGCCAAATCTGCTACGCCTCGTCCATTTGAGACCACTCTGTTCTCAGCGGGTGGGGGGGGGTCTCTGGTGGGTCAGCAGAACCCCGTGGATGCATCTCTATATTTATTTATTTATTGTTTGAGAGGCAAGGCGGTCGATGAGACTGCAGTTTTAAAGGCCTTTAACGGAGCAGGTGGAGAGGCCATTAGCTCTCATAAATAACACTAACATAAAGCCAGGGAGGGCGCTGGCCACGGGGGAGATGGTGGAGATTAAGTTACAGCAGACGCGGGGATGTAGAGTGCTACGAACAAGCCATGAACAGAAAGCTGACAAATAGATATTTACACTTGAAGCTCAGCTGGGATTTCCCTGTTTACTGTCCTTTTTTTAAATTCACTGATTCTCACCCGGGTAAAGAAATACTGAAGTATACTGTAGAAGAGGAACTGACGTGTTAGTTGCTTTATTTATAGGTTTACCGAAATCATTGTTTGAAGTGTATTAGAGGGGGTACCTTTTAAATGCATTTAAAAGGTACAGAATATGACCATATATCTATTACTTTCCCCAAAAGCTGGAATCTAGACAGTATAGAGGGGTAGAAATCTATGTTGAGAGAAATTTTGACATGGATTGGGTAAACCCAATGTAGCTCTTATTTTACCAAGATATAGCCTGGCTTCATCCTAGTCAGCTAGAATGCTTTCACTTTTCAACCAAATGTTGCTGGGTTTTCACCTAAAAGCCCAGACAGCCCTGGCCTATTCTCATCCGCACACATCCACACCTACACCCAGACCAGACCCCTAAACAGTAGAAGTCGTTGTGGCACACAGTTGTTGACCTTATTAGGAGAACATTCACCAGGCTTTCACTCACCTCTCTTTCTCTTCTCTTGCTTTCTTTTTCACTCTCTCTCTCTTTGGCTTTTTCTGTCTCTCTCTCTCTCTCTCTCTCTCTCATGCATACATGTTCTCAGTGTAAGGCTAATGTAGACAGTGTGTTTATATCTATGGCTCTTCCCCTTACTCAGCCCATCCCCTTCATATTAATGTATTTTTCCTTCATGCTGCTCTGTTTGCGCAAACTGTGGGGGTCCCTCCCGATACACACACACACACACAGAGGCGCGCACACACACATGCTCAGAGATTTTCCCTTTCCCTCTATTGTTTTGTAAATTGTAGTCACAGTAGTTTCTTTTTTTTTTTGCTGAGCCATGGCCAAATGATGAAGTGAAGTGAGAGTTTTTATTTTAAGCTGTTCTGCTGGAGGACTGAGAAAAAAAGGTTCAGAAATGCATTAGTGTGGCAGTTCCTCTTCTGTGGAGGGGTATTAACTCCAGAGAGGAATAATCCTCGATGACCCGACTCCACGTATTGCTAGATATACGCCCGCTCTGCCCCCATCGTCACTCAGGTGCTCTTTTGAGCTGTAAACAATAAGAAAGGTCGGCTGGACGTGACGTCGCGGTGTTTAGGACACAAACACGTCTTGATTAACGTCTCCTTAACACGTTCCTGTCTAGAATGCAGCCCGCATTCGCTGCTCTTCCCTGTACTTACGGCTGATGCAAGCCTCTGCACGAATGTCATCTTTTTAAATAAATAAATGTGTGTCCTCACTTGACTGCCGATAAAAAAAATGGAATAGCGTGTCTACAAGGCTAAAGAAGAAGCTGTGCGTACAGGCGTACATGTGTGCATATGTGTGTGTGTACATGGGGTATTACAGTGTGAATTTACCCGCTGCAGTGTTGGGGTGATAGAGTGTGTATTTACTCAGTGCAGTGGTGGGGCATTAGAGTGTGTATTTACTCAGTGCAGTGGTGGGGCATTAGAGTGTGTATTTACTCAGTGCAGTGTTGGGGCATTAGAGTGTGTATTTACTCAGTGCAGTGTTGGGGCATTAGAGTGTGTATCTGCCCTTCTCTCTCCAGGGAAGCCGGACCTGTGTGGGGTGGAGTTGCGTATTGAGGAGCTGAGGCATCATTACCGTGTGGAGCATGCCGTGGCAGAGGGAGCCAAGAACGTGCTGAGACTGCTGGGAGCCAGCAAGGTGCAGGACAAGAAAGCCATGTCTGAGGTAGGACTACACACTCTCTCACACACACACACACACACACTCACGCACTCACACACACACACACACACACACACACACACACACACACTCACACACACACACACACACACACACACTCTCACACTCGCGCACACACACACACACACACACTCACACTCACACTAACTCTCACACTCTCACACACACACACACACACACATATACCGTACTCATATACACACACACACACACACACTCACACCAACTCACACCAACTCTCACACTCTCTCACACACACACACACACACACATATACTGTACTCATATACACACACACACACACGCTCACACACATGCACACTCTCACACACACACGCACACTCTCTCTCACACACACACACATATACAATACTCACATACATACACTCACACACACTCACACACACTCACACACACACACACACACACATATACTGTATACAGTACAGTACTCTCATACATACACTACGAGCACTTCATTAGGTATTTAGACTTATTTTTTCACAGACATACACACACACTCACAGGCATACACACACACACACTCGCACAGGGTGGTACTGACAGACCTCTCCCCCCTCCCCTCCCCAGGCGCAGCGGCGTCTGAGCGAGTCGTCTCAGCGCCTGGACCTGCTGCGGGACTCTCTGGACCAGAGGCTGGCTGAGCTGCCCGAGGACCACCCCAAGGCCTGCCTCATCAAAGAGGAGCTGGTGCTGGCCTCCTCCCCGGCCTTCAGCTCCCGCCACGTCGCCCCCTACCTGCACAACCAGTACAGCACGCTCAGCAAGCCCTCCCCTCTCACAGGTACCTTGTCTTTCCCCCTGGGGCTCGCTGGGGTCTCTGGGGAGCTGGAGCTGTATTTGGGGGTGAACCTGATGAAGAGGTCGAAACGTGCGTTTCTTCTTTTAATAATGTAATAATGAATAACTTTCTGCATCTAAGGTCAGCCCCATGTTATTCCTCAGTGTGCGGTTAGTGTTATTGTGTTATGGAGTTACCAGTCCTAGGCCTGGTTTCTGCCTTTTGGGTCTTTGAATGCCTTCAATATTTTTCCTATTCACATTAAAGTGCTGTAATTTTCACTTTAATACTTTCTCGCTTTTGTATTACGTGTTGAATAAAGAGCACTTATTTTCTACACAAAAGGTTAGACTACGTCCCTGACCATTTCAGCGGTCTGTGTAGCGCTCAGGGAGTAATCTGTGCAGTGCAGGGTGTGTGAGTGCCCCCGTCTCTCTCAGGCACCCTGCAGGTGCAGCTGCTGGGCTGTGTGGGGGTGCTGGAGGTGGTGCCGGGCCGGAGTCGCAGCACGGCGGTCACGCTGCCCTGCTACAGCCCGGGGGAGGGCCGCTCCTTCATGCGCACAGGAAAGGGCCTCTACAGCCGCAGTGGCAGCATGAGCGGCAAGGCGCCCAGCAAGACCGACGAGCTGTCCTGTGAGTGTGTGTGTGTGGGTGTGTGTGTGTGTGTGTGTGAGTGTGGGTGCGTGTGTGTGTGTGTGTATGGGTGTGTGTGTGGGTGTGGGTGTGGGTGTGTGTGTGTGTGTATGTGTGTGTGTGTGTGAGTGTATGTGTGTGTATGTGTGTGTGTGTGTGTGTGTGTGTGTGTGTGGGTGTGTGTATGTGGGTGTGTGTGGGTGTGTGTGTGTGTGTGTGTGTGTGTGTGAGTGTGTGTATGTGTAAGTGTGTGTGAGAGACGGTGTGTGCCTTCGATTCAGGTTTCTAAGAAGCATACCTAACAAAACAATTCAAGTACCAGCCATTGCTAGCCATACTATCTGAACTAGGTTATAAGTGTCAGCTCCTACTTTTATATTTGGAAGTTTAGGCCATGTCCACAGGTTTAAGATTAATCGGGCTGGCTAAAGGCAGAGCAAAGAAATTGATATGCAAATGTTTATTCTGCATATTGTTTGCTAGATCCTACTGGAATACTTTCTGCTACTCAAGTGAAGGATGTCAGAATGCAACTGAAATAAATTTGGACCCTGATAATGAATGAAATTGTGTGTGTGTGTGTGTGTGTGTGTGTGTGTGTGTTCTACAGCGGAGGTGAGTGCGGTGCTGAAGCTGGAGAACTCTGTGGTGGGGCAGACAGCATGGAGGACAGTTGGGGAGCAGGCCTGGGACCAGACCTTCACCGTGGAGCTGGAGAGGGTGAGCACAGCCAGGGCTTGTTAAACAGCCTGGGGGAGACCTGCCTCTCTGCAGCCACTCACAGTCTGTCTGTGCTCTCCTCAGTCCAGGGAGATGGAGATTGCGGTGTACTGGAAGGACTACCGCTCGCTGTGTGCCCTTAAGTACCTGAAGCTGGAGGACTTCCTGGATAACCAGAAACACCGTGTGCAGCTTGAGCTGGAGCCACAGGGGCTACTGCTAGCTGAGGTACATTGAGTGTCTACTGCCTACTGCCCACTAACCACTGCATACTGCCAGCTTCCCACTGCCTACTGCCTACTTCCCATGTACCACTGCCTACTGCCCATGGCCGACTGCCTATTACCTACTGCTAGCTGCCAGCTGCCCACTGTCTACTGCCTACTGCCCATGATCCACTGCATACTGCCCATGGCCTACAAGCCTACTGCCTATTACCTACTGCTCTCTGCCTACAGTTTACTGCACACTATCTGCCGGGTTTTTCAGGGTTAAAAATGTCTGACCACCACTTTTATGCAAACAATATGACTTTTTTGCAAACAATATTAATTGTTTATTTTATGGTCTTTAAGAGTGCAGTCCAGTATTCCTCTATATGTTTATAACAAAACCAAATAAAATAAACTAAAGGGTAGATATAAATGGGTACCCACTTGTAAATGTTGAATTCTCATGCTCCCTGTGTAGTAACTAAAGAACACATTTTTGCAATAAATTAAGAAGATAGATAACCAAAATACATGCTTCACACAGTTAGATGGCTGCCCCCACTGGTCAGACATGTATATTACATCTAAATAAATCTTTGAAACTTTAAAATGACCGGATTACTTGGTCAAGGCAACATTTTTGGCAACTTTCCCACCAAAAGGTAACATACAAATTCCTTTGGTGGACGACAAGGTACAAAGATCAGCAGTGACATCCCTGGTACGCCCGTGGGAAAACACACACACACACACACACACACTAGCATGTATTTAAATGCATGTTTTACATTGAATGTGTTTGGTGTGTGTTTCAGGTGACCTTCTTTAACCCAACCATAGATAGAGTTCCACGACTCAAGAGACAGAAGAAGGTCTTCTCCAAACAACACGGTGAGAGAAAGAGACAGAGTGAGATGGGTGGAGACAGACAGGTGTTTTAATGCTCCTTATGTCACAGACTGCCTTATGTCACTGACTGCGGCTGGTATTGTCCAGGGACGGAGGGTATTCAAAATGAAAAAAATGGGAAAGATAAAAAAAGTATTAATATCCCTGTGTAAGTGTATGCATGTGCGGTTGCTTGTATGTGTGTGTCTGTGTGTGTGAGGGAGAGGGGGGTATAACCCCCTCTCAGTTGTATTGAATGTACATGCACTCTAGGCAGTCACACAACAAAATCAACAGGAGGAGCCTCTGGTGCCTGACTATGGGACACGCTCACTAATGTCCTGGTATGTCACAGTGCTGATTATGGGACACACTCACTTTTGTACTGAAGTGAGGACACATTTGTTCTAACACTGTCTTGTTTCACTTTCTCTGGAAAAAAAACAACAGAAACTGACGTTCTGTTCAAAAACACACCTGGAATAACCATTTGCCCGTTAGCGCCCCCTGGTGGTTAGCGGTGCAGTCCTGAGAGCTGTTTGGCTGCGGTGTGTGACGTTGTGTTTGATCGGCTGTGTGTGCTGTGCAGGCAAGGCTTTCCTGCGCGCGCGGCAGATGAACGTGGACATCGCCACCTGGGTGCGGCTGCTGAGGAACGCCATCCCCACCGTCAACAACACGGGCACCTACAGCCCCAACGCACAACCACACGGCGCTGGGTAATTCAGTATACTACTGTACATGCACACACACACACACACACTCACACTCACACACACAGGCACCTACAGCCCCAATGCACAATCACCTGGCGCTGGGTAATTCAGTATACTACTGTACATGCACACACACACCCACACACACACACTCACACACACTCACACTCACATACACACACACGGCGCTGGGTAATTCAGTATACTACTGCACATACACACATATTCTCTCACACACATACACACTCACACTCACATACACACACTCTCACACACACACACACACACATACACACACACACCCTCACACAGCGCTGGGTAATTCAGTATACTACTGTACATGCACACACACACACATACACTCACACATACACACACACACACACACATACACTCACACAGCACTGGGTAATTTGGTATACTACTGTACATGCACACACACACACACACACACACACTCACATACACACACGCACACTTACGCTGAGTAATTCACTATACTACTTCCACACAGATGTGCTGTTTACATAATATGCTAATGCGCGGCACTAAATCCCTCTGTCTGTCTGTCGCGCTGTCCCAGGGAGATCTCAGTGGAGAAACTGAATCTGGACGACTCCCCACAGAGACCAGAGGTCCGGAGAGACACAGACACAAACACCCCGGTGAGTGAGTGAGTGAGAGAGAGGAATGAGGAGGAATGGGTTGATGGGAATCCAGGTGCTGGTGTGCTGAATTCTGTGACCTGGCTGTGGACCCAGGCTACTTGCTGACTTCCCCTGGATTCTGCAGGCAGCAGAAAATAAAGGACTGGACAGATTAGAGAAGATGAGGCATAAAGCTGGCTGATGAAGAGCAGGAAACGAGGGATGGAGGGACGGAGAGAAAGAGAGCGCAGTGGCTCGGGTGGCCCTAATGGGCCCTGTTTGGACTGAGGGAGCTTTAATTCGACTGCAGCACAGTGAGGATGTTCGTTTCCCGCCATGAGAGAGATTGGCAGGGAGGGGGAGGGGGGGGGTGAGGGAGAGGGAGGGGGAGGTGCAGGAGGGGAGGGATGGGGGAGCAGGAGGGAGGGTAGGAGGAGAAGGGGGGTGCAGGACCCTGCGCAGCTGAGGGAGGTGCACTACAGGCACGTGCGGTCAGCAGCACAGAGAATTGGCCTGGCAGATGGCATGGCCAGTGTGTCTCTGGGATTACAGGATTAATTGCTGAGAGAAACTAATTAACAGTAATGACAAGGGGGAAGGGACCAACCGGGGGGGCAAGCACAGGGCAGAGGGTGGGGCCAAATAAAGGGCAGCAGCCTGACGGTGTTTTTTTGGGCTGCCTGTAACTATTGCCAATGTCTTTTCTGCCCCACCTCTCTCCCCCTCTTTCTTCCTCCCTTCCTTCTGTCTCTCTGTCCTCCTGCTCCTCCCCTGCCTCACAGGAGCGCCCGCCCGTGATCGAGCCCTTCTCTCCCCCAGACCTCGCCCCTGAACGCCCCAACAGAACCCCCTCTGTCAGCTCACAACACAGGTACAGTACCCTGCAGTCAACTGTGCAGACCACACCCAGCTGCTCAACAGAGTCCTGCAGAGGCCTACAGTACTCTCACACACTCACTCACACACTCACTCACACACTCACTCACTCACTCACTCACTCTCACACTCACTCACACACACACACACACTCACACACTGACTCACTCACTCTCACACTCACTCACACACTCACTCACTCACTCACTCACTCACTCACTCACACACTCACACACACACTCACTCACTCTTATCTTCACTCTCATACTCACTCACTCACTCACTCACTCACTCACTCACTCACTCACTCACTCATTCACTCACTCTCTCACTCACACTCACACACACACTCACTCACTCACACACACTCACTCACTCACTCACTCACTCACTCACTCACTCACTCTCTCCCTCTCTCACTCACTCACACACTCACTCAGTCACTCACACACTCACTCACTCACACACTCACTCACTCACTCACACACTCACTCACTCACACACTCACTCACTCACTCACTCACTCACACACTCACTCTTATCTTCACTCTCATACTCACTCACTCACTCACTCTCTCACTCTCTCACTCACTCACACACACACTCAGTCACTCACTCACTCACTCACTCACTCTCTCACTCTCTCACTCACTCACACACTCACTCACACACTCACTCACTCACTCACTCACACTCACTCACTCACACACTCACTCACTCACTCACTCACTCACTCACACACTCACTCTTATCTTCACTCTCATACTCACACGCACTCACTCACTCACTCTTATCTTCACACACTCACTCACTCACACACTCACTCACTCTCACTCTCTCACTCACTCACACACTCACTCTCTCACTCACTCACTCATTCACTCTCAACAGAGACATAATTTTCAAAATCAATAATAGGGAAATTACTATCAGGTTCATATACAGACAAGCTTTGCTTGGAGTGGCAGTGTAGGTACATTTTTGTTCTTCAAGAATCAAATTTGAAATGTACAAATACATTATTTGGCTATGGGTACAATTTTATGCACCTATAGGGTACCTCCCCAGCGACAAGCAGCACCTTTTTTAGGCACTTTTCGTACCTTTATTTCTGAGACTGCAGGGCTATTGTCTTATTGTTTGTCACTCTACAGTAAACAGAGGACGACCCCCCTGTGTCTGCAGGACTTCAGGCTGATCGCTGTGCTGGGCAGAGGCCATTTTGGGAAGGTGGGTGACTCTCTCGTGGTCACTGTGTGCATCCTCTGTCTGTCCCAGGCCTTCTCCTCC
Organism: Conger conger; assembly: GCF_963514075.1. NCBI lineage: Eukaryota > Metazoa > Chordata > Actinopteri > Anguilliformes > Congridae > Conger > Conger conger. The sequence goes on from NC_083761.1 coordinate 70,935,882, forward strand.
CCCCTCTGACACTGTGTGTGTGTGTGTGTGTGTGTGTGTGTGTGTGTGTGTGCCTCAGGTGCTGCTGTCGGAGTACAAGCAGACGGGTAGCATGTACGCCATCAAGGCTCTGAAGAAGGGTGACATTGTGGCTCGAGATGAAGTGGAGAGGTATGTTCACTCACTGAGCACGCACCTGCTGAAACACACTGTACATCTGCAGATCCATGCGACGTGCGAGCCGCACACATATACACAGCGTTTCATTGTTTCTGCTCTATACGTAAGTACATTACAGTCATTTAGCTGATGCTTTTATCCAAAACGATTCATAGTTGATTAGACAAAGCGGGGGAGCAATGTGGGGTTAAGGGCCTTGGTTAAGGGCCCAACAGCTGTGCAGATCTTATCGTGGCTACACTGGGTCTTCAATAATGATGAATAATGAATAATGTAATAATGAATCATAAGGTATTATGAAATAATAATGCTATTTGCGAACATTGTTGTAAAGTTCGATGTTAAAGGTTAATGTCCTGCTCTCTTTTTCTCTCTGTGTCCCTCCTCAGTCTGATGTGTGAAAAGAGGATATTTGAGACGGTGAATGGCTCCCACCACCCGTTCCTGGTCAACCTGTTTGCGTGCTTCCAGACGCCGGAGCACGTGTGCTTCGTCATGGAGTACACAGCAGGGGGCGACCTGATGATGCACATCCACTCCGACGTTTTCACCGAGCCGCGCGCCGTGTGCGTAAAGCCGCCGTCTGAAATCGCGTGTCTGTCTGTCGTGACATCGCCTCTACGTCAGCACACGCGCGCTGATTCCTGATCTGTGTGAGGTTTCTCCCCTTCTGTTTGTCCTGACTGTGTCTGTCTGTCTGTCTGTCTGCAGGTTCTACTCAGCCTGCGTGGTTCTGGGGCTGCAGTTTCTTCACGACCATAAGATTGTGTACCGGTGAGTGCATTACATTACTTTTATCGAAAAGCGACTTACAGTTGATTAGACTGGCACGGGCCAATTCTCCCCTGGAGTAATGTGGGGTTAAGGGCCTCATTCGAGGGCCCAATAGCTTCTGTCTTGACTTAATTGTGGCTGCACTGATGCTTGAACTACCGACCTGCCAAGTGCCAGTCTAGCACTAGGCAATAGGCTGCCCTGAGGCTATACTGTAGCTCTCCCTGTGGCCACACAGTTCACATTCAGGTCATGGCTGCATTCTTGCCATCTTCAGATTCCATCCATATTCATTCAGCTCACGTTTGTGTTAATCGCTCTCTATTTCTCTCACAGAGACCTTAAATTGGACAATCTGCTGCTGGACACAGATGGCTATGTAAAGATTGCAGACTTTGGACTGTGTAAAGAAGGTGCATATTTTAAGAAATAATTCTTCGCCTTTTCATCGATAGTATTAACATTTACCCTTCTTTCCTTCAGTGAGTGAGATCATCACTTTGTGCATGTTGGTGGTTACGTGATGCCAATGGAGTGATATCCGTTTGTTCCCGCGTCCTCAGGGATGGGTTTTGGCGACAGGACCAGTACGTTCTGCGGCACGCCTGAGTTCCTGGCCCCAGAGGTGCTGACGGACACATCGTACACCCGGGCTGTGGACTGGTGGGGGCTAGGGGTGCTGGTCTACGAAATGCTGGTCGGAGAGGTGAGGGAGAAAACTTGTAACGATTTCAGGTCATATGACCATTGCTTAAAAAATATGGGAAATGAACCTTGAGTCCCAATGTACTGGATTTACTGAAGAGCCTCTGTCTGTGTCTGTATGTGTGTCTGTCTGATAGTCCCCTTTCCCGGGTGACGATGAGGAGGAAGTGTTCGACAGCATAGTGAATGATGAGGTCCGATATCCGCGATTCCTTTCCACTGAAGCCATTGGCATCATGAGACGGGTGAGTGTCCATGTTCCGGTAGCTATTTCTGTGGATCTGGCAGTTCCCGTATTAATGCATTAAGGCTTGCCAGGGTTAAAGGGCCCTGGCTCCCTGCTGTCAGGGGGCCTGTGAGGTCACCGTTATCACAATTCATTTAAAGATAAAATTCCCAGCCACGGCGATGCCTGTACTGATTTGCTGGCGGTCCATTTGCAAACTTCAGGTTCTGGCACAAATAAAAACGTAAATGACGCTGATGCGCTGAACTGTATCTGTGTGCTGATGTCAGCCAACTCTGCTAGTTAAAGCTAGCTACCTAGCACCTATTATTATTCCAATCAGGACGGGCTACTGACTGTATGATGCAGACATCTTCTGTACACGAGATGAGAAAACAATTTTCTGATTTTACATTGTTGTGCACTACATGTGGGTAAAGCAACAAAAGATTAATAAAACTGGAATCAAAACTGGGATTAAAACAATCGCTTCAATTTGCTAGTCGACAGATAAACCCGCGGGGCGGCCTGTAGCGTAGTGGTTAAGGTAAAGGTTAAGGTAAATGACTGGGGCACGCAAGGTCGATGGTTCTAATCCTGGTGTAGCCACAATAAGATCTGCACAGCCGTTGGACCCTTGAGCAAGGCCCTTAACCCTGCATTGCTTCAGGGGAGGATTGTCTTCTGCTTAGTCTAATCAACTGTACATCGCTCTGGATAAGAGCGTCTGCCAAATGCCAATAATGTAATGTAATTGCTCTAGGAGACAGCCACGGAAACAATTTGTGAACTCTGCTAGCCAGGAACTGCAAGCAGGCTTTTAAATTTAGAAGAGTCTTGGGTTGGTGTTGACGTGCGGCGCTGTTTTTCCCAGCTGTTGCGGCGAAACCCGGAGCGGCGCCTGGGCTCCAGCGAAAAGGACGCGGAGGACGTCAAGAAGCAGCCTTTCTTCAGGGTGAGAGACACGGCCACTCCCTCCTCCCCCCGCCCTCCCTCCTGTTTACATTCTTCCTGTGCATGTCACACTCCAGCCTGTTGTATCTCCCTCTGGTTTTGTTGACTGCGGCAGAACATCTCCCTGCCAATGACTGTAATTATCAATCTGCAGCCTCTCTATTACTGTTGTCTCTGTGCTGCTGTTTACGCTCTGAAGGCCCTCGCCCCCCCGCCCCTAAGCTCAGCTGTGGCCTCCGTGAAGCTCTCGTCCTCTGTCAGTGCAGTGGGCTGTGTAATGCCCTCTCTCGTCCTCTGTCAGTGCAGTGGGCTTGTGTAATGCCCTCTCTCTCCTCTGTCAGTGCAGTGGGCTGTGTAATGCCCTCTCTCGTCCTCTGTCAGTGCAGTGGGCTGTGTAATGCCCTCTCTCTCCTCTGTCAGTGCAGTGGGCTGTGTAATGCCCTCTCTCGTCCTCTGTCAGTGCAGTGGGCTTGTGTAATGCCCTCCCTCTCATCCTCTGTCAGTGCAGTGGGCTGTGTAATGCCCTCTCTCTCGTCCTCTGTCAGTGCAGTGGGCTTGTGTAATGCCCTCTCTCTCGTCCTCTGTCAGTGCAGTGGGCTTGTGTAATGCCCTCTCTCTCCTCTGTCAGTGCAGTGGGCTGTGTAATGCCCTCTCTCTCGTCCTCTGTCAGTGCAGTGGGCTGTGTAATGCCCTCTCTCGTCCTCTGTCAGTGCAGTGGGCTGTGTAATGCCCTCTCTCTCGTCCTCTGTCAGTGCAGTGGGCTTGTGTAATGCCCTCTCTCTCGTCCTCTGTCAGTGCAGTGGGCTGTGTAATGCCCTCTCTCTCGTCCTCTGTCAGTGCAGTGGGCTTGTGTAATGCCCTCTCTCGTCCTCTGTCAGTGCAGTGGGCTGTGTAATGCCCTCTCTCTCGTCCTCTGTCAGTGCAGTGGGCTTGTGTAATGCCCTCTCTCGTCCTCTGTCAGTGCAGTGGGCTGTGTAATGCCCTCTCTCTCGTCCTCTGTCAGTGCAGTGGGCTTGTGTAATGCCCTCTCTCTCGTCCTCTGTCAGTGCAGTGGGCTGTGTAATGCCCTCTCTCTCGTCCTCTGTCAGTGCAGTGGGCTGTGTAATGCCCTCTCTCTCGTCCTCTGTCAGTGCAGTGGGATTGTGTAATGCCCTCTCTCTCATCCTCTGTCAGTGCAGTGGGCTGTGTAATGCCCTCTCTCTCGTCCTCTGTCAGTGCAGTGGGCTTGTGTAATGCCCTCTCTCTCGTCCTCTGTCAGTGCAGTGGGCTGTGTAATGCCCTCTCTCTCGTCCTCTGTCAGTGCAGTGGGCTTGTGTAATGCCCTCTCTCGTCCTCTGTCAGTGCAGTGGGCTGTGTAATGCCCTCTCTCTCGTCCTCTGTCAGTGCAGTGGGCTTGTGTAATGCCCTCTCTCTCGTCCTCTGTCAGTGCAGTGGGCTGTGTAATGCCCTCTCTCTCCTCTGTCAGTGCAGTGGGCTGTGTAATGCCCTCTCTCTCGTCCTCTGTCAGTGCAGTGGGCTTGTGTAATGCCCTCTCTCTCGTCCTCTGTCAGTGCAGTGGGCTGTGTAATGCCCTCTCTCTCGTCCACTGTCAGTGCAGTGGGCTGTGTAATGCCCTCTCTCTCGTCCTCTGTCAGTGCAGTGGGCTGTGTAATGCCCTCTCTCTCGTTCTCTGCCTGCTCAATTACTTTTTTCAGGCTGCAGTTGACGTGAACATTCAGTGGTTTATTTTACTCAGTTGAGATAAGTTCTGAACTATGGTGAATGTGTGGTATCAGTACATTTGGTTGGGTACCTCCAGGACATTTTAATTTGGAGCCCATTTTGAGCTAAACCTAAAAGTTTATTTTTGGTAGCATCCCATAAATCTCTCTGCTTTGCTCGTGCTGGTATTGGGTGTAGATGTCTTATGCAGCAGAGCTGTGCATACTTAGAGTTGCATAACCTCTAACTCTCTCTCTTTCTCTCTCTCTCTCTCAGGGAGTAGACTGGGTGTTACTCCTGCAACGGAAGCTGCCTCCACCATTTGTGCCGTCAATTGGAAACAAAGAGGATGTCAGTAATTTTGATGAAGAGTTCACCGCTGAGCCCCCCGCCCTTACCCCACCCCGGGAACCTCGCACCCTATCCCGCAAGGACCAGGACTGCTTCAGAGACTTCGACTACATCTCAGACCTCTGCTAGGGCCATCAAAGGGAGGGGGCAGGGGATTGTGGCCTGTATGTCTGTCACAGGGGACTGAGGGGTCGACTGGGACTCCACACTGTGACTGGGGGCCTGGAGAAGCCAGGGAGGATGTGTCTGTCTGTCTGTCTGTCTGTGATTTCTACACTGTGACTTGAAGAGTGTATCTCTGGGGGGATGGAGAGAATGGGGGAGGTGTGTGAAGACTTGCCTTGTCTCTGTCTTTTTCTCGGTTCTCCACTGTGGCTGAGAGGAATGAGGGTTTTTGGGGAATCTGTCTGTATCCAAGAGCTAGGCAAGAGAGAGGTTCATTCGGCAATGGTGCTTTTGCCAGGAAAGAGAGAGTTTCATTCAGTAAGCGTCCCCTTGCTAGGGGAGAGAGAGGTTAATTCGGTAAGGGTGCCCTTGCCAGGGGAGTGAGAGGTTCATTCGGTATGGGTGCCCTTGCTAGGGGAGAGAGAGGTTAATTCGGTATGGGTGCCCTTGCTAGGGGAGTGAGAGGTTCATTCGGTATGGGTGCCCTTGCTAGGGGAGAGAGAGGTTCACATGAGGAACATTTCTCCTGAAGGAGATGTTGAAGGCTGAGGATTGAGGGGGGAGCCTTGGCCCTACTGTGAATTTAGAATGTTATTTTAAGATTTATTCCTGTTCCCAGTTTGCCTTATCCCCCTTTCTCTTCTGCCTTGCTGTTACCCGAACCTGTTTTTGTCCTGCTTCTCAAGTGTACTTGTATTCTCTTCCTCGAACTCTCCTCTCTCCTCTCTTTGTCTACATAGGGACAGCCAAAGCCTTTTCATACTCGCACATATGGGCGCTGGGGGACCCGACACGAGGGAAAAGATAGACCTGTCTTCATACTGTGACAAAATGAGATGTTGAGTAGGGAGACTGTGGGGAGGTTGTTAGCACTGACTGAAGCCTTAATCTTTTTGAAGGTCTGGAGTACTATGTTTTATTTTGGAAGGGATGCGTGTCTCCCCCGAACAGTGGTTCTCAAAACTGCACTGCAGAGTGTAATATGGTGGCGCATTTCATATGATTTCAGTATGATCGGTCAAAGGAGGCAAAATGTACCGTTTTGTAATATGGTCAAACGACCTTGCATGAGGCAGCAGCTGCAACCCTTTCATGCTGCATTGCGAAATCAAAAAAATACAAGAAAACATTTTCATGTCATTAAAACCTGGGTAGCATTTACACAGTGCATTGTGGGCCATGCATGCTGCCCTTATTGCTAAATGGATTGAAAACCACTGGTCCGGGGAGAAGCACTTACTCTCTGGCACACTAGATCCCTAGTGATTCTATGAAGGATTCTTACTGTGATAGCCTTTTTAATCCGATTTTAGTTACTGGTTTTTAAAACGTAAGTAATGACGAAGAAGAGGATGATGAAATACCATCAGACGCACGCTGATTGAATTGTACAAAACAAATTGTGATTAAAAAGCAATGGACTGTGGACTGATCCGTTTCCATTTTTACCCCGTTTCCCTTCGTACTTTTTAAGCTGTCTCGTTTGTCTCTGTCGAGTCTTTGTGAGATGCAGAGGACGGGCCTGAGTGTGGAGCTGTGTGGATCTCACTGTCCGTCCTCCAAGCTGACCACTGTCTTACGTTCACATAAACAAACAGTAAAAAAAAAACACAAATACGCATTGAGAAAAAAATGCACTCATGCCGGCTTATGCGGACGCAGGCCTTTTATGACATGCTCGTCAAGAAAGGTCCCAGAAAATATGTGCACAGCTCCCCACAAAAGTGTGCTCACTCCCTACATAGCATACACAGCCACACAACTTACATGGACGTACTAGGGCTTCTTGCACACTCAGATGCAAAAGTACCACTCACCATTGAATTAAATTGGACTTCCCTTCTAAGTTCTTTCTGCTGAGTTTGTTGTGAACTTGTCTGTCTGGCTGCAGGCTCTGCTTACTGTATCCTCTGTACAATAATACAAAAACAACAACTGAGTAAGAGATTGTTTTATTTATAAAGAAAAGCTGTTGAAACATTGATTATCTGAGTGATCACTGTGTTTGTTTGTCTCTGCGATTAACTTAATTTATTTTAAACATGCACACCCCCATCCGTAAGTGTGTAGGTTCACACAGACCCACATGCGTACATTCATTTACGGTGCTGGATTACAAACCTACATCCATGTTCATACTGAACCTAAAATAAATGACAAATAAAATGAATGTAGTAAATAACACATCCTGTGAACGCAGTCCCAATTAATGAATTGTGTTTTAATTTCATATAATTGATTCAAGCTATATAATTTACTTACTCTTACCACATTCTCCAGAGAGCAAATCACATTACTGGTAATTAAAAAAATAATCAAAATATAATTATACAATTTTAGAAAGTATTTCACGCAAACTGCTTGACAACATATTCAAAAAATTCAGGCCTTTACATTATCTTCATGCATTCTTTGACCAGCAAGCTCACTCTCTTCTCTGACTGTAGAGGTAGGTAACATACTGAAGTACACAACTCAATAAATGCACAAGATAGTGTTCTGTGCTTCCCCTATGCTCTGTGGAAACTTTGAATCGCAGGAGCAAACTGTACTGTAGATTACTTTGGTGTGCTGTTCTCCACTATATGATATGAATATGACAATGGGGTGCAACCAACCTTGCCATAAACTACTGCTCGCTGACAGCTGTATGACCTGCTGGCAGGGGCTTTCCAGACAAATACAATATCAGACTTGAGTCTATGGTACTTTGCTGCGCTTTGTGAGTCCTCCAGCATCCCTACATGCTTCGCCAAGGTCCGCTCACCGTCGGCAGAGGGAGCCTAGATTGCAGTGTACAGTCGATGGTTCTTAGATTTTTCAAGATGTCGTCGCTTGAACAGAGACTCTCCCGAATCGAGGAGAAACTAAAACAGGAGAATAAAGAAGCTCGGAGACGAATCGACCTCAACATCGACATGAGTCCTCAGCGTTCGCGTCCGAGGCCAAGTGAGTGCATTATGAATGTGGAATGTTAGTCAACAACGGAGACCGTGGAGGGCCAGGGAAAAGGACCGAAACGAGAGGGGTAGAGAGAGGGAGGGGAGGAGAGGGGGAGTGTAATTGAGATATGCTGCCAGCTAGTTAGCTTGCTAGCTATATACAAACAAACATGAACTCCGGACGGCTATGGACAGTCGTGGAGACTGCACATATCAAAACACTTGAATGCAGTGTAACGGTAGTGGGTTAGTTGGCTGGCTATCGTGTTATATGTGTAGCAAGCTGTACTAACGTTAAGTGGCACAAGCTATATTCTTGGTTTTTAACGATCCAGTTGCGTTAGCTATCTAGCTAACTAGCAGGCCCCGTCCGTCAGTCAGTCTGCTCTGTCGATGGCTTGTTTTGATTCATTAGCTTGCTGTCGCTGACAAATTACCCGATACGATGTAATTTCAGAACGGCGAAAATGAAGCCCTAATGCGAAAATGTTGAGCCATTGTGAGATTTAGCCAGATATTAAAAATCTAATTTTGGACGGTGCTAGCCGGGTAACTGACAAATAAAGAAGACAAATCTGCAGACACCATGAAAGTATTTTCAATTTACGTGCGCTGGCTGGCTGTGTCCAACGTCACAGTAACGTTTTTGAGAATGTAGACCCTGGTTAGCAACATCATGTTAACGTTTGCTATGATATTCTTTACATTTGCTGATAACATTGTACGTTCGACGTGGTCCAGTATGCCACATTATTTTGCGATTTAGCTAGCTAAATTGGCTGGTTAATATGTGTGTGTTATAGCTCGATCGATCTGTCTTGCAGCCATGTTTTATGATCGAGGTACTTGGACAGATAGCATGTCCTGTAGGAGTGAAGAAAGGCAAAATTCGTTCTGATATATGTAATATGTTAGGGAGAATTTTTGGTAATTATGCCATGGCTTTATAATTAATCATTGGGCAAAGGCTAACACCATAGCCGGCTTCCTGTCTGTCAAAACACACCCAACTAAAACCTTTCCATCATACGATTCTCAGATGATAGGTACTTTTGATTTTGTTTCGATCATTTTGAATTTATATTGTATGCTGATTGCGGACTGGCTTTGCGTTAACCTTGTGAGAACAGGGTTTGCAAAGTTTACGTATCTGTGTGTGAGAGATTTGTCTCGTATATATTCTTATATTCTGGTTGATGTGTAAAATGTGATTGCGTCTGTTTTTGAGTTTGTATTTTGTAATTTTCTGTCTATTCCCAGTACCTGACTGGGTATTGTAATGGTTTATAAAACTGTGACTAGGACAGAATTTGACTGAAAAATCTCCTAGGCTTAAATCTGTGCAGTTTTGGGGTTGACTGTTTGTGGTGTTCTTACAGGGTTTTTGTGTAATGTTGCTTAGTTATTTTAGTTAATTTGTAGTAATGTATGTGTGAATGAGCATTTTCTGTTTGTACTACAGCAATGTGTGTAGGCCTATATTTCTGTGATTGTGTACTTCATGCTGTCATGTTGTGTGTTTCTGTATGTAAGAAGTTTTTATAGTAATGTACAGCTTGTATGTTCCTGTGTGCGTGTCTGCTGTGTAAAATAATGTGGTTATAGCACCTGCAGTATTGCACACAAGTGTGTTTTTATGGTTATACAGTGTACAGTATGGTATGTGACTGATCAAGATCTGTGGAAATGTACAGTGATGTGTGTGTATACTGTGTACTACTTACACAGCGCTGTACAGTGGTGTGTGTAGTGTATACAGGGGTGTATGATAATCTTTATGTTGTCCTGAACGCTATGCAATGATTGTTTTAGTGTGCTTGTGCATGGTCTGATTCAGTGTACGCTGTACAATAATGTGTGCACGGTAAGTCATGTTAAGTGCTGTGTCTAGTACTAGTGTTATTGATGCATCTGTAGTCGTGTGCAGCAATGTGTCTATTCATAGATTTCACCCATGTGACTTTTCAAATACGCCCACCATACCGGCCACCTAATGTGTAGAAAAGCAGGACCACAAACAAGCACAGCTTCATTACGTAGTCATTAGCTTACATTGCATTCAAGGCCAGATTACAGTAAAGGCTACATACATTTGTATCTGCCCATAGCTTCTTCGCTATGTACCCAATTGCACCTGCCCTTAAATATAGCATAGTTCAGATGAGCAATGCTACCTGGCTTGCTGATTAGCTGTTGATCTTCCTCACCGTGGTTCTTTTGCTTAAGAAATGAAAAGTAGTGAACAGCATTGCTCCAATGAACAGCAGTCTTACACAACCATATCTGCACTTTCCCTGATCACCTTTACGCTATGCAAATGTCTGGACTACACCATTTGCAGCTGAGCAATTAAGAAAGAAATTGCCTTCACAAAACTACCAGCTGTAAAACAAAAGCTCCCTAATGGGGTTTGTAGAAACCCCTCACCTGCAAGGGGGGCATTGTGGGTATTTTAGCTGCAGTGGAAGGGGTACTGGCTGTCGGTGGGATGTGGCTCAACTGGTAAATACTGTTTAAACTCCTTTCCCGGACAACTTCACAGGGACTAGCTCGGAATAAGGAACCATGGAGCACGCAAAACACACTGTTTAATGCAACGAGGGGAGAGACTGACCTTTAACACGCATTGGGGCTCTCCTTTTTTGCATTGTTTAAATTCAGTTTTTACACCCGATGCTCATTTCTAATATTTTTCATTTAACGTGGGATCCTGCATTTTGCACACGGGAAAAGAATGCAGGTATATTAATCCATTCAAATATGTCTCTAGATTAGCAGAACATGCATAGTTTTGTCATATTTGAAGGAAACAAATTGATTTAAAGAGGCTTCCATGAGCTTATCCCAAATGCAAAAGGCACAAAATATAGTATCTCAGCAACAGTAACGTTGTTGATTGATGAGCCTTTTTCCAGATGCATTGTTTTGACAAGTACTCTAAACAAACAGTCCCAGCTAGATCAGCTGAATGTTCGGCCAGCACTGGGGGAAGATAATTTTGTTCAACACCTGCACCAGAGTTGGCGCACTACCTCATTACAGAAAACTTGGCAAGCTAACCAATATGTAGCTTAACCTCCTAAGACCTGCACTCTTTTTTGGTCTGCATTTTTAATTTCTCTTTGCTATTTGGGCTTATTGGGACCTGATAAGTATAAAAACTAAGCATCATCTTTTGACATGATGTAGTTTTTGAGAAAAATGATGTCCACATATGTGGACTCTCGGTCTTAAGAATTAAGTATTATGGTTGTACAGCCCAAAATGTGGAGTCCACGCATGTGTACGCCAGGTCTTAGGAGGTTAAATAACTTTCCAAAATGTAGGTTCCCACATCACTGCCATTATTAATCTTACACTATTAACTTCTTACTTCATGTAATTCCTTCATACCTGTCCCGTATTAGCTACTGCTGTATGGACATGATGTATGAATTGTTGAATTGCATTGTGTCTGATTTAGGCTGTTCATCACAGTGAATAATATCGTTGTGCATTAATCTGTCGGTGAACTTGACCGAAAGCAACATTTTTTTGGCCTACATTTTTAGAATACAGATTTCTGAAGGCTACTGTGAACTCTGAAGGGGAACAAATCCTCTCTCTTTCTCCGTCTCTCACTTTGTCTGACAGTGTAAAATTGCCTTTGAATATTGTGGCAGTGTTTAGGTGCAGCTCATGACTGAAGGTTGGGAATGCCTGATTTCAATTGGCTTTAAAAGCGCCTGTGACATGCGTTTGAATGGCATCTGTGCTTTACTTTCCTTCCCATCTGGGAGGCTGAGTGGTGTTCATCTGCCCGTCTCTGCCCGGTGGAGATCAGCGGAGGGCAGGCTGGGTGTGCCCTCTGGAGCAGGTGCTGCTCACCACTGTCCACCAGGCTGCAGACCGCAGTAATGTGTGCGTAGAGCAGCCCACAGTAATTGTGTAGCAGTCTACACTGTGCTTGTGTGTTTGTGTGTGTGTGTGTGTGTGTGTGTGTGTGTGTGTGTGTGTGTGTGTGTGCGCTTGTGTACGAGCATCTTTGTGTGTGTGTGTGTGTGCGTGCGTGCGTGCGTGCGCACACGTGTGTGCCAGTTAGCAGTCTACATTAGGGCTGGGCGGTAGTATCACATACGGGTGATTATAGATCGATATTACAATAGGAGTTTAGATATTATTACAGAAGATGCCGACTTTGCTAAGTTCCCTTCTAGCTACCAGTGCTGTTCCTTGTAAGAGCATGATTGACCCACGTTGCAGAATGCTCAATGGGAGAGCCGAAAGTGTGTTCGTTTGCAGTAATCTGTCCAAGCTAAACAAACTTGGGCTGTAGTAGGCAAGTTGGGCATCGGAAAATCAGGCAACATCAGAGGCAGTTATCGTAAAATGAAGGCCTCCATTTGTCTCTTTCTCGCATTGTCGCTTATCCCTGAAGGTATTTAATAGTTCTTTTCACTCAGTCTGTCTCTTCACGAATGTGACTAATTAGGCTAATGGCCATTGCATGCATCACATTTCACAGCACTGCTGAAAAAGCCTGTAACACTGAGGGAGTGTGGGCAGCAGGCCTTCCAGGCTGCAGAAATAATGTCAGACTGGAAGACAATTTATTGCATTACCCATGGGTCATTCCGGGAATAATTGGAGTTGACCACTCCAATTTTGCTCAGACTTTGTGTAAATGTTCTTCATGTACTCATTAAAGAATATCCAAAACATTAGCTTCATTGGATTTGCCATTCTAGAGATATTGGCTCTTAAAGCTGGGGGGGGGTCATTTATTCTAAATATTATACAATGCCAAAGTTAGGACCAGCCAGAGAATGACTGAAAAGTGTTAAAAATATGAAAGAACATTTACACAAATTTTGAGCAAAAATGTCACACTTCTGGGTGGTTTTTCGCTGAATGACACCCATTTACCATTTACCATTCTATAGCCTGTTGATAAGACGCATACTTCATACACTTTGTTTCGTATAGGCAATTATTTAGCTTCTTAAAAAGAAGCAAAGTAGACAGTGTTGTAGTTTTCACACACGCATTTTTATTCAGAACATTGCTTGTTTTAAAACTCATCTCAACAGGAACAAAAGCACCAGTAACACCGGGAAAGGCTCTTGGTTATTTCATTTAAAAAGTAAAAATCAGTCAATAAAATAGACAAGCTAATACAAAATGGCAATAAATAACCACAATGAGACTGGAGTAATTTACCAGCCAGGACCAGGATATCAAGGATGGCGAATGAAGATGTTTTAATGTGTTTGTTCTTCAACACATTTCATTTTGAAATTGAATTAGCACATTTTTGTGACAAGGTGATTGCTGTAGGGCTATTGCCAATTCAATTTACAGTAGAACCTCTAATATCTAGCGTTTTTTCTTACTTCTTTGCAAGTGAGTTGTAGTCGCAAACCTCTCCCACAGAATCAAAACATAAAATAGAAAATTTGAAAAGTGATAATCGTGTGCCATAATTCTTCACATGACAGTATTGTGATATTATTTTTATAGATATCGCCCAGCCTTAGTCTACAGTTAAACGCACATGTATGTGGTGTTTATACCAGTAAACAGTCATTTGTGTGTGTGTGTGTGTGTGTGTGTGTGTGTGTGTGTGTTTGTGGTGTGTGTAGCAGGATACGTGTGTGTGGCGTGTATAGCAGTGTACAGTAATGTGTGAGTGTGTTTATGTAGCAGTGTACAGTAATGTGTGTGTGGTGTGTACAGCAGTATACAGTGTGTTTGTGTGTGCGTGGGGTGTGTGCGTGTGTGTGTACATCAGTGTACAGTGATGTGTGTGTGTGTGGTTTGTACAGCGGTATACAATGTGTGTGTGTGTGTGTGGTGTGTGTGGTTTGTACAGCGGTATACAATGTGTGTGTGTGAGTGTGAGTGTGAGGTTTGTACAGCGGTATACAGTGTGTGTGTGTGTATATGTGTGTGTGTGGTGTGTACAGCAGTGTACAGTAATGTGTGTGTGTGTGTGTGTGTGTACAGCAGTGTACAGCAGTGTACAGTAATGTGTGTGTGTGTGTGTACAGCAGTGTACAGTAATGTGTGTGTGTGTGTGTGTGTGGTGTGTACAGCAGTGTACAGTAATGTGTGTGTGTGTGTGTGTGTGTGTGTGTGGTGTGTATAGCAGTGTACAGTAATGTGTGTGTGTGTGTGGTGTGTATAGCAGTGTACAGTAATGTGTGTGTGTGTGTGAGTGTGTGTGTGTGGTGTGTACAGCAGTGTACAGTAATGTGTGTGTGTGTGTGAGTGTGTGTGTGTGGTGTGTACAGCAGTGTACAGTAATGTGTGTGTGTGTTTTCTCTCCTCTGTCCAGTCATCGTGATCCAGCTCAGTCCTGCTCCAGCCCCTTCCCAGCGTGCAGGTATCATTCAAACATCGCTCTCTCTGCCACTGCTCTCTCTCTCCCTCCCTCTTTCCCCCTCCTCCTCTCTCTCTTCCTCCTCCCCCTCATCCTGTCCTCCTCACATTGGTTCTTACCTCCTGATGCTGGGGACACAGTGCCTAGAAAAATACCCTTCTTAAGCTGCAGGCAGTGTCATCATCTTTAGTATACTGTATACAGTTCTTACACGGAACAGCATAGCAACCATTCTTTGGTGAAAATGCACATGCTGCAGTATTTAAATTGAATTGTCATGGCATTCATTCTGGTCTGAATGATTAGAAAATGTGTTTCAACACATGTCCTAAGCCTTAAAAATGGGCCAGGTCTTGGCTAACGGCACACTGGGATCTCCGGTGAATGATAGTGCTTGGAAAATGGTTACAGTATGTCATTTGTAATTGTCTAGATGGTTCTTCGTTTGCTGCTGACAATTATTGTATCCATTCAGTTTTATTAGTTATGATTGAACACCGCAAGTTCTACGAAAGCTTTAAATTTTTCTGGAGGTTTGAGTATAGGTCAGAACGCATAGGTATCTGTCCCTCCTTCACCCATCTCCATGTCCATCTCTACCTCCATGTCTCTCATCCCCCCCCCCCTTCCTCTGTGTGTGTGTGTGTGTGTGTGTGTGTGTGTGTGTGTCAGTGGCAGGGTGGCGTCTGTGCGTGCGTGCGTCCGTGCGTGTGTGAATTTGAGCGTCTGGACGTATTAACCCCTGGATTGGCGGACTGAGACACTGTGCATGTGGCTTACTGCACGGCCCAGTACACACGGTCTAATACACGCAGAGAGTGGCAGTGTCCCGCGCAGTAGGGGAGTCCTCCTCACCGTCTCTCGCTCTCCTCCTGCCTCTGCGCTCTTTCACCTCCTCCCCTGCCCGTCCGTTCGTTTGGACGTCCGTCCGTCCGTCCGTCCGCCCGTCTGTTCTCGGCCGGGAGCGGACTCTTGGGCGCGGCCGGGTCTTTCCGCAGCGTGTCTGTCTGTCTGTCTAATGGCGTGCGCGGCTGTGGAGGACGTGTGCCTGACTCCACTAACGTTACTAACGCCTTCTCTCCAGCCGCCAGGTCTGCTGGAGCAGGAGGACGAAACGGAGCATGTCGGTTTGCCTTCATCTTTTTCTCCTTCCTATAACTCTCCTCAGGTGACTAATAGCACTGTGCAGCCCTGGTCACTGGGATGGGTAAAGCCAGCCGTAAGGAAGGGTAACGCGTGTAAACGCCAGGTCCTCATAAAACTCGCTGGTGTCAGGTTTTACCACCCTTATGAGGACCGCACTGGGCTTCTGAAAACACCTCCTAGGATTGATGCAGGATTTGTGGACCCCTCATACAGATCTCAGCGGATAAGAAAAGAGATGAACAACGCTATACACTGGGTCGTTGTCCAGAATCTGGTGTCGTTTGAAGGTTACATGGGTGACAAAATGGCCGCCCCGAGCCAGCAGTCTCTTCAGAGTCACGGTCTGGGCAGGAGGGCAGAATTGACTGCCTGTCACTGCTCGTCCTCGTATACTGGAAGGAGGGTGGCTGCTGAAGCTCCCTCCCTCCCTCCAAACACACCCCCCCTCTGTCTGAATGCGGTTTGCCTGGTGCATGCTGGGACAAGCTAACACTAACTCAGCCATTGGATTTTCACCTTGTGTATACTCTGCTTACACTGGATGTTTTTTTTTTTTTTTTTTACGATTGTCTATTTTTTTTATTTTTTTTATTTTTACTTTTACATTTATGCTGGCCTGTTTCTGCATGTCTGGACTTGTCTGTGTGTTAGCGTTACCTGCGCCAGCCGTTGCTCACCACCGGTTTGCACCTGTACTGAAGGTTTGGCCTGTGTCTTTGGACTCCAGGTGTGGTTTTGAGGGCTTTCTGTGGGCCCTGAGTGGTCACTGCAGTCCAGCCCCAGTGTTTTTACGGGCTCCTGTGAAGCAGGGAGTCCCCTGAGACCAGTGGTCCTGACCTCCCTCTCTGCCTCCTGCTGTCTCCTCTCTGTCCACCCCAGCTCTGCAGCTCCCCCTGGCCAACGACGGAGGCAGCCGCTCCTCGTCATCGGAGAACTCGCCCCAGCACCACTCCTACCCCAGCCGCCCTCGACACATGCTGACCCTGCCCACACCCCCCTACAGCCTGCAGAAGAGTCTGGAGAAGTAAGGCTTATACACACACACACACACACACACACACCCCCCTACAGTCTGCAGAAGAGTCTGGAGAAGTAAGGGTTATGCACACACACACACACACACACACACACACACACACCCACACCCCTACAGTCTGCAGAAGCGCCTGGAGAAGTAAGTTACGCACATTACTCTATACACACAGACACAGGCACATGTACACACACCTGTCACAGGGTTTGGAGAGAAATGTGTGCGTGTTTGTGTACATGTGTTTATAACGGCTCTTCCTCTGGTGTTTATCAGTGCGGAGATTGACCAGAAGCTGCAGGAGATCATGAAGCAGACAGGATACCTGAAGATTGATGGACAGGTTAGGGGGTCACACGCATGCTAGTCACATATGTGTTTGTGTGAGTCCCATTTGTGCGGGCTTGGTGATTATGTGTGGACGAGACACTGCTCTGTGTGTGTGTGTAAGAGACGGTGCTCAGTGAATGTTTGGTGTGTGTGTGTGTCTGTGTGTAAGAGACGGTGCTCAGTGAATGTTTGGTGTGTGTGTGTGTGTAAGAGACGGTGCTCAGTGAATGTTTGGTGTGTGTGTGTGTGTGTGTGTGTAAGAGACGGTGCTCAGTGAATGTTTGGTGTGTGTGTGTGTTCCCCAGCGGTACCCAGCGGAAGTGAGTGACCTGATTAACGAGGAGGAGATTGGCAGTGGCACCTGCGGCCAGGTCTTCAAAGTGCGCTTCAAGAAGACCGGACACGTCATCGCCGTCAAGGTGACCGCCCTGCCCAACCAACGACAGCCAATAGCAGCACAGAGAGCAGGAAGTCGGCCCGCCTGAGCATGAAATGAGTGCAAATGGGGCGAGGCTGCACTTCAAAACAGATTGTATAAAAAATATTTGTCAAATTATGCCGTTTATACCTTATCAATGCATTTCTGCATATATCTTTGCCATTTTGTATAGCTTCAAACAAATTACCGTCACAGAACATGGACTCGATGCTTGGAAGATCAGGATTTACAGGAATTGGTATAAAGGGAAAGGAAAAAGAATCAGAAACAAAATGGGAAGATTTGAGGTGCAGGAAAGAATTAATTTCACCCGAGCAGGTTTTCTTTTAGTATTTGTTGTGCCTTGTTTTTTTTCTTTTCAGCCGAACCCATAATTACACGGTGTATCTAAGTCTATCATTGAACAGAGCAGTTAAGTGTGGCCCTCCTAACAGTTTAATGATCACTTATTTCATTATTTATTTGCTTGGAACCATCCCCTTTCCGGGGATACGAGTGTATACACTGTAGCCCATTGATGTCTGGTGACTTGACCTTACTAAAGGTTACGGCTGTCCAGAGCCAGCCAGCCAGCCTGCCTGCTGCCGCCTGTTCAGTCTCTGCTCTCAGTCTCTGCTCTCAGTCTCTGCTCTCAGTCTCTGCTCTCAGTGGCCGCTCTCAGTGGCCGCTCTCAGTGGCCGCTCTTCAGGGGCCGCTCTTCAGGGGCCGCTCTTCAGGGGCCGCTCTTCAGGGGCCGCTCTTCAGGGGCCGCCCTTCAGGGGCCGCCCTCAGGGGCTGCTCTCAGGGGCTGCCCTTCAGGGGCTGCTTTCAGGGGCTGCTCTCAGTGGCTGCTCTCAGTGGCTGCTCTCAGTGGCTGCCCTCAGGGGCTGCCCTTCAGGGGCTGCTCTCAGGGGCTGCTCTCAGGGGCTGCTCTTCAGGGGCTGCTCTTCAGGGGCTGCTCTTCAGGGGCTGCTCTTCAGGGGCTGCTCTCAGGGGCTGCTCTCAGGGGCTGCTCGCTGCTGTTTGCATCGACAGATGTGCTTATGTTTTATTCACCGTTTACATTTTCGGCTCCTCCGCTTTAAAAAAGGAGTAGAAAATGGCGTAGCCTCAGCTGTCCAGTGCTGTATGCTGATGTTACAGGGCTCTACTTTTTTTTACAGTTAAATAA
This sequence comes from Conger conger, assembly GCF_963514075.1. Taxonomy (NCBI): domain Eukaryota; kingdom Metazoa; phylum Chordata; class Actinopteri; order Anguilliformes; family Congridae; genus Conger; species Conger conger. Next base: position 70,954,315 of record NC_083761.1, read on the forward strand.
CGGGAAGCAATGCGTCATGGGAGTGTAGTTCCAACAGTGACATTTTACAGTGGCAGCGTTCCACTCACACTCTGTTATAGAGCGAGAGAGATGACGCACGCCCAGTTTAGAAAAGGACTCATTTGGATCCATTATAAGACATAGACTGGCCCTGATGAATTCAGGCTGAACAGCAGCCTCAGCCAGAGTATCTGACACAGTCCTTGCGTACGTTGGAGTTATGTCACATCCTGCGGTAACTACGTCTCCTGTGCCTAATTCCTTGTTGCGTTTACCGTGGGTGTGTTTCCTCTGACGGCAATCATAATTTCACGGTGCTTTGTTGCTATGACGATGATAACAGCCCCCGTGGCTTGCGTTTCCTGCAGCAAATGAGAAGGACGGGGAACAAGGATGAGAACAAGAGGATCCTGATGGACCTGGACGTGGTTCTGAAGAGCCACGACTGCCCCTACATCATCCAGTGCTACGGCGCCATAGTCACAAACGTAAGAGACTTACATCAGCTCCCCGATAACATGAACCCTGTGAACCTGCAGCTTTACATGGGCAAGAGCCAGTGCTGCTGGTCTACATTGTACACAGGCACAGGCACAGGCACAGGCACAGACACACACACACACACACACACACACGCACACGCACACACAGGAACGCGTGCGCACACGCACTCAGAGGCACGCGTACACACACACACACACATATACGCACGCATGTACGCACATGCACATACACACACACTCACACACACACACACCCACACACCCATGCCCACGCCCAGGAACGCACGCACGCACGCACACACACACACACACACACACACACACACACACTCTCTCTCACTGGAGCATGCACACACTCACAGGTTTGGTACATTTCAGTCCCTCGTGATGTGTCGTATAATGTAAGAGCAGACAGTGTGCAGGGCTGGAGTGCAGGGGCAGTGCAGTGATGTCACACCTCCCCTCCCCCTGCAGACGGACGTGTTCATCGCCATGGAGCTGATGGGAACGTGTGCGGAGAAGCTGAAGAAGCGGATCCAGGGCCCCATTCCCGAGCGCATCCTGGGGAAGATGACCGTGGCAGTGAGTCCCTCTCCTCTCCTGCATGACCTCCTCACTCCCTCGCTCCTGCTCTCTCTGTCATCAGCTTTCTTTTTGTTTGCTTCTCTTGCTCTCTTGGTATGTCTCTCCCGCTGTCTTTCCTTCTGTATTTCTCTCTTCCTCTGTCTCTCTCCCTCCCCCCTCTTCCTCTGTATCTCTGTCTGTGCCCCCTCTCTCTCTCTCGGAGCGCTGAGCAGGTGTTTGACCTCTGACCCCTGCAGATAGTGAAGGCCCTGCTGTACCTGAAGGAGAAGCACGGCGTGATCCACAGGGACGTCAAGCCCTCCAACATCCTGCTGGACGCCAAGGGCCAGATCAAGCTGTGTGACTTCGGCATCAGCGGCCGACTCGTCGACTCCAAGGCCAAGACTCGCAGTGCGGGGTGCGCTGCGTACATGGCTGTGAGTAAAAACACACACGCACACACACACACACGCACGCACGCACACTCACACACTCACACACACACACACACACACATACGCACACACACACACACGCACACACACACACACACACACACATGCGCGCACACACACACACTCACACCTTCTATCCTACTCCTCTCTCTCTCTCTCTCTGTCTCACACACATGCAGACACCCTCACACACACGACAGAGTACATATTATACTATTAGTGGTTTTAACACTGGACATTTTGCTGTGTATGTTTCTGACCTTGGTGTTGTCTATGTGGCATTGTTAGTGACGTTTCTAACAGAGAAAATACGTCTTTGCTAATGTGCCCCCTCAGCCTGAGAGAATAGACCCCCCAGACCCCAGCAAACCTGACTATGACATCAGAGCAGACGTGTGGAGTCTGGGCATCTCTCTGGTGAGTGTCTCTCTGTGCCTTTACCCCAGTGTCTGAGCTCAGAGCTCATCAGTGTGAATATCAGAATATCAGCCTCGTGGGGGTTAGGCTGAGGGTGTAATGCCTCTGTCTCTCCTGCAGGTGGAGCTGGCCACAGGGCAGTTCCCCTATAAGAACTGTAAGACAGACTTCGAGGTCCTGACCAAAGTGCTTCAGGAGGACCCTCCCCTGCTCCCGCTCAGCATGGGCTTCTCCCTCGACTTCCAGTCCTTCGTCAAAGACTGGTGAGGACCTGCCTCCACCCGCATACACACAGAGGAGTTTGACTGGTATTGTCTGTGTGACAAATACGAAGAAAATAACTCCTGTCTCGTTTGTCTGTCTCTCACTCTCTTCAGCCTCACAAAGGATCACAGAAAAAGGCCAAAATACCACAAGCTGCTCGTAAGTTCTTCTGCTCTTACCCCTCAGCCTCTGATACTTATTTGGGACTGATGCTAACTCTGTTATATACGTTATATACCCATGGGTATCAGTTCCCATCATTGTTGGAATATCATGTGTATTGGGAGTCTGTCCGTCCTGCCACAGGTTGCATATTGAAGCTTCTCCTCGTGTTTTCGGCAGGAACACAGTTTCATCCGGCGGTACGAGGTGCTGGAGGTGGACGTGGCGGGCTGGTTCCAGGGCGTGATGGAGCGCACCGAGTCCCCACGGAGCAGCCAGTGTTACACCCAGCACCACCTCCACTCCCTCTTCAGCAGGTAGCCTCAGACAGGGAGAGAGAGAGAGAGAGCCCATGACCTGGCCCACACCCAGACTGACTGAGGGAGGGAGGGAGGGAGGGAGGAGGGAGAGCGCGCACACACACACCCACACACACACACACGCGCGCGCAGACACGCATGTACACACGGACAGACAGGCGGACCTGACACAGGTCTCCAGTGCGTTCCAGGATGGACAGACGGACGGACAGATGGGCAGATATAGTTAGTGTGGGTTGTCTGAAAGACTGGCATTCAGGTACCTAGTTCTGTTAATCACTGAGTGTTCATTTCACACAGAATCGCATACGCCCACACGCATGTACACACACACACACACACACACACACACACACACACACACAGTGAAACAGGTGTGCTAATCACTGTCACTCAGACCACAAAGAGAACAGTGTACACCGATACACGTCTTGCATTGTGCAATATTCAGCTTGTGGTTGCTAGACTGAAATGAAATGGTTACATATGTAGAGAGAGATGGATTGGTAGAATTATTATAAAAAACATTATTTGAGCGACTGTAGGGACATAGCATAGAACAGGTTTATAACCTGGATAATCAATTTTAAATCTAATTGTAATGATGTACTGGTGCCACAGTAGTTGTGGTCACTTTTTAACAATTTAATCCCGACATAGGTCATGTTTTTTGTTTTTTTTGTTTATTTTTTTATTATAATGTTATAAGAAAAGTTGTTTGTTTGGAAAAAAAAGAATAAACCGGAAAAAAATAGATTTTTGTTGAGCTCTGCAGAGGAGTGTGTTGTCGTGTCAGGACGAGTTTGGGCCTGGCAGCTGTGCAGTTTTGGAAGGATAGAGAAGGTGAAAGACTGAAAAGATGGTGGTTGGGAGAAGAGAGGGAGGATAGAAAAGTGGATGTTGACTCAGGGGGCGGCAGCAGTCTTCCCTGGTGGAGAGAGGTGTAAGCGCAGAATTGTGGGAGATTAGAGGTGGTATTTGGACTGGCTGCTGAGGGCCCTGTGTGTCACCAGCTGGGGGTTAGGTCAGGGTTTGGAGGTTGTGAGAGTTCATCTGTAATACGCCTCCATCACCCTGGGGCCTGAAGAGACTCCCCTGCCTGCCTGCCAGAGAGAGAGAGGGAGGGAAGGAGGGGGGAGGAGGGATTCTTTTGTTCATCGGAAAACACGGGGGAGAGGAGGTCAGTGTGTCCCTGGAACACACTGCACCTCTTCTCCCCTCCCTATCCCGCCCTCCCTCCCTCCCTCCCTCTCTCTGTTCCAGATCGTTTGGTGTTCCTCTTCAAGCTCACGTTGATAAAGCGAGCCACTTTAAGCTATTTACTTTCTTTGCCAAAGCCAGAGTTTGAAATGATAGAGCCGGGTCTCGCTCCCCCCAAAAACTGGCATAATTTCTCAGGCTACAGAAACCGCCAGTACTCCGGAAGTCACCCTGTCTAGAGCCAAAGTGAAGCAGACCTTTATGCTAAATGTTCACTATACCAAATTATCACCGGAGAGATGAAGACCAGGTGGCGTGAGGGAAGTCAGAAGGAAAGGACAAAGCAAGTTGTCAAAGCTGAGAAATTATGGCTTTTAGGAGGGGACGTTGTGCGGTTGAATGACACATACGGAAGTTGATGAGCGGGAGAGAGGCAGGCAGAAAGGAAGGATGAGTCAGAGGAGAGGACAGGGAAGAGAGAAACGAATGTGAGATGGAAGGACGACGGGGAGAAAGGTGTAAGAGGAGAGTTCAGGTCTGTGGTGAAGAAGTTTCTGGAAAAGAATGATTTGAAAGCAGTAGGTTATGAGAGGGTCGTTTCGAGAAGCAAAAGAGAGCTGTGGAACCAGGGCTTTAGGGCCGTTTTCTTGAATCTGTTGAAAAGCTTTTCATGGTATTACACCGGTTTGACTTTAGGAGTGAATTAGACTTTGTTTTTATTATTGTTAATTGCTGTTCTATTCATAGTGATGGATTTTTGGATTGTTTTTATGATTATTTATTATATTGCTACTGCTGCTACTGTTACTTTAGACGCTGCTGTCAGATCTTGTTTTCCCCAAAGGATTAATTTATTTTTTTAAAGCCAAATGAATGAAAGTAATGCAATGTCAACAACAAAGACCAAATATTTGCCAGCCTGTTAACAACCGGTAACCAGAACGAGAGTGAGATTGCAGAAGATAACTTAGTCGGTGAACTGAATATACTGTAAGTATTTAGCGAGAAAACGTATAGCCACACATCTAATGCACGTGTAGTTCGTGCAGCGTGCACCTCATCCTAGCTTGAGTTGCCGTGGAAACTAGTTTCTCACGTCACGTCATGTCACATCCACATCCTAGCGCAGAGTCTGTCTGTCCATTTGTCCGTCCAGATATGAACACAAACCCTGCCCTTTACCCTGTTGCCCAAACCGTGTTGGCCCCCTGGTCCTCAGTTTTAGGGTAGTGCGCTGCACTACTGTCTGGTCCCGATGCCATCGTGGGGGACCTTCCCCAGGCTCCGTTCTCAAATCCTTCTGACTGGAAGTCCCTGCTGTCTGAGTGTCAGCACAGCGGACCTGGCAGGGTTATCCCCCTCCGAGTCAAAGAGCGGGAGATTTAAGCCACAGACGTACCGTGGTTCCAATCCATAAGAGGCGCACGGTAGATGTAAGAGAGATGCGTTTCATCAGTAGTGAAGGAGTGGAGCGCCAGCTCTTTGGTATAAATATGGAGATTCAAGTGACTATCCATGATTAAATAGTATATAACTCGCACGCATAAATAAAGGCACATTTTGGTCGCACTAAAGATATATTTTTTCAAAAGGATACTTCTCCTGGTTTTTAAGCTGGTCCGGGTCAGAGTAGGGATGGAGTAACCACCTTCGCTCAATGAAGTGAGCGCATCTCTCTCTGCCACCAGAATACCTCACAGGGCACGGTCAAGAAGGGAGCGCCGCGGGCGTGCGTGTGTGCGTGTGTGCGTGTGTGTGCGTGCGTGTGTGTGTGTGCGTGTGTCTGTGTGTGTGTGTGCGTGTGTGTGTGCGCGGCCTTAGATTCTCACCGTCATCTAGTCAAACTGGAGTTTCACCACCACCGCAACTGGAATGTACATCACCTCTTTACTAGTAAAGCTTTGGGAAACCAGGTCTTAGCACTGGGACCTACCTGTCTGTCTGTCTGTCTGCCTGCCTGTCTGTCTGTTGGTCGGTCTCTCTGGGCCTCTAGGGAGAGTCAGTGAGAACTCTGGGGGAGTGAGATGACAGTGACATTATACACCAAAGGTGTCAACAACAAATACAAAAAAAGAAATTATTATTATTATTATTAATATTATTACGATGATGATATATACAAATCTCGCTATAGCTAGTGAGGGAGGGAAGGGGCGTGTAGTTTAGCAGTGCCTGTGTAGAGGACACTTGGAGAGGCTATTGCTCTAACACAGCCTGGTCAAGCAGTCAGTCTCCTGCAACCAAGTAAACACTTCTTTTTCACGGTTTTACTATCGGTTTCCTGCATAATTTTGTTAATTTAAGTTGTTACCATTCAAACCCGAATCAAGTGAATAAGCACCTGTGTGCTGGTTCTTAGGACAGACCTTGTAAGTACCGTGTGGACCCCAGCCATTGGCTTATCTAAAATGGAGAATCTGATTGACGATTCACTAAACTAAAGATTCATCTAAACTAAAATTTCACAGTGCAACATTTTTGTCCTTTACATACGCGGCTGTATCACTACAGGGATATCTAGCGCGGTACTTGCAGGGTCCTGTTTCATTGTGTCTCCAAATACACAGGCTGCGCATAGTGTGGTTTCCACTGGGCGGTCTTTGGAGTTTGCTTTCTCACTACACAGACAGCCCGTCTCACATACGCTGGCTTTGTGACAGGAAACGCTCTGCTAGGTTAGCTTCTCCTCGTGTGCCGTGTGTAGCTCTGGTTGTTCTGGTGTGCACGCTCACACTAACACACACTTGCGCCTGAGAGAGTATTGATTACGTGTGTAGGTTATTTTTTTCTATTATTATTATTATTATTATTTAAAGTTTTTAAAAGCGCCTGACGAAAGGTCGACTGTGCGCCACTCCTCATTCTTTCGGCCACTCTTTTTATATTTTTGTGGCGCGCGACCTCCATTCGTCTGGCCGGCGCGCTCGTGTGTGTTTCTGTGGGTCTGTGCGAAGGTCAAGCAGAACGTGGTTTTAAATGTTGGTCCTAATCCGTTTGTGTGGACAGTTTAGAGCCAGTACGTGCCACCGGGCGCCTACCCTAGTTTAAATATGGCTTGAGTTACCGTGGCTGCTGTGTTAGTTGGTGCCGGCGCCCCCGGTGTCCTCTGGACTGTACTGAACTGTTTTGCCCCTGTGCATGATGGGAAGGTATTCCTCATGGCCCCATCTGTAAGTATACCAAATATCATTTTCACTATGCAGTCATTCAGATCGCTCAGCGTGCTTATGGGAAGCATCGTGTATATACACATGTATGGTGAAATTGGAGTTTGTGACAATATTTAATTTTTTTTTTTCTTATTTTTTATTTTCTTATTATTATTATTTTTCTTCCCTGTCTGGTTGAAAACTTGCTTTCAGCCAGTCCAGAGGGAGAGAGAGAGGGGGAGACGGGTGTTTTGAGTGAGCTGAGAATTACTTAAGGATTGTATTGGGGTGGGTTGGGGTTTAGACTGGGTTGGTAGTTGGGGTAGCTAGTCCAATGCTGTAAGTATATCAATTGCATGTTATTGTCACTGATGTAACTGCCATTGATTTTAGATTATGGTTGGGGGGGGCGGGGGGGGGCACACAAAACTCTATCTTTATTTATAATTTTTACATATTATATATTCTGTTTTTGTTTTGTTTTTTTTGGAAATGTTGACAGGAAAAGACACGCCTTTGCCTTTTTATGTCTTCTGAACTTATTGTAATCTGCTTTTTGCAATATTTACCTTTTTTTGTGTGATTTGGTTTCATGTAAATGGCAAATGCCATTTTTGTTAGTCTATTTTTTCTATCATGTCCTATGAACGTGTTTGTGTAAATGTGACTTCCGCTTGAGAGTTTGGGAGGGTGTCTCGTGTTGAAATGTGTACCAAAAGGCGCTACATTCTTATATTTTGGTACATAGTTTTTTATTTTTTATTTATTTTTTTGTCATTTCATATTCAGGGCAAAGACTACACCAAATGAAACGAGGGTGTTCGATGTTTGTTGAGAGATGGGGAGGCAGGGGGAGGTCCCCGTCAGAAGCTTGGGGGGGACAAAGGTGTGTCTTTTTCTATGGTATCGAGCGGAGTGGCGCGTTGGCGACACTCCTCTGCTTTCCGGGTCGTATTCCCCGTCTGTCCTGCGTGTTCCTGCGTCTCTTCCCCTCTCTGTTCTCTCCCGTGAGTCTCTTCCCCTCTCTGTTCCCTCCCGTGAGTCTCTCCCTCTCTGTTCCCTCCCTCTTCCCTGCCACATCTCCCTTCCTCCAATGCTGTACTACTGTATGCTGTCTGTCTTAGAAACGCCTTGTGATGGACAGTTGTCATGACTGATGTTGCACTGAGGTAGCTGTGTGTGTGTGTGTGTGTGTGTGTGTGTGTGTGTGTGTGTGTTTGTGTGCGAGTGAGGATGTGTGTGTTGGGCCAGGAGGGGCCCTGGGTGAGTTCTATAGAAGCTGCAGACTTTATTTTGCGTTGAGTTTATTCACCAAATTGTGCCCCACACAGATGAGAGTATTTAGACGGTTGCTGACATTGCTTTCCAGTAAGACTTTTCCCCAATAAGAATGTTTTTGGTTGTACACGCTTATTTTTGTGTGTCTTTAAGCCAAACGAGAACCGTTTTGAAGTTTAGCTGTTAATTTGTTGTTGTTGGCATTACTGTTGCTCAGAAACCAAATGTCCCAATACCTATTTATGCACACTTAATTGCAAACAGGCAGACGGACACGTGTTGTGTTTATTATTATTTATTTTTTATTAAACTGCCACTGTCCGTGCAGTGTTACTGTAGAAACGTACTAGTGTGGCTTGCCAGTCCAGACACGGGCACAACCTCTCATCCCTCCCATCGTTCGCATCCCTCTTTCTCTTGCTTTCTTCCTCCTGTTGTCTTATTCTGTCTCTCCCCACGCTGTCCGCCAAGCTGACTGTGTCTGGTTACCATGGCAGCCACGTGCATAGTTTGTGTTCAAGTCAGAAGCTGCTCAGAACTCACCAGTCTAGCCATCAGTTTGCTCTTGCCTGCAGTCAGGCTTTCCAAAGAGCAAACTTAATGCCAGGACCAGGAGTCATGTTTTACTGCATTATGAATACTTTTGTAATGCTGTAAGACATTATAAATATATTAATATTTTTCCCCATCAGAAATACTCTCATGCCAACAACAGCAGTAATGGTAATAAAATAGAATTATGCCGCAGTTGTGTTTAGGTGTAAAATTTTAAATGACTTCCTTGTTAGAAAGGGAGTGAATTGGTTTTATGCATATTTATACTGTACTCTGTAGCAAGTGGGACCCATTTAGCCCAAGCCTAAAATTGTGTATGTGTATGTGTGTGTGTGTGTGTGTGTGTGTGTGTGTGTGGAATCATTTTAGTGGAGGATGTAGCTAGAGTTTGGAAAAGGGGAAGGGGGGCTGTTCATGTGGTTATTTTATGAATTTGCATGAATTCTGTTAAAGATTACAAGATAAAGAGAGTGAAAGTGAATTCAAAGCTTTTTTGTTTTCAAACATTTTGTGTCTCTGACATCCGGTTTATTCAGACGGTTCTCTCAAATTGTACAGCTTTACTGTTTTTTTTTCTCTCCATTTTATTTTCCCTGTCTTTCATTTCCTTGATATTTCAAACGAAATAAATGCCATTATATTGTGAATACCTCAGGATTTTTTGGAGAAAAAAAATAAAAACATTAAAAAATTAAAATGAAATAAAAAACTTCCAAAAAGTGTCCATTGTTTAAAGCAGTGTTTTTTTATTATACTTTCAACATCCTCTATATACTGCCCTAACCTGCTTGAATCAATTTTGCATTAATTCACACACATCCCAAGATCAGTGTATGTGTGAGTGGGCAGACGGCTTGACGCATTGTATAAGATGTGTTTTAAAAACATGCCATTAATAGGAGAGGGCAGAGATCTGTAATTAATGCTTTCTCAGGTTGGTTTAACGATTTGGTATTTGATATCATGTGGCAGCAACTAAATGCATAAAAGCATGCAATAGCACATGGAGCTTCAGCTGTTGTTCAGACCAAATGCCAGAATGGGAAAGAAGTGTGACCAAGTGACTTTGACCATAGAATGATTGTTGGTGCCAGACAGGGTTGTTTGAGTATCTCGGTAACTGCTGATCTCCTAAAATCCTCCTGAGGCAAAACACACTGTTAATGAGAGCGCTCAGAGGGGAATGGCCAGACTGGTCGAAGCTGACAGGAAGGTGACAGCGACACAAATAACCACACATTACAACAGTGGTATGCAGACGAACGTCTCTGAACACACAACACATCAAACCTCTGAGTGGATAGGCTACAGCAGCAGAAGACCAATAAATATTAATTTTTTTATAAATACCTAACAAAGTGCTTACTGTGTGTGTGTGTGTGTGTGTGTGTGTGTGTGTGTGTGTGTGCGTGTGCGTGTGTGTGCGCGATCTCTTTGTCTCCCATCCATGCTGAATGTAGGGTTTAGGGGTTGTTTTAACCGAGGCTAAAGCCATAGCTCTTCTTGATCAGCCAGCCACAGTCCAGTGGCAATGGCTTCCTGCTCCTGTTCCGTCTGCTTCCTGTGAGTGGGAGGGGAGCTGTGGAAACAGGGTGAGGTTGTGACCCTGTGAGTTTTGTATGCACAGAGAAACCTCTCCCTGTCACACTGAATGTAGGGGCTTGTGTGTGTGTGTGTACATTGAGTCTGCGGGAACACATGGAGACGGTGTGTGTGTGCGCACTGAGACTGTTGGAAAACCTTGGAACAGGGTGTGTGCGCATTGAGACTAACTGAACACATGGAAATGTGTGTGTGTGTGTGTGTGTGTGTGCGCACGCACTGTCGGAGCACATGGAGACAGTCACCACAGAGGAACTATGAACACGTCCAGAACAAACCGCCGGTTCTCTGAACTTGTGCCACACTCAGAGAGCACCTACCACCTGGTTATCGTCACCAGCCTTCATTTCATTTCAATGCAGTGAGTCAAACTGACCCTGTGTGCAGTGTTCACTGGTGAGCCTCGCTTTAGTGAAGATGAGAAAATATTTTCCTTAATAACATTTCCTATCTAGATTTACACCAACAGCAGGCACCATGGGAATGACTGATACCAACCTTACACACACACACACCTACCCACGCATTCTGAGTCATCTAACGTCCTTTTCCCTCTGCCGCACCTCGTAAATCTGGCCTGTGCGCTGGAACCGCACTGCTCCGGTGAGTGATGTGGGCTCTTTAATGGCCACAGTGAGTCAGGACCCTCTTAAACCTGCTTCTGTTAGCTTGCGCTCTGCTTGCTGAATTTGTACTGAGGGATGAAGATGACTGCCCCCTACTGGACAGTAACAGCACTTCCATTTTTTTTTACAGGACTTCTACACAATAAGAAAACTAACCCAGCCTTGGGCAGCCTCAGCTGTTCGGAGAGAATGCTATAGGGTGGATTGGCAGCTGGTTGCCCGATAATGTGCATTAAAGTTACTACTGTGGTGACAGTTATTAACAACTTGGCTGTGTGCGCTGTAAATTGCTTACTTTCTGTTGCCATCTGTAGGCCAGTAATATAATATCACTATTGGGTTTGACAGCAGTCCCTTTTCATGGATGGCCATGTAGGAGGTGTAGGGAGCGCCACTGAGTGACTTATGTGTATGCGTTAATGTTAGCCAAAAACAGGTCATTAAAATGAGGCAGCCTTTTATTTGAAGTAACTGTATATGGCAAATCAATCATAATGACAAATAATACATCTGCTCTTCCAGGCCTGTATTTATGTGTCACATTTATTGAAAATCTGATAATTATAATAACACACTGTACAGATCTGCATCATTTCAATCGTCCTCAGTAGACCCAGACATATGACCGGTTGTAAAAACAAAAACACAAAACGAGAAATAAATACAAATGCTTACTACAAAGTTCTAGCAAAGAAATGGCATGAACATTTTACTGAATTCACATTTATTTATTTTTTTAAAGAAAAAATTTACTTGTTATATTACAGAAAAATATTGTAGAAATATCTCTTTCAGGGCTGAATTCAGCAGGCATATTTTTTGTGACAGAGAATGTCCTAGGGCGCGGCCGAAGTCCAGACAAATGTACGGCACCTTCATCCAGCGTAGGTCTGAAAGTACGACACATCTATGCATTGAGAACATCAGACTCCTGTGTGTGGAAAACAAACACGATAATGAGGCTTCTGCTCAGGTTGTGTCTGTACCTGCTGCTCCGGGTGCAGTCGGGCGTGAATACTGTAATGGCGTCCGCTCAGTAGCCGCACACAGTGCTGTAGCTGCAGTGCAGCTCCTGGTGCCTCCGCAGGTCCACCTTGCGCTGGAAGCCCCCGTGGCAGCGGGAGCAGGTGAAGGGCTGGTGGCCGCTGTGCTTGCGGCTGTGAGTGATGAGGTTGGAGCTCTGGCTGAAGGCCTTCCCGCACACCTGGCACACGTGGGGCTTCTCACCTGAGCCAGCCAAGACCAAGACACGGTGTCACACTGGCTGCCTTTTATGGGACAACGCTGATGTACCAATCCGGCACAAACTTACTGTGTTCAAATATGCTCCTCCTGAACGTGTATGTCGGCATTGCCTGGTTTTTATTTCTTTTCTTTTCTTTATGTGAAGCACCTCATGGACCCAACTTGTACCTAACTCACCAACTAGGGGCAACATTGGGGCAGTCATGAGGGGTGCATGGCAGCCAATCACCGTTGGTGTTTGAGTGTGTGTATGAATGGGTGAATGAGAAGCATCAATTGTACAGAGCTTTTGATAAAGGCACTATATAAATGCCAGCTATTATAAAGGCACTATATAAATGCCAGCCATTTACCATTTAACTAACTCACTGAAGACTCTCCACAAGGGGGAGCTATTAGCACTCGCGGTGCTTGCCATCGATGACACTGCGTGCCCTTGCTTCATTCTGACGTGCGCGTCACCTGTATGTGTGAAGGTGTGCTTCTTCATGTCGGACTTCTGGTGGAACCTCTTGCCGCAGTACTGGCAGGGGTAGGGCCGCGTGTCCGAGTGGATCAGCAGGTGAGTGGACAGGGTGGATGAGCGCTTGAACACCTTTCCGCACTCCTTACAGCTGAAACTCCTCTCCTGAAGTGCACACATTCACACGCACGTCGTCTTTAACACAGCCCCAGGTCCCGCCCAGAGGCACAGTCGCTGCCAGAATGATTCACTGGCTCGCTGTGGCTTTTAGAGCAGTAAGAAACACACAGTGCTATATTATGCTACATTTAAACCCTTATTTGCTTTAAAATGGTGCCAGTGATAGTTTCTGGTCCATTAGCCCTACCTTGGTCCTGCTGCGTTGGCTCAGGTCAGGCCCGAAGACATATGGCTGGTCATTGGCCTTGGCGTATGCAGGCATATTCTGGAGAGTGAGCCAACTGAAATGTGACCTCTGTAGGTGAGTCTCCAGACCAGAGGCGGAGGAGAACATCTGAGGGGGAAAATGCAATAGCACATGGAGCCCGGCTGTATGTGGAGACCAACTCTCTGCCTTCCTGACTGCTCAATACAGCTTAACTTCTTTCTATATGAGAATATGTTTACTGATGCTGCAGGACCCATGTAAATAAACCAGTGTCTGCTCACCTTCGTACACAGAGGACAGGGGTTGAGGACTAATTTGAGGCTGTTGTGTTGTGTACAGATCAGCTCCTCTGCTCCCCCATTTTGCCCCCAGGTCCCCTCATTGGGGTGTGGTAACATGCTCATTAGCCTCTCCAGCTCCCGCTCTTTTGTAGGAACCCTGGAGTTCTGAGGGGGCTGGCACCACACAGCCAGATGAGGGTCCATATCTTGCCTAGGCTGGCCTGAGTTGAGGTTTGGGGAGAAGACATTAATGCCGATCAGGCATCCAGAAGCTGAGCTTGAACACCTATGGTAGGTTAGTGAATATCAAGTGTGAACCCCTACCTGCAGTCAAAGGAGCAACAGGAAGCATCGGTGTGAGGTTGGAAGGTGTTGGGTTGTCCCCCCCTGTCTCTAATGGGTATCCATTGGAAGAGGGGATTCTGGGTATTGAAGTCCTTTCTGATTGCACCTCGAACTGCACGTTGGCATACAGTTCTGATCGAGAGAGGCGCCTGTCCTCCACAGAGTGCAGGGTGTGACATCCTCCCTTCTTACTCTTGACCAGGAAGGAGCGAGGCATGGGGAGAGAGGACGGGCGGCAGGGGGCGCTGTGGAGCGTTTATGTCGAGGGAGGCCGAAAGCGGAGAAACAGTCTCTGTAACAGAAAAGGGTTTCACTCTTACACAGGCTCGCTGTCCTGGGCAAACTTTTACAAGAGCTGGGTGGTGTGCAGATTAGAAACTGTCCCTAGACACAACTTTGTATCAGCATTTTGGGAAACACATGAACAAACTATGGCCTGCAGAGAACAGTCAAGCAGAGCAGATCTTGGTGTATAAGGAAATATGTTAACTACATAACGAAAGCTGACTCATCAGGGCATACATTAACCACTTCAACATAGCTATAAACCATATCTTTCTATCTATAGATCAAGATAACATTAATGCAAAATGAGGGCATGAAATTTTAAAAAATTATTTTAGTCAGCCAAAAATACTGTTTGCGTGGCCATTTGGGAAATATGCACAAAGTATAGTCTATTTGAAGTCATTTTAAAAGTACCCCATTTAAACCATGCCCTAGTCTAACACCATTTTTTGATATGCTGCAATGAGTTAAGAGTCTGTGAACTTTATTTAATCCTCTAACTGGCAAATACAGAATCTGTACATTTGTGTTAACAGGAATGACAGGATGCCCTGTCACAGATGAAGGCAGTTGGCTGCAATTTTTGAATCTGTGGCTTCCTCATCTGTACTTGAAAAACTTTGTGGAATTAAGTATTTGAATGCTAACAGTCTTAACAGTAGCCTAGGGGAGGTGAGACAGTAATTAATTGCATTGTTAATTATGAATGTACATTATTTAAACTGCCGACCTGAAACTGTGTGAGGAGTACAGATACTCAATAGAGCTAACATTGCAAAAAAGATTTCCATTATTCAAGGTATACAATGTCTAGATCAGTGGGCTCCAGAATGATTGAATTATCGATTATTTATTGAATAAAAATGAAATGAAAAATAATTTTAAAAAAAATAAAAAAACACAGATAATAAACAATATACTTTTATTTAAATATGTTTACTCGTATGTTTCTATGTTATTGTTTTTTATTACGTTTTTTATTTCTTTATTTTTATATTTTCCAGAAAACCGGAGCCAAAATATTTTTTTATCAAGGGTGCCTATAATTCTGGAGCCCACTGTATATGCTGTGCAATCTTGCACATTGGGATAAGTGGATTGTCTCCATGGGAAATTGTCTGCCAGAAGTTGTATTATAAATAGAAACTGACAAGTTTAATGGAATAAAAATTGCTCTGTGATATATAAACATGTTGCAGAAACAGCACTGCTATTTACAATGTGGTGGCAGTAAACTGAAGTTTAAACTGAAGATAGAATGCTGCCATTGTTTTTTTAACAACACATTCAAAAACTATAATATATAATATATTAATAAGAAATCAGAGCATTGCAAAATATCTCTATGAAATGTACTGGTGTTAAGCCAGACAAAAGATGCTCATATAACAGGTTCAATGTTGGCAGCGATCAGAACGTTGATTTACGGTCGCCATTCAATAAACGGACGAAATCCTCCATATTCACTTATTATTAGCCTATAAATACGTTACTGTAGCGTGCAGTGTATGGGTTACCGCGTATTACAAGCGAGTGTTCCCGTAACACTCTGGTCCCGTAACAGATACACAGCTGTGGGGATGGCAGTTTAACTCCAGCTATAGCACACCTGTATCTGCTACTCCGCACAGTCTGAGGTGTGGTTATACAAAAAAGAAAATGCAAGTTAACACCTGCAGATTTTTTTTAATCTACAAGAATCATTCTTTTCGACCTAATTGTACAACAAGCTCGCTTTTCGACAGCTGCAACACACAGCCCTTTTAGAATCTTCTGAAAAAAATGTCTGACTATTTTTAGGTTCATAAAAACTTTTTTCGCGCTGTTACAAACCCAAACTTCTGAAAACAGATGCATCAAGAGAGCAATGTGCTATGATCCCCATTTGAGATCACTTTGTCTCATGGACCAGCTCAAGAGGTTCAAGCACCACAACCCGATATCCCCCTGGTGTGAAATCCAGCTATGACCAGCTTGAAATTACTAGTTACCAGCTATTTCAAAACATAAAACATAGCTTGAGCTGGTCAAACCATGTTGAGTATGGAGCTGGTCTGAGCTTGAAAATGTTGAGCTTTTTTCCAGCAGGGCGTGATGTGGTTCAGAGAAACGTTCTGAAATAATTCCTTGCACTTCAAACCTAATACATTACTGCGAGTTCAAGCCTGATGACAAGACTTACAAATAACGACAAGAAGCAATATATTTAACACAACAACATTGGACTGCATACTTTTTTAATACTAAACGGAGGAATAGTGAATGACATTTCTAAAGTAAATTAAAGTAGTAGGCGACTGCAGACTGTTCAAAATAGTATTACTCCAATTGCAATAATTCGGCAGCATCTCGCGGAACAACAACGAATGATTTTGTTTTTTTAGAATAAGCTCCCATTTAAGGGGGGGGGGGGGGAGAGAAATGTCTGAATGTTTTACTTGCTTATGAAACATTTTCATTAATTTTACGGGTAGGGGGGTCTGAGACCGCTGACAGTCGCCCACTACTAAAATCACAGAAAAGGCTTGCACTTTGTGAAAGCCAAGACTTCTTTCTTTCTATGCAAACACAACCCTGATCACAACTAAGTGGTAATTGCAATAGGGCTACCTCAAGTTTAAACAGCATAAAAATGTAAAAAGTAAAAAATCTGGGTGTCATTCCCGTATTAGGGAGTTCTAAAGTGATTACGGAACTTTAAAGCTAAATATCTGAACTGTATAAATGGCAGATAACCCTATAATTCTCAGGTTTTGGAGAGGCTAATTTTCTGATAGGTAACCAGAGCATAGTATCAGCGTAACAGTTTGTGTTCAATGCCATTGCTTTAATAGACGTATTAAAACTTTGCTTGAAACTTTGCTCTCCAATTAGCAGTAAAGAAAAAAAAAGGTTTCAAATTAGGTAGTTACAAAAGTTTGGTATAGGCTACTCACCAGTTGCTTTCAAAGACACTGATTATCATCGAATCGATAAGTTCAAAAATAGTTTCTCTAAAAACGTAAAAAGCTACTACAAAGCAAAAAATAAAATTAGTGGAACCATTCAAACATTTTATTCCATTTATCGGGTGAAGCAATTAGCTATATTGCAGCTTTATTTTTTTAATACGAACGCATCAATTCGTTATAAATCTCGGAGATTTGGCGAGCTTGATCGCGCTGGGTCAGTCAAGAGACATTGACATTGAGTGAGGAAGAGCCTAAAATGCACCTTTGAATCGCTCAGCACTTCAGACCGCAGACAGCTTCCTCTCTGCGAAGCCAAAGGCGCTGTTGTTGCACCAGTGGTTTTGCTGGGGCACAACCATCTTCACCAAAACTGATACATTCAGTTAATCAACAAGGCAAACAAAAACAGAAACTGCTCTCCGAAAGCAAAAGAGACGTATAAATCATTAACTGTATGGCTTCATTAAAATGTGCTACAAATAAACAGTATTACCAGCACGAACATTTTAAAAAATCCTCTTAATGCCTCCCATAATTATCCCATATATCTGAGGATCCTTTAATTTTCCATTTTTAAAAGTAGCTAACACAATTTCCATATTCATAGTTGCCTTTGCGCATCATTTAGAATGAGACTAAATGTGTGAATTTAAATCAAAAGTAAGTTAACAGTTTGAAATCACGCCCTCTCACGATCTTTGAAGTGTACTTCTCAGTCACTCACAAACCATATTCTCAGATTCTCAGCTCCAAAACTGTCAAACGACAACACAACCAAACTGTTGCAAATTGAGAATAAAAATGGAGGGTGCGAGAGAGAGAGAAAGAATGAAAGACGGTTTGGAGTGTAGGAGGTGGAAATCCTGAGAAAAATATCAGCATTTAAAGAAAATTATGAACATGTCACTAGTCACCTTTGACGATCGGTCATGGAGGGTATTGCAAAATGGCTGCAGCTGGATTAAGAGACAATTACAATACAAAACAATTTGGGTGATGGACAGACAGATGTGATCGAAAGCATACCGGAACTGTAAAAGGTACAGAGTTAAATAGACCTTTCTGCAAATTTTAAAATTTTAAAACCATTTTTTTAAAAGAAAAGGGCCCTATGAAAAAGTTTGGGAACCCTTTTGGATTATTCTTTGTTACTTTTTAAAAAGATTATCACTAAGGCCCAGGCCCAGGTGATTTACTTGATAGGACTTCAATGGGTCAGGTGAGTATAATTCCAGGGCTGAAGTAACTTCATGCCTTATAAAGTATCCAACTGCAGTGGCTGTTCTGTCTGGTGTTAACAACCATGGGTTCCTCTAAACAGTTGTCCAAGAATTTCAGAATGAAGATGGTTCATTTCCACCAAGAAGGAGAAGGCTACAAAAACTCTCTCAATGTTTCAAACTACCTATTTCCACTGTCAGAAACATTAGAAAATAGAAGATTTTATTAGAAAAAAGAACAGTTGACCCGGTGAGAAACGCTCAGAAGAATCCACATATCAGGAGGAGGTACGAAATACTAACTGACAGGCTTCCCAAAACTTCCCTTTTTTTTATTTTGAAGCTGAAAAGATAAATAAATAAAAACGAATCTTGCTTAATAATTAGTTGTTTAACGTTGTACCATTTCAAGGTCAGGTTTGCTTCTGTTCGCTTCGATATCGTAAAAAGGCTTTTTGACCAGGGGTGCCCAAATGTTTGCACACTACTGTACTATACGGCCTACACCGCGTGGATGGTGGAAAGAGCAAGAAGGAAAAAATGTGCCACAGACAGCAAGAAGATCTGAAAGAGAGATTTTACCACAACTCCCTTACTGAGATTTTCCTGTATAGGAACAAATGACAACAAATCTGCTACCACATACAGATACGCACACACACACACACACACACACACACACACACACACACACACAGCAACACCATCCACCAAAACCAAAAATGTGGCTTCTGAGGACATACAGTGTATGTTTATAAAAATATATATTTTAAAATCTTTCATCAAGTACAGAACACTGAATTATTTCTTGTCACCATTAATATCGTCACTTTAACTGTTATCTTTATTGTTGCCATTAATATAAACATAATAAACATGGTGAAATTGAGAGTGGATAAGGTTTAAGATTGGTAGTGGATACTGTAGTGATATTCATGTTGTCCCAGCCATCCAAAAAAATAAAGATATTGGAAGTAATTTTAAGGTTCTGTCAATTATAGCTGATGCATACTGTGGCCAGTCTCAATACTGCCCCCATACTGTGGGGCAGCGGTCAATTTCTGAGGACTTCTCAGAGGAACAGGTGAACAGGTTTTAAGGAAGCATCTCAAAATAAATTATGATCACTGAATCGCTGAAGAACTGAATCCCAGAGCCTGCTGGCTGCTTCTCTAAGCATCCACCATCCACCATGTACCTGACCGTAGAGCTCTGCATTAATGACACTTTTCCAGCCCGTAATGGCAGGGAACTAATTTGATCTGGCATACTGGCCTATCGTATAATCTTATATATATATATATATATATATATTATATACAGTGGTGTGAAAAAGTGTTTGCCCCCTTCCTGATTTCTTTTTTTTTCTTTTTTTGCATGTTTGTCACTTAAATGTTTCAGATCATCAAACAAATTTAACAACAAGTAAACACAAAATGCAGTTTTTAAATGAAGGTTTTTGTTATTAAAGGAGAAAAAATCCAAACCTACATGGCCCTGTGTGAAAAAGTGATTGCCCCCCTAAAGCAATGAGTCTCTTACAGCGCTGTGGAGGAATTTTGGCCCACTCATCTTTGCAGAATTGTTGTAATTCAGCCACATTGGAGGTTTTTCGAGCATGAACCGCCTTTTTAAGGTCATGCCACGGCATCTCAATAGGATTCAGGTCAGGACTTTGACTAGGCCACTCCAAAGTCTTCATTTTGGTTTTTTTCAGCCATTCAGAGGTGGACTTGCTGGTGTGTTTTGGATCATTGTCCTGCTGCAGAACCCAAGTTCGTTTCAGCTTGAGGTCACGAACAGATGGCCGGACATTCTCCTTCAGGATTTTTTGGTAGACAGCAGAATTCATGGTTCCATTTATCACAACAAGTCTTCCAGGTCCTGAAGCAGCAAAACAGCCCCAGACTATCACACTACCACCACCATATTTTACTGTTGGCATAATGTTCTTTTTCTGAAATGCGGTGTTACTTTTACGCCAGATGTAATGGGACACACACCTTCCAAAAAGTTCAACTTTTGTCTCGTCAGACCACAGAGTACTTTCCCAAAAGTCTTGGGGATCATCAAGATGTTTTCTGGCAAAATTGAGACAAGCCTTAATGTTCTTTTTGCTCAGCAGTGGTTTTCGTCTTGGAACTCTGCCATGCAGGCCATTTTTGCCCAGTCTCTTTCTTATGGTGGAGTCATGAACACTGACCTTAACTGAGGCAAGTGAGGCCTGCAGTTCTTTGGATGTTGTTGTGGGGTCTTTTGTGACCTCTTGGATGAGTCGTCGCTGCGCTCTTGGGGTAATTTTGGTCGGCCGGCCACTCCTGGGAAGGTTCACCACTGTTCCATGTTTTCGCCATTTGTGGATAATGGCTCTCACTGTGGTTCGCTGGAGTCCCAAAGCTTTAGAAATGGCGTTATAACCTTTTCCAGACAGATAGATCTCAATTACTTTCTTTCTCATTTGTTCCTGAATTTCTTTAGATCTCGGCATGATGTCTAGCTTTTGAGGATCATTTGGTCTACTTCACTTTGTCAGGCAGGTCCTATTTAAGTGATTTCGTGATTGAGAACAGGTGTGGCAGTAATCAGGCCTGGGTGTGGCTAGAGAAATTGAACTCAGGTTTGATAAACCACAGTTATGTTTTAACATGGGGGGGGGCAATCACTTTTTCACACAGGGCCATGTAGGTTTGGATTTTTTTTCTCCCTTAATAATAAAAACCTTCATTTAAAAACTGCATTTTGTGTTTACTTGTGTTGTCTTTGACTAATATTTAAATTTGTTTGATGATCTGAAACATTTAAGTGTGACAAACATGCAAAAAAATAAGAAATCAGGAAGGGGGCAAACACTTTTTCACACCACTGTACCTTAAATATAAACTCTTGTGAAAGCACGATTTTCTGACAAATTAGATATTTTGTAGAACATTTTAAAAACTTTCAATTTTTCAAAAAGGAAGACCGACTGCAATGAATCTTATTTTAGCAGTAATTTTTGCTAACCACTTGCACATTACCACAATAAAACACTCTATTTAGGTCTTTAAAACAGAGAGAATTTATTTGTTCTTTCAGAAAAATTCAATTTTTTTGTCACGATTTTTTCTTTCTTTTTGTATGTCTCGTACTCATCCATAGTAAAACGATTACTTGTAATATCAATATCTTTGTGTGTTCACATATATGGCATTATCAAACCATAGACCTGCCATCTGAGGAATCGGTCTGGGCTGCTTGGAGCAGTTTAAAGTCACACAGACCTCTGCGTCTCTTTTCAGAGAACACCAAACCAGCAGTACAAGGAGACACCGCAACACACATTGAACTGCGGACAGGAACCATGTTTTAAAAGTCTCGTTTTGTGAACGAAGCGTGCTTTTATTGTACCGTTTACATATAAATCACCAGCAAACAGATGAAACATACAGTACTTTATCTGGTGAATGTGGAGGAGGAGGAGGTTTTCGTTTCGAAAGACCCGTGGCCTCTAGCACCTCGTCTTTGCTCACGTCTCAATGGCACGCTCGCTGTCCAGTGTCAGTTTTCCGTGTAAAAACAATGCAAATCTCAAAGTTACATTTTGGCAACCAAGCAAGCTGCAACACATCTCACTGTGTATAGGACAGGAGCGTTTGTAGGGCCCTCACAGATGTATAAAGGTCAGTCAGCTGACAAATTCATCCCAAAGCTATGAGTGGGGACTGCTATCCTGAACGGAGCTGTACAGAAATCGTACCACACATACTCTGCTTCTGTCGTGCAGTGCTACTGAACCTCAGATTAACTAGGGCATCAAAAAGGTTGCTCAACCACGACAGACAACTGCATCTCAGTGAAGCTAGCCCATACAGAAGAACCCTAATAACATATTTAAACATATTCATTGTATAATACTGCATGTGGATTGTTTCCACAATACTGCTATATTTTCCATATAATACCTCAGTTTCTATAGATTTGTGATAACATATATTTCTAAATATTTGCTTCAATTATATGTTCAGTTATATATATTTTGAGTAAAGTTAGAATGTACAACTCAGGGGTGAAACAAAGCAGATTTTGGAAAAAGACTTCAGGTTCTTCGGTAAAGGCATACAATGGCACAGTCACTCCATACAACCTTAAGGTATTTAAAGACATGATTTGAAGTTTTCACACGAGACAGTTATGTAATGCAAAATGCCAAGCTGCGTGTGGAACACTCTTACACATTTGCACATATAGTTTCTGTATCTGATTATCTTAGACATATATACAGAGACACACAGATATGCTGTTATCTGACACCCTTAAACATGGAATGACATCCTGTGACCTAAGGATAATTCGAATACCTCAGTATATGGGGCAGTAGCTCAGAATTAGGGCGATGACCGTAGGTTCGGGATATATTCACAGAATAGGTTTTGGGTAGGGTATACATTTCAGCAACAGTCGAAACAGGACATATCCATTTAGATTCTAACCTTTTCCTTTCCCGACCATAATCAAACACAGGAAGTTCTGCCAGGAAGTGATGTCATAGACAGATGCGTTCCAACAGGAAGAGGTATCGACATATTGTAATACAGTACCATTATCAAAACGAGGATGACCTACGGTGTGTAAAACAGACATAGAAACGGCAAAGTGGCGAGAAAACCGCGTGAACCTGCTTTTATTCCTTTTCCTTACAAATCAGCCAGTGTCGTAACGACCATCCTCCCATACTTCACAGTTTCTCCAAAGAGACTTCAGAGAACAAGAGAACACGCTATCCCCTTTTCTCAAAACCCAGTCTGAAGCAAACACCATTCTTATACGTGTCACTCGTAGCTGCTCTCTGTCACCCACATAAGCAGGGGCTGTGTACATGGGACCCAGTTTGGTAGCTCTGTGGCGAGCACGGGGGCATCACACTATAACCCTGCCCTCTCTCAGAGGGCCTGAGGTTCACAGTGGGAGGGTCAGGATGTGACCTGGGCCAGACAGACTCTCGCTAAATAACATATCAATCTTTCACAGTTTGCATTGAAAAAACCACACCAGGGAAAGGGGTGGAGGGAGGGGGGGACCTGCATGTTAAATACAAAATAATAAATAACACAAATATCCGAGCAGCACATTGTTGACAGGCTTCGACAATCCAGTGGGATCAGCCCCTGGATTCAAGTTGGCACAGAAGACTGAGGAAACCAAAAAAAAAAGAAAAAAGAAAGATTTGGCTGCCATCGGTGTGAAGTATTTATCTGTGAATATTTATATGTCGAATGTTTATATAGGTATATAAAAATAAAAATATCAAAATAAATAAAAACATAACGTAATGTTTAAAAAAAAAAAAAAGATTTGGCAATGTTGAGATTTTGTGTTTGTTTGAAGTCCAAATGCTTACTTTACAAGTAAGAAATGCAAATTACTGTAGTTTGCCTACCACTTTAAGGCATAAAGACACACAAATACAGATATGGTAAGGTATATTGTTATTTAAGAATCTAGGTATATCTTCTTGTAATACGTCTGTTATAGTACATGTAAGATCTTTCGCTCACAGTGCCTTTCCTGTACATCATCTTCTCCGTTAACTCCCATATTTAGCTCCTTCTAAAGCATTAGCATCTAGTGCAGCTTTTCTTTTCCGAAGGCAACACTGGAGGGGGTGTCATCACAGCCAGTTACGTTTAGTGTAGGAAAGAGTAATAGAGTAATAGAGAGGGAGAGAGAGTGTGTGAGAGAGAATTACCGATACTATAAACCATGAAAATTCCAGGGCTGAAATGTGCCAAATATCCAAGCTACCTGGAGGGAGGAATGACCGTGCGAGCCGGGCACGGATGAGGGGAGAGACGAACCGCGGGAGCGCTGACTTGGCAGTAGATAGATCAGTGAGCACAACGGACATGCTGGAGCTGGAAGATCACAACTGTTCCCGGTGAAGGAAGGTCGGGCCGAAGTTATGGTGTCGAGCGTCACAGAGATTCCCCTCGCAGCGCCTGGTGCGCGGATAACCGGATGACTGGGCCGACCGTCGCCCACGCCAGAGCAGTTCCTTCCAGCTCTCTCCTGGCAGTTCTGCAGGCTGACTGAAGGTCCAGAGCCTGCAGCTCTTTCACGCGGCCCGGGCTGGGGGGTGCTTTGGGCCAGACACCCACAGCTCTCCCCCCTGCTGCACGGGAAGCCCTGCCGGGTCGACTGCAGTCTCAGTCCTCGGCCTTGTTCGTTGTGAGACGGACAGTCCGTTCAGAGGGCGAGGGACAGCGCACGACCCCACCGCCCCGCGTTGCCCGCACTCAAAGGAGAACCCTCCAGACCTCCTGACACGACGTGAGCTTGTGAGACACAGAACGGAGATGAGGGGATGAGAGGGAGGAAACGGAAGGAGGGAGCAGTGCAGCGGGGCGTGTGCGTGTGTGTGTGTGTGTGTGTTCATGTACGTTGTGTGTGTGTGTGTGTGTGTGTTCATGTACGTGTGTGTGTGTGGGTGTGTGTTTCAGTCAGCAGTCTCTCTCAGGCTGCTCAGTTCTCCAGGGCCTCAGCGCACACCATGCTGGCGTACAGCTGTGGAGGATTGTGGGAGTCCGCGTCCTCCCCCCTCTCCTCCCCGTCGCTGTCGGTGCTGCCCTCGCTGTCCAGGCGGGGCGACGGGCGGCACGGGGCCTGCAGGGAGGGGTACAGGGCCGTGGCGGGGAGGGGGCTGGGCAGCAGGTCTTCGTCTGAGCTCAGGTAATCAGCCTCCCCCGAGGCAGGGTCGCTCAGACGCAGGTCCCCGAAGCCCCCGCTTCCTGCTGTCTGAAACCTGGCCGGGTGGCCACGCAGCTGCCTGATCTGAAAGGCCAGAGAGAGAGAGAGAGAGAGAGAGAGAGAGAGAGAGAAAGAGATGTGAAGTTATTTATATTTCACATAACACCAGTTACCAGTTAACATGCAAATCTGCCAGGAGGTTGAAATGAGTGTTGCCAGTAGGAGAGAAAGCAAAGCAAAGAAAAGTGTATATTAGGACTAACCCAATGCTGTAATGATTTAATAATGCTTGGCTAATCCAATCCCAGGTTTATTTTCTCACGGGATAAAAGGTGTGAGAAAATTTTTATAAAAGCAAGATATACTTTCATGACAAAGAACAACTTTGCATGCAGGCTGCAGTGTACAGCTTAAGTCAGATTAACTGTTTCTCTTTAAAGGGAAAGTCATAAAATGTGTTGTCAAATGTGGTTACCTTTGCAGAGAGTTAAGGCCATTAAAAATGTTTCCTTTGAACTGAACATTCTGCATAAAACTATTACCAGGTTTGTGGGTGACCTATTTCTGCAGAAACATTTTCACCCTGCCCCGGTGGTCAGGTTTGACAGAGACTGAGGTTAAACAGAGAGAGACAGAGAGAGACAGAGAGAGACACAAGTGGGGGTAGAGAGACACCAGGGTGGGAGGCAGAGGAGGCGCACAGATCTTCATGGTAAAGATTAAATGGATGGGTAAATTTCAGATCAGGCTGTGGTTGTGGTTTATATATGTCTGCTGCAGTTGAGTCGAGATTTTGTCTGTTTGTCGGTTTGATTCTGCAGTGCGTTTGTCTGCTCTACAGCCGCCTTGGGTTTGAGTCGCTTCAGATCCATGTGTAGCACTAGCCATGAAGGCTACATCCACTGCTTACTTTCAGCGCAGTGGCGACTAGCGTAGCTGCACCCTCTCTAGCGTAGCGACTAGCGTAGCTGCACCCTCTCTAGTGTAGCGACTAGCGTAGCTGCACCCTCTCTAGCGTAGCGGCACCCTCTCTAGCGTAGCTGCACCCACTCTAGTGTAGCTGCACCCTCTTTAGCATAGCTGCACCCTCTCTAGGGTAGCTGCACCCTCTCTAGCATAGCTGCACCCTCTCTAGGGTAGCTGCACCCTCTCTAGCATAGCTGCAGCCTCTTGTGTGAGTGCAACAGCTGACAGGAGCGCGTGAGTCACCCGTACACGCAGGAGGCCCACCTCTCTGCGCCTTGCGTGACAACAGCAGCCGCAGCCCTCCTCGCTGTGCCTCTCAGGGCGTGAGCACGAATACGAGAGTGACTCAAGGTGCAAATCTCAGACCGGCTACCAGGCTGGGTCACAGTTTTCCTCTAAGCACGGAGGGGGGGGGCGTGTGGTTAACCAGAGGAATACTCACTATGACTGAGATCAACTGAGCTCTCGCACACCCCTTCCTCCTACCATATTCTCACCCCTCCTGATTCAGCTCTTTCGCAACTTAGCAGAACAGATGCAGTATGGAGGGATAAAATAGATTTTTTTTACGGTTTACAAGTGCGAGATCGCGGTCCAGTTAGATTTAGATTACAGGACAGCGTACAAAAGTGTTTCAGGTGCCTGCGTCTGTTTGGTTTCGGCTACGTTATTGAGTAAAGTAAAACAGTTGATTTGATTATAAACAAAGAATAATCATTGTGGTATAAAAATGCTCATAGATTTTATCATTATCATTATTATGAATAATAATCCTTTATTTAACCTAGGGAGGTGCATTGAGAACAAGTTTCACGTTTTTCAAGGATGCCCAGGGAGAAATGCCAAGAGCAGTTGCAAGTGGAAAGCAGAGAGAGTGAGAACAGGAATAAAGCCCCTAGAGCATTTAGGGCCATGCTGGAGGACCCAGATATGAGCACAGGCACTCAGCCTGAAATGATCCGACACAAACAACAAACAGTTGTGGCTGCTGACTCTTAATTGGCTGTGCTGAGTGTACGCCCCAGTGCATAAACTCAGGGGAGATGCAGTCATTCTTGCTCCTTGCTAAAATAAAATAAAAAAATCCCAAATAATAGTTGACTGTATGAGCAGCAAATGAACAGGGACCAGACCCTGGGTCTATCTCCCAAGTTTCATCACGCTAATAACAGCTTAAAGGTGTGAATCTCATGATTCTGCACACAATCGCAGAAGGTAAATAAATGTGATGACTGCCAAAGTCCCTCCAGTGACCATATGACTGAAACTGAAACCAATCAAGCAAAAACACTGTCAGATTTCTGAGGTCTTTAATAACAATGGGAGGGGAGGGGGAGTGAGAGAGAAGGGCAGAGCTGTCCCACCCTCTCTGTCACGCACAGCTCTTCTCTGGATGAGCAAGCAGAGCACCACAGCACAGATTTAGCCCCGCCCACGGCAGCCCAAATGAAAAAACTCTGATTACAGCACACACACACGCGCAGACTCTCTCTCTCTCACACACACACAGACACACAGACTCTCACACACACACACACACACGCAGACGCTCTCACACACACGCACACATTTACATTTTACATTTACATTACATTTTTGTCATTTGGCAGACGCTTTTAATCCAAAGCGATTTACAAGTGCATAGGTTCTACCATAAGTCAAAGCATCACATCCAGAACTAGGAAAATACACATGGAATGCTGTTCTAAACATAGTCGTCATCATAAGTGCAATTTTATTTTTATTTATTTATTTATTTATTTATTTATTTATTTTGGGGGGGGGGTTAGACAAGGATGGGGATATCAGAAAGGAGGGGCGGGGGAAATCAGGAGGGAGGACTAAGGTAGAGTTTGAAAAGGTGGGTTTTGAGTCTGCGTCGAAATAGGGGGAGGGATTCTGCTGTCCTGACAGTGGTAGGCAAGTCATTCCACCACTGAGGAACCAGAACAGAAAACAGGCGTGAGCGTGCAGCTCGACCGCCAGGTGCATGTAGAGAGGGAACCGTAAGGCGCCCAGAGCTGGCAGACCAGAGTGGTCTAGCTGGGGAGTAGGGAGTGATCAAGGATTGAATGTAAGGAAGGGCAGTCCCCTTAGCAGCCTGAAATGCCAACACTAGGGCCTTGAAATGGATGCGTGCGGCAATAGGAAGCCAGTGGAGGCCAATGAGAAGCAGGGTGACATTAGCTGACCTGGGCTGACTGGTGATCAGGCGGGCTGCAGCATTCTGGACCAGCTGGAGGGGCTTGATGGCACACGCTGGGAGACCGACTAGAAGGGAGTTGCAGTAATCCAGGCGGGAAATGACGAGCGCCTGGACTAGGAGCTGGGTGGCTTTCTCCGTCAGGAGATGACGGATACGGCATATATTATACAGAAAGAACCTGCAGGTTCTGGCAGTGGAGGATACTTGTGGAGCCAGGGTGAGGCAGTTATCAAGAGTCACCCCAAGATTCTTTGCCTTACGGGAGGAGGACACTACAAAGTCCTCAACAGTCAGTGAGAGGTCGATTGACGGAGAGGACTTAGCAGGGATGTAGAGAAGCTCAGTTTTGGCAAGGTTGAGCTTCAGGTGGTGGGAAGTCATCCACGTAGAGATATCAGCCAAGCAGGCAGAGATCTGTCTGGTGACTTGGGTGTCGGGGGGGAAGGAAATAAAGAGTTAGGTGTCATCAGCGTAAGAATGATAAGAAAAGCCATGGGAAGAGATAACAGAACCAAGAGACATGGTGTATAGCGAGAAGAGGAGAGGCCCAAGAACTGAGCCCTGTGGGACTCCAGTTTGTAGGGGGTGAGGGTCGGAGACTGAGCCCCTCCAAGTCACCTGGTAGGAGCGACCAGAGAGGTAGGAGGAAAACCAAGCAAGTGCAGTCCCTGTGACACCCATCCCAGACAGACAAGGTTGACTGTATCGAAGGTGGCCGACAGGTCGAGGAAGATGAGGACAGAGGAGAGGGATTTGGCTTTAGCAGAGTGGAGTGCCTCAGTGACCGCGAGCAGGGCGGTCTCAGTGGAGTGGCCACTCTTGAAGCCAGACTGGTTGGGGTCATGGAGATTGTTCTGGAGAAGATAAGTGGACAGTTGGGAGCAGACTGCCCATTCCAGAGTTTTAGCGAGAAAGGGAAGAAGAGAGACAGGCCGGTAGTTGTTCAGGGCAGAGGGGTCAAGAGTAGGTTTTTTGAGCAGGGGAGTGACTCTGGCCCTCTTCAGGGAAGAGGGCATGGTGCCGGAAGAGAGGGAGGTGTTGATTAGAGAGGAGAGAAAAGGGAAAATGTCATTGGATATAGATTGTAGGAGGGGAGAGGGGATGGGGTCAAGAGGACAGGTGGTCGTGCGGTGGGATGTAAGGAGTTTCAATGTGTTGGGGTCAGAGAGGGGAGAAAAGGAGGCTAGGGAGTTGGGGAAGGTAGGAGGGTCAGCAGGGGGAGAGGGTTGTGAGAAGGAATTGCGAATGGCATCAACCTTCTTTTCAAAGAAGGAGACAAAGTCATCAGGTGTGAGTGATGAGGGGGGTGGGGGGTGGGGGGGGGGCCAGAAGAGAGGAGAAGGTTGAAAACAGTTTGCGGGGATTAGAGGCGGGCGCGTTAATTTTCGAGTGAAAGAAGGAAGATTTAGCTAGAGAGACAGAGGAATGGAAAGATGATAAGAGGGCATGGAAGTAAGCCATATCACTGGGGAGACAGGACCTTTTCCATTTTCTCTCCGCTGCCTGCAGTCGGGAGACAGTCGAGAGAAAGACTCCACAGACGGTAGGGAGGAGACGATTGTAGATGAGAGGGTGGAGGAAGACAGGTGGCGTAGGTTCCGCCGACAGGTGACAGTGGATGGTGGGGGAGATGGATGGGTGTGAGAGGAGAGTGGAAGAGAAAAAGAGATGAAGGAGTGGTCAGATATATGGAGTGGTGTTACAGAGAGGTTGGTTGTTGTGCAGCTCCTTGTGAAGATGAAGTCAAGAAGGTTGCCTGCTTTGTGGGTGGGAGGGGAAAGAGTGAGGGTAAGGTCAAAAGAAGAAAGAAGGGAGAGAAAGGTAGACTGGGTGGACTGAGTTGAGGTTGAAGTCACCCAGAAGGATCAGGGGGGTGTCATTGACTGGTGAGGAGCTAAGGAGGATGTCCATCTCATCCAAGAAGCTCCCCAGAGGACCCGGGTGGCGATAAACAACAATAATAAGTTTGCACGGCAGAGTAACAGAAACCACATGAAATTCAAAAGAGGAGAAGGTGAAGGATGAGGAGAAGACACTAGATCTCCATGAGGATGAGATTAGGAGACCTGTGCCACCTCCTCTGCCAGAGGTTCTGGGTGTGTGGGAAAAATAGAAGGCAGAGGAAAGGGCAGCCGGGGTGGCTGTGTTCTCTGGTGAGAGCCACGTTTCAGTTAAAGCAAGAAAGTCAAGGTTGAGGTGGGAGGCTTAGGCAGATATGAAGTCTGGTTTCTGGATGGCGGACTGGCAGTTCCAGAGTCCACCAGCCACACAGAGATCAATACCAGGGGATCTGGGAGGGAAGATGAGGTTTGAGATATTCTGCCCATGTTGGGGGGAGGCGAACTTCCTACCTGACTGGGACCTGGGTAGAGGAGAGAGGACAGGGATGGGAAGGAAACACATGGAGGGAACTAGGGAGGACAAGAGGAATACTACGTAGTGAAATGAGGGCAGACAGCGAAAACAAAAACACTCATCAGGCTCTCAGACAGCCTGGATGGACACCCGTAGATAGACACCCGTAGATAGACACCCGTAGATAGACACCAGTAGATAGACACCCTCGACTTTGTACGCCTGCGACTTCATATGCCGAGGCAAGTAGCCGAGGCTGCCGCACACAGCTGCCGCTGGTGCGCTACACAACTGCTTAAATAACACTGACGCTGAATACAGAAAATGCTACCAACCCACTGCAGAACACTAATGCACACTGAAGTGAGTTCAGGTGTGCCAATAATTATAGCCTAAGCAGGGTGCAAACTATTGGCTCCTCCTACAACAAAAGCTATGGCCTGCCAGTCAGTAAAAACAATAGCCTAACTTAATAGCCGAGCTCACCTGAGAGAAACAAACACCTAACCCAGATTCACTGTAATCTAAATAAACACCACTTGTATTAGCTAACAAACAAACAAATACACAGCAGAACACTATAATGACAACTAAACTGAATTAGAAACAGCAAACAAACAAATGATACTTAACTAATCCAGGAGAAAATGCTACCAACCCACTGCAGAACACACACACACACACACACTCCCACACATGCACACACACATGCACATACTCTCACAAACACACACACATACATACACACACACACACACACACTCACACTCTCCCACACACACAGACACGCACGGTCACATTACATATACATTATAAATTACAGTCATTTAGCAGACACTCTTATCCAGAGCAACGTACAATAAAGTGCAAATCAGAAACAGGGACAAGTGCGTAGAAGAGTGTTGAAACGTGAACTCTCTCACACACACACACACACACACACACACACAGCTTCCCGCACTCACTTCAGTGTATGCATGAGACACGGGTCTGTGTGCCAGTTACACACACGCACATCAAAGGTCGGAATTAGAATTTAGATTTCAGGCTAATTGGGTGGTTTTGACCATGAGAGTGGCTCACTCGCACACAACAGGAACAAGGTCACACAGGGCGTGCGGTGGGGAGGGGGGGCTAGTCGACTTCTGGCCTCACGATCACTAATACCTTCTCAAATAGTACCCCAGAGATTTCTCACAGTGCCTCTGCAACGTGTGTGTAAGTAAATCTCGGAGCTGAGTAGACGGATGATTGGCATACTGTCGTGTCACAGTTGATTGGCATGCTGTTGTGTCAGTCGATTGGTGTGTTGTCGTTAGGAGCCTGACCTCGTTCTTCAGCTCGGCGATGTGATCTTTCAGCTGCGTGATGTACTGGGTGGAGTCTGAGTGGTTCAGCTGGCCCTGGATCCGCCCCTCCTCCTTCTGGAGTACAGACAGACAAGGGCAATGCTTGTAATAGGCTGTCCTCCTGGATGGAGTTTCTGCTACATCACAGCCTTGCACAAATAAACACACTGACAATCTGCACCATAGACTGACACACTGACACAGATACACTAACAATCTACAAAAGAGATAATCAAATCTGGCCCTCAAATCCAAATCCAGGCCTGGTTTTCTTTTCTCCCAAGTAATTAATTGAACAATTAGTGCTGGGGATTGACCTGACTCCCCGGTAAAGGGCAGATTATCCCTGATCTATGACACAGACAGATAATCCTACTGTTAATCACTTCCACTGACAATTACAATACACCATACACACTCACTCTTCCATAGTCAGTGAATACAATGAGAACCCCTATCCCAGACAATTAAAAACAAATACACCAAGGCTCTGTATTACAGACAGTTACTCTATGGTGAAGCGGGCTGAGAATCTCTACCGTAGTGTCAAGAATCAAACGCACAAACAAACGATATGTTGCACAGACTCAGCCTCGTACGCTCATAACTGCTAGCGTACGCAGACGCCCACGGGCGCTCAACTCTCTGTGGTCTCGATCACATCGAGGCACATCCGCACCTGTATCTCCAGCTCTGCGATCCTCTGCCTGAGTTCGGCCACGGCAGCCATGCTGTCGGCCTCCCGCAGTCGCACGGCCATCACCTCCTCCTTGCTCTGCAACACAGAGAGGGAGAGGCGACGGCTCGTCAGGCTGCACGGCGGCCATCGACGCGCACGGCGCACGCCGCAGCGACGCTACCTTGCAGTCGGACTCGGCCTGCCTCCTCTTCATCTCGCTCAGCTGGCCCTGCAGCCCCTTGCTCTGGGAGGTGAGGTACTGCACTTTGTCCTGCAGGGCGGCGCTCTCCTGCTCCTGCCGGCTCACCAGCTTGCTGTGGATCTGGTTCTGAGGGGACGGAGACGGAGACGGGCAGCAGGTGACATTTAGCGCAGTGCAATGAGTTGCTCTGTACCACGCCAGTGAACTCGCTGCAGTGGAAAAGAGTCTTTGCAGTGGACTGAGTAAAGAATTATACTGAGGCACAGTGTTTATACTGAAAATGCTGCTTCCATAAAGGGACACTGGGGCTAATCTATAATTGTGTTGTAGCACAGTATTACAGTCAGAAGTGGGGGGTATTCCAGATTTGTGTGCAGAGTTTTAGCCTGGTATCTGTGCTTTAGTACAGTCATATGGGTGTAGAGTTTTAGCCTGGTGTCGGTGCTTTAGTACAGTCATATGCGTGTAGAGCTTTAGCCTGGTGTCTGTGCTCTGGTACTGTGATATGTGTGCAGTTTTAGTATCTGGTTAGCCTGATTTTATCTGACTTGCTATTTTGGGGGTCAGGTCTGCTATTTGTTCTTCCGCTACTCTGCTTCTGCTACTCTGTAAAGTGTCTTTGCGGCAGTCTTCTGTAAAATGTGCAATGCAAACAAAACTGAATTGAAGTGTCAGTGCTGTGGTACAGTGATATGAGTTTTAGCCTGGTGTCTGTGCTGTGAGGTACTGTGGTGCAGTGATACAGTGTTACAGTGCGAGCAGCAGGGCATGGGTGACCTGGCTCTCCAGCTGCAGGGTCTTCAGCTTCAGCTCCCTGAGCTCCGCCTGGGCCTGGGCCTCCCGCAGACGCACCCCCATCAGCTTGTCCTGCAGCTCGTTCATGGCGTTCTTCTTGGGGGACTCCTTCCAGTGCCCGCCCCCACCGCCCCGGGACATGTGGTTCTGAGGAGGTGCAGAGAGCAGGCTCACGGTAGCTCACAGTCCCTCCCTCCCTCCCTCCCTCTCCCCCTCTCTCCTCCTTCCCTCTCTCCCTCCCTCCCTCTCTCCCTCTCTCTCTCCCTCCCTCCCTCCCTCTCCCCCTCTCCCCCCCTCTCTCCCTCTCTCCCTCTCCCCCTATCGCTCCCCCTCTCTCCCTCCCTCCCTCCCTCCCTCCCTCTCTCCCTCCCTCTCCCCCTCTCTCCGTGAGGTGCCCGTACCTGCCAGCGCTGGTTGAGGTCTGCCACAGAGTCCTGCATCTCTCTGAAGGACTGCAGCGTCTCCAGCTCTCTCAGCTTCACCAGCTTCAGCTCGTCCTGGAGCTGGGCCACGTTGGTCTCATCTGGCAGGGAGCTGTTCCTCTGGAACACACACACACACACACACACACACATATATAACCCGTCTCTCCCATTATTCCGATTTCCTTACTCATTTTTAACATTCATGAACCCCCACAGCTCTCTGTAAATCAACCTACTAGAACCACCGAGTATTCAACTAGAGTGGCTACAGGTGTAGCTAAGGAAGTATGGACGTACGGAGGCTACAGGTGTAGTTAAGGAAGTATAGAAGTACAGTGGTTACATATGTAGTTAATTTGAGTGGCTAGAGATGTATACTTCCATTATTTTGTCATGATGATGCCTACTTTTCTGCAACTAAGGAATAGTCTTTATCCACTCCATTTTCTCATTCTTTCCTTCTGTGCACTATTCACATTTTTCCTTTCTCTTTACAGCCATGCTCCTCGACCATAGAAGTTCAAAGAGGTGTTGTCAATGAAACTTCACAAAAAGACAAATTAAATAAATAAATAAAAACTCTCATAGACTTGCAATGGAGTCAGTTTGTTCACATTCAGAGCAGTCGTGAGAGTGGAAAATATAAACAAAATGTGTGGCAGAGCACGGAAAGAACTTACTCTCAATTTGTGTCATCACTGATCGGTTCCTGTCATACACTGCTACTGATGCTCAAGGGCGGTATTCAAGTTCCCAGATTTAATAATAACACTTAAGTGTGGGTTAAATTATTCTATTAATAAGTGGACACCTCGAGAATAATTTAACTGGTCACACAGTTGTGCATTTAGCCATTAAGTTTGGTTAACTCATAACATTATCGGTTACTCATTCAAACTCAAGAGTAGACAGAGAGCAGTGAGATTGAAGGCCATCAACAACATTTACACCAAGGATAAAATGTCTTCGAAATCCATGGAGGCAATTTATTTGCAACAAAATTAAAATATATTTCAGGAGGATTTCATATATAAAAGATTTCATAACAGTCAATCAACGAAAGCAATCACAAAATCTCCTGTAAAACATGTCCTACCCTAGCATGAATAATTTTCATACTGTCCTCTGCTCAGTATGTATTTATTCGATTCATTTTTAGCAGTGATAATAAATATGTGCTTATTGAATCATAAAATACCAGATACCACATTTTTTTAAAATGGATGCTTAACACAATCTAAACAGGTTCTTCTGTATGCATTCGTTAGTTAGAATGGTGATATTTGAAATATGGAAAGACATTCTCACTATTCTCAGATATTCTGTGCTGTTCCTGACCGCTGAGAAGGGTGTACATTCCTAAGGACTGAGGGCAAAAAAGAAACAGCAGTATCAATATTTGGACTGCAGTTGCATTTGAGTATATCGCCCAGTTCTTCTCGCTAAGCAGTGCAGTCCACTTGTATCCTTTATCGCAGTTTGTTGCGAATACAATACATTCCATAAACACAACAGGAATACCGCAAGGCTTCGGCTCAATTTCAAGAGTTAATCAGAAAGAGCCTGATGTGGAGTAAGAGGAAGAAGGCTCATTGTGTCCCCGTCAGAGGCCACTAATCATGAAACTGGTGTGAGAATGTAGAAGAAGGGCAAAGGACACATCCCTTCAGCATGACACTGCTGTCCAGTGTGGTTTTCACAAACGCTCATGTACACACCCAAAGAAGAACACTTTCACACGGAACAGGACAAAAAAGAACACCACCCTACCCCCCCCCCCCCCCCCCCCCATCCCCCCAACCCCACACACACACACGCTAACAGCACTGTTGAGAAGGGCGTTATTTTAGTTTGAATATCGGGGGGTTGAAATATAGACCCTGTGTACAGCAACGTTCTAGGGGCGTCCAGGGGCACAACTGTAGCAACAGTAACAAGTGCTTGAAATAAAAAAAGTAAAAAATGGGCAGTTGATGGCTGAGGAGTGAAATATGTTTAATTCAGCCCATCGCAAAAAAAAAAGAGCTTTTCATTTGCCTTTAATTTAACAGAACGTTGTTTGAAATAGAACAGGCTCACATTGCATTGTTAAAATAAAACATGGTTACCGTGTGTCCCTCTGCGTTACTTTAAAGCTTGTATTGGTACAATTTGTTGTGCATTGTGAGGTTTGAGTCTTTGATGAGCGCCTGTTGTAACTGATCTGACCATAATGGAGAAGGAGCGCTGGGCATCAGCACTTGACAGGGACCATCCAACTGACTGCAGCAACTGCAGAATCTTCCGTATTCCAGCGTTACATGTTTCTCCCATGCTTTTGTTAAAAATGTGTTGGCCTATACAAGCAGCACCATAGGCTACGTTAAAGTTGACAGTTACCATCTGAAGCTGGAAAATCACAGAAAGCACTAAAAACGTAACAAAAAAGCCCTGTGGCACCTGCGTCTTCCATGACAAACAGCCTTAATGATCATCATATCCCAATCACATCATGAAATACCCATCTTTATGAAATCATATTATTTTTCCCATCATCATGCAATATTATTGGGGTGGGTAGGGTTGGTTATTTGACCTGTTGCGTAATACTGGGAGGTTGAAACCACCATAAATCAAGCCCATGACTGGTGAGGTACTGAAAACACATCCTCACCCTCTCCAGGTCCAGAACCTTGTCCTGCATCTCCTTCAGAGCGCCCAGCAGCTCTGTCTCCTGCAGCCGGGACTGCTCCAACTGCGTCTGCAGGCCACTCACAAACTGCTCCGTGTACTGAGAGAGAGAGAGAGAGGGAGAGAGAGAGAGATAGGGAGAGGGAGAGAGAGATGGAGAGGGAGGGAGAGAAGGAGAGGGAGCGGGAGAGATTTGGGAGAGGGAGAGGGAGAGAGGGACCAACACAAGCACATTTACTGAC
Organism: Conger conger; assembly: GCF_963514075.1. Taxonomy (NCBI): domain Eukaryota; kingdom Metazoa; phylum Chordata; class Actinopteri; order Anguilliformes; family Congridae; genus Conger; species Conger conger. The sequence continues at coordinate 70,991,203 of NC_083761.1, forward strand.
TGTGTGCCTTTTACAGACCAACCTGTGTACAGACTGTGGGGGCACTAGCAGTGTAAGACTAAGAGCTGGTTGGCACCACTGAAAATTAATGCTCCATAACACAAAGGTGTTTTCAAGGGTGGAAAAACCTAGAATATTTAGAAAGGTTCTTGTTTGCCTTCATGTTTGTATTCAGTAGTAGCAATGCAACAGATGTTTTCTTTGGGGTTCACTTTCCAACCAAGGCAGTTTTATAGTGTTCTTATCAAAAATCAGTAACCAGTTAATTGTTAACATTTAGCCAAACTTTAGCAAAGCTGCTCTTCACAATGATTCATTAAAAACATTTTGAAGGGTCATAATCTACCTAGATTTGAACTGTACAAAGAGTAATAGCATATCCATAAGACAACTCACTGATGTTCATTTTTCTCTTACTGGGTTCAGACTGGGGTTGGATGTGTTGCCCATGACGATGCCGTAGGTTATACACAGTAGCTTTTTACATTCACATAAATAACTATGGGGATTCAGCATGCCATTGTGGGCTCAAAGCAGTTATGGCGCAAATATGCAAATGCTAAATGAGAAGGAGAAGTGGCGTTGAGTGTGTTATGAATCTGTGGTCAGTAGGAGGTTGTGGTTTGTGCCAGGGGCAGAAGAAATGGCAAGCACTGTCGCTCTTTCTCACGGGCGACATCTCTCTCTTACGGTCTCTCTCACCCCACTCACGCTCACTCACTTCTTCTTCTCCTTCTTCTATTTCTGTTTTGGTGGCTTCTGGGTGACAAGGTCATTAAGTGCTCATTCTGAGAACTGATCGTCTCACCCAGTATGTTCTTCCAAGGAGGAACAAGAGAGAGCGAGAGAGAGAGAAAGACCAAGAGATAGAACGGACCTGTATGAGGGTGTGAGAACCTGCATCACAGTCTCTGATTATACGATAAACAGGGAGAGTTCAGTAACACTGAATCACTAATCTGTACAATGGGCAGGTTATACGTATGTTGGGAGGAAATTCCCTCAGGTTTTTCTGAATTCACTTCCCCTCCCCCAAGTTAAGAGAAAGAAGAAAAAATCTCTTTCAGTCCTACCTGAACTTAACAACCTAACTGAACAAGTTGAGAGACATGTAAGCCTGTTATTCAACAAAACATTTGCAAACAGCATTCATAGTGAGTTTAACTAACTTTCAACATTACTCTCCAAAATGTGTCTAGCTACGACAACCTTGCAAGTTGTTGTAGAAAACAGAATTTGCCAAATTGATAAACATTGTCAGAATGGCAAGTAAATGTTTATTGATATTATCTTTCACACCTGTGAACACCAAACCCAAAAGTCCGTGGGTGGGGGAGCTCAGTTGTATTTCTTCCTCTGTAGATGCGTGAGAACCTCACTATCGCAAGGGAATTCCTGACCCTTTGCATGTTTGTCTCAGTGCGATGGCAGTAGGTGTGTGAACTCTGAATCTACACTCTACCCATGACTGTCATCACTTTCAAATACACACCTAATTGAACGAGCAGGGAAACATGATAATTTCATCCATTGATGAGTGTGATGACTGGCTGCATGTTCTTTCCCCACCATAAAGCAGGTACTATCCCACTGTAACTCAAATACAAAATGGCCTCCTGCATCGCGAGGGTGGCAGAAATCAGACAGGCAGAAAACAAAAGACAGAGCTTGGAAGTGTACAAGTTAGAGAAGAGAAAGTGGTGGAAGTTAGGGGGTCAGACTATAATCAACCCTGTAAATTGGTCCTTAATCACAAGCCCCCCCCCCACTCATAATTGTTCATAATTGTTGTGAAATGTGCACACAAAAGAAAAAAATCTGAGCGTCTGCTTCACATGGCTTTAAGCAAGAGGAAGAGGTTTGAACCTAACACTGTACAGGATACTCTACATTAATATTTATATTTATATTTACTGAAACAGATATATATTCCAAGGCCACTACAGGGGTGTAAATTAAATAAGCTATGTATTAAGGCCAGATTACAGAACAAATTATTTCAGTTTTAGCCAGTCTTCTATAGTTCTGCTAGGGACTGTGAATGTATTTTAGCTTTATTTAAAGAAAAGAAAAACAAAGCTTTTAGTTCTTCTGCTCACATGCAAATGAATGGGTGTTGATTGGTGGAAACCACACCATGTAGGTCCAGCAAGCCAATAAGTAAAGTGTCAATAGTATGTTTGGAAAGCAAGCAAGCTGAAACTAGACACTGAACAAGCTGTTTGGTGTCAGTGCCTTTTCAATGTGTACACGTTGAACACCTTCAGCAATATTAAAAATCAAGTGGAAATCAAGACTGAAAACTGATAAATGCGTGAAGTGTGAACTTTCTCTCTCACACACACACCCCACCCCTCCTATCAGATCACTCACTGCGTGTGAGATACTGGGTGGACATGGCTAAGATTAGCACTCACACTTACATACAGCAACACCAGTAAACCAATGGTAAAAGCTGAACATACATTTTCCGTAACTGTTAAAACATCGAAGTACGCTTCAAGACCAGGACAGAAAAGCCAATGCTGCTGCATCATCATGCTGAGATGGGATTCGCATTCTCACTGATTCATATCTTTAAGCGTAACTCTTTTCTTTCCGCAGTGCTGTAGTACACAATGACTGAGCCACAGAAACATGAAAGACATAAAAAAACAAGATAGGAGGAAGGAGGAGTATGTACAGATATACGCAAATATACAGGCCTGAATAACTGGAACATTGACAAAATGGCAGATAATCATTTTCAAGCACTGAACGCACGATAACAAATGTTCCCTCACCTCACTGCTCCTGACACACATTCTACATGGTCACAAACATAATATGCCAGTACCAAGAACATACACTATCAAGATTAAGACTTAGATAATAAACCTTGGTACATCCTGCGGTGTTTCTATCATTTTGTTGTTTTTCAGCCCTCAGATCTACTTCTCAGTGCCCAGCACTCTCTCTGAAGACAGGTAACCTTTGTACCCATTTCAACCAGAATGTTCAAAACCTTCCTGAGTTACGGTGCCATACAAATGAGTAAATAAATGGATAGAACAAATCGATGTGAACAGAACAAATTTCCGGAAATAAGCCTCCTGCATTAGCCTTCCAGGCACTGCCCCATCCCTGTTCAAGCTGCCTGGCCCCAGGACTGGCTCACCCAGCGGCCTGGACTTTCCCTGAGTGAACGCTGGGTAACTCATTAGAGGTGGGTGTCTTGCCCGAACACACGCTGCTTCAGCTCTCGGAAGGTGTCCTGCTCATGGCAGCGGGGGTACCTTGCCCGGGCGTGCGGTGGGTACTGTATGAGCAGCGGGTACCTTGCGAGAGGCAGGTCTCTTGCCTGAGCGCAGGCGGGTACCTTGTGCTGCTGCAGCTCCTGGATGGTGTCCTTGGCCCGCTCCAGGTTCTCGCTGGCCGCGCTGAACTGCTGACGCACCACCGCCAGCTCGCGCTTGATCACGTAGTTCTCCTCCGCCTCCAGGGCGCGGGTCACCTGACCCTGAGAGGGAGGGGGGGGGGGGGAGACGGTGGGTCAGGTACTCCAGCGGTCCCGTGGCGGATGGCCAGAGGGATGCTGGGAGTCTCCAGGATCGTTAAGTTTCCCAGACTCAACTCTTAAGTTGTGTAATGGCAGGATGCCATTTCTATTTTTTCCCTCCATCCATCGGAATTCCAATTATAGTCTCAAGTCTTAAATGGTTGAGACAAACAAGAGGACAGTGTTGGGGGGGGGGGGGGATTTGTTGGGGCCACAGTCATGCGATAATCCAATATGAGCTTGCAAAGGTTTGGGATGCCAACACTTGACAAACCACATGCAGAAGTTAGATGCTGTGAGGGGATCCCGGATATCTTGCTTGTTTTTTTAGCTGGAGTGACACCACCTGTACAAACATGCTCAGCACAAAATGGAGACAGAGGATGGAGCCAGGGAGCATCATTCCCTCATGAATCCACCCATCTCCACTTTAGGCCGTAAGGACTGCTTATTACAGCAAGCCAGCCTGTATTTGTAGCAGGTAGTCTGCATGAAGATCCCAGCCGTGGACTGTGAGAGGGATGAGCACTGGGGCATGGGGTTACAACAGACAGACAGACAGACAGACAGACGCTCATGCAAAGGCTGGATGTTATTCAACCTCAGGAGTGAGTGGGATGAGCCAGTGCAGGAGGAGGAGGAGGAGGAGGAGAAGGGAAGGAGGGAGTGGAAAGAGGTGAAAAGACGAGGAGGTCAGGAGAGGCGAGAAAGATGAGTTAGGGGAGGGTTGGGAGAAAGGTGGATTTACAGTACCTGAATCAGTCTGTCTGCCAGAGCAGCGCTCTCCTACAAGATCACCGAAAGAGAAGCGAGGGAAAGACAGGGGGAAAGGAGGACAGAACAAAAGGGGGATGAGGAGTGAAACAGATTAACAGAAAGGCAGAGGTGGAGGTGGAGATGGAGATTGGAGAAGAGAGATACGTTAAAGAGGAGGAAAGATGATTCCAGAAGCATGGGACGGCACGCAGATGGAAGAAGAGAAGAAGGGAAAGAGGCAGAAGGAAGAGAGAAATGGTGTGAAGAAAGGAAGAGAGGAGGTGAATGAGTGTGAGTACAGTGCAATGGCAGGAGGCAGAGGAGAGACAATAAACGGGGAAAGAGAGTAGAAGAAAGTAAAGATTCACAACCACACATTTTGAAAATAAGGGTTCAGCAGCTGAAGTATTGAAGATTGGCTATACACCCAAACACATTCACAGGAAGGAGAGTCATATTGATAACTACAATTAAGTCATACACTACTGTTACAACAAAACTGCTCGTCTAAAAGCATAAAGAGATGCACATGCACAGATTATACACGATAGTTTACCTGTATCATATTAGACAATGAACAGAAATGGCCCTTTTTTTACTTTGAATGTCTACATATATGTCACTGTGTGAATGCATCATACATCTGTCCATGTAGGCAGGAGCTGCCTTAGAGTGACTGAGTCTGTGTGTTATTGAGGTGAATGTGCGTGTGTGTGTGTGAGTGAGTGTGTGTGTGTGTGTGTGTGTGTGTGTGTGTGTGTGTGTGAGTGGGTGTGTGTGTGTCTGTAGCTCTCCCACCTTCTCCAGCGTCTCAATCCTCTGCTTCAGCAGCCTGTTCTCAGTCCGCAGCCTCTGTGAGAGAGAGAGTGAGAGAGAGAGGGAGAGAAAGCGAAAGAGAGACAGATGTTCCCCCTTTATTAAGACATCATTCAAATCAGAGTCAACCAACAAAAATCTAAGCCCCACGGGCAGTGATAGAGGCAAAGAAAGAGAGAAAGAGACAGATAGAGCGAGAGAGAAAGAGAGAAACATAAACTGTGGGGCCGTTGTTAAGGATGAAGGTGTAACCAGCAGAACACCTTCAGTCTTATTCTCTTCTATTCAGAGCTGTGGTGTTGTCGTGTTGGAGCTGGCTGGTGGTACTGTGACACAGGCAGTGTTGGCTGAGGCAGCTGGAATGCTTCATAAGTACAAACATTCAACATTTTAACAAGTGCCCCCTGCTGCTCACCCACTCTATACCCCCTCCTGCCTGAATCCCCAGGGCAGTCCCTCCACGCACCTTGATCTCGATCTGCTCCTCCATCTCCTTGTTCTTGATCGTGGTGTACTCCTTCTCCAGTCTGGGAAAAGAGCAACATAATCACATAGCAGAGCCCTTCATCACTATGACCCTGAGGTCACATTCACTGGTGACTCTCTTAATCAGGGGTCCCCAAACTCAATGATGAGTCTCTGTGAGAGCACCCCCAAATTAAATGAAATGGCTAAAATTTTACTTTTACACAATATGCTACAATGCAGTGGATATTTAACAAACTAATGTGAACATGGCTATATCATGATGTCATTATATTACGGACCTATATAAAACAGTAATACAGTAATTTAGTGATATAATAAAAATGAATCATTGCAGTGATCAAAATATATCCAAGGATGTGTAAACCAAACAATGTTTACTTTTATGAAAGTGTAAAATATGTCTTTTTAAAAATATGTAGAGTTCTGTGCAAAATTCTTAGCCACAATTTTAAATTCTGTAAATTTTATTTCTTTAAGAAAATCAGCTGGTGGGTTGTTCCAAACCTATTTCCCACAGCTCTTCTGCAGTCTCTGGCTGTCTCGCTCCGGCTCTCCAGGTAATCTCAGACTGCCTTGATCAAGTTTTTATCTGAAAATGGTCTATTACGTAATATGTTACTTTATTTATTAAAAATACAATCATTTCTTGGTAACACTTAATATTTTGGAAAATTAATGTTTGGAAATCTCACATTTCAGACCAAATTTATATTTATATATACAAAAAAAATTCTGACCAAATTTATATTTAGAAAAATCTTGGGTGCCTAGACTTTTGCACAGTACTGTACTGTACATATAAACAAAAAAATTTTAATTGGCAGTATTTAACAAACATTTGAGCCGTTATTCATGAAGTGTTGGAAAGCGTGCTCTTAAGTAAGTTAAGCTTATTGATCACACTGATCTTGGTTAGTCCTGTCACTCCTTTGTGATAAATAGAAAATAGAAGGGTGCTTGTGATGAGAAAGATACAACTGTGTTTATGTTCCTTCGTTAAATTGGTTGTATTGATTCATTGTTATTCTACGTGAATTGAATAAGATTAATTACTTGTTGTTAACTGTTCTGTGTTGTGAAAATGAAATAACGAAGTGATTAAGCTTCACAGATACAGCTGGTATGTATGTGCTCAAGGAAAGAGAATAAAAATTGCTTAAAGGTACAATAGGTGAGATGTTTGTGTTAAAACATTGTAACAAGACCATTGTAAATCCCTTCCTATCATTGAAAAAGTGTACATTTGTCGGGCATCAAATGTATAAAAACATTGTACAACTGTACACCATTTAAAGCTCATTGGTTGAAAAACGGTTCCAACTGCCACAGCCAATGGCATTCTGGAAGCTTATTCCGATCGTGTTTGTTGTGTGCTGCCCAAATTGCACTCTAGACAAGCAATCACTGAAACAATTTGGGCAGCAACACGTTCCTTTTGTCTCTTTACGTGTTCAATCAACCGTAAACCTTTATTTCTCTCAAACTGTAAGTTGCAGTTGCATCGTTTGTGGTAGACTATCATATCTTAGTTATATAGCCAGGTAATTACGCAGCCAAATAACTTGCTTGCTCACAATATAGTTGGTTAGCTAAAGTGAAAACTATAAATAGTGTTGTGTTGAACACCAAAGTCAAGATCTCATAAAGTCACCTGTTCGGCGAACAATTTCTTACTAGAACACTACGAAAAGACGGCAGGCTCTGTTGCGTTTGTCAATGTCAGCTTTTCAAGTGCACGAGAAAACTGAACTGTATAATAACGATTTATATTACGCGTTATATTCATAGACTGTGGGAAGCATAAACAGTGTTGTGATTTGAGGTTGTCTGTTGTTGCAATTCCTCTCTTTGTTAGGAGTCCGAAATTACGTATTGTACCTTTCAAATAAAAACCCTTCACTGTCTATTAACACAAATGCACCTGCAATAACATATTGCATTTAGCAGAGTAACTGTCAAGAGAGGTTAAATACAGATCGTCATTCACTCAAATACAGACATTAATTAAAACCAGCTTGAATAAAAACGAACATACATAACCTGCCCCTAACACCAGTATTAGACAGCGCACTACAGGGGTGATTAGGGAGGGAAGTGACTCAAAATGTGTATTTTCTAAGCTTTGCTTGTTATGTATCGCACGTTGCTTTTGTTATTATATCTGCGACATTTAAAGTTAGTGTGCATACTTCTTCATCCTCTTTGGGTTGTATTTGACCTGGTACGCCCTCAGGATGAGCTTGTCTGGGCAGCTGTCAAACTGGTGTGGGATGACCTTCTGGAAGTGCTGCAGGGGGGACAGAACCACAGCCTGAGCAACAGACCATCTCACATAACACAACTGAAACCTACTGCCACGAAGCACGCGGTATAAAAACAGAGCAGACAGGGGACATTATCCTCTTTTTCTGCAGTCGAGTGAACACCTTTTTAAATTAAAATAACATAAGGACGCAATAAAATAATAGGAAACAAATAACAAATAATTGGAAACAGTAAAATTATTGGCACTGTAGCGCCCTCTGCTGTTCAAAGGTTGCTGCTAAAAAAAGCATGGGTACCCCAGATGAACCTGCAGGCCAACTCTTTATCCTCCCTATAATCCATCAGCATTCAAACCATCGTTATAGACTTAATGTCTTTTTTAATTTGGGGAATTTATTGCATGCCCTCTCCCCAAATGATAATAATCTTGTTAGCGAGCACAATGTAAATCCAATGTCCAATACAGCTGCTAGATAGGATAAGATACCTTGTGCCTTTTAATCAGCTTGGAGGAATCTTAATACGTTTTATCCATCGTCATAGCAAAATATGGCTTCCACCAGCCTCTATAATAAGATATGTTTTAGGCACTGTATTTTTACAACAGATCATCATTAAATGTTGGCTCAACCTGAATGGTAACTTTGAAAACAATAAGAAGATTACACTCAAGAAACCTGACATTCTGGGGTGGTTCACAGAGTTTGGCCCAGTCCTAAATCAAGGCTGTAATATCCAACACTTAACATACCACACCTCTACGAGTTATGAATGTCCTGGAACGGTTAACGTTTGCTTGCTAGAGCTCCCTACTGTGCTGTGGTTATCAGACCAACTGCTGGCCAAGTGCCACAGAGAGCTACACCCAGGCATGCAACCAGACACACTGATTAACATGATTAGGGCTCTGCTCTAATGTACTCTGGTAAATTGTGCTAGATGTGGCTCTGGTGGTATTGAGCTGTAATCAGCTGACGTGCTGCAGTAACTGACACTTGCAATGCCAGGCCTGGTGATTGGTGCATGTGACCAGGCCTGTGGAGTTGGGAGGGGCGCGCGATTTGTGCGGAGTACCTGAGACATGCCCTCCATGTCGAGCTGGATGAGGTCAGTCTGGTTGTACTGCAGAATGGCCATGCCCACACGGAATATGATCTCCAGCCCCTGTGCGGTGAACAGCGCACAATCACTTTACATCACAGTCACTTGTCACTCATCTTACTGCTGCCAACACACTGGATCAATAGTTCCCTTTCTCTCAGCCCCAGCTGATGTGTTTTCAGCCTTGTAATGTAAAATAGCTGCTGTGCATCACTGCTGTTGTAAACACACACACACACACACACACACACACACACACGCACACTGTCAGGCATAAACACACACTGTCACACATTCAGTATAATCACACACACACACACACACACACACACAGACGCTGTCACACAAACACATACACACACGCAACAAGCGCACACACACAGTCAGACATTGCACACACACACACACACACACACACTGGCACACATTTAACACACACACACAGACACCTCGGTGACTCTGACCTCGTACATGAAGATGTCGAAGATTCGCGTGGCCACGGGCAGCGGGAGGAAGGTGAGGAAGAGCGTGAGGAACCAGGAGGAGGCATACATGGATGTGTGGAAACTCTGTGAGCGGAAATGCACGTTGAGCTCCGGCAGCTGCTCCTGGGGGGGGCGCAAGAGGGAGGAGAGAGGCGTCAGGGTGCCATTCAGACATGGAGTACAGAACACTCTTTCCCTGACCGGTGACAGAGAGGGATAGCGAAACAGCGAAGCAAAAGGGCTGTCCTGGCTTCCTGGCTACGCATGAACAACGGCCGTTGAGCCTCCTCGTTTTCAGTACCAGAGAACAGAATAAATCATTGCTGTGTGACAAACCGGTTTCATCTTGTTGATAAAACAAAGACTAGCACTACATTGGATGCAGACACCAGGAGGTCTTATGAAACTGGAGAGAGTTAAGTCATTTATTCAGAGGGTACTGCACTGAAACTGCTAATGAATGTGTACGTCGAAAGAGAACATATTATTACACAGAAAAACAAAGCCTGAAAATGGGTGTCTGGGGCTACCCTGTACTTAACAGCATTATTGCTAATTGCCGGCACGGTATGACTGGTTGAGCAAGAGCCATGATTTCTAGTGGAAATGTACTCACAGGGTAAAGAACACAGTACGTTAGGAGAATCCTTAGACTGTGGTTTTCTTGTGCACTTGCAATTTCGCAAACTAACCGACTAACTGGTGCCTCAGTTACGTACTGCACTTACCACAACTTCACCTGTGCTGGATTTTCTCATTTAAATTAAAGCATTGTAACTGACCTTTGTATTCCTTGTATTCAGCAGTATGCATCAAATAGAAATTGCCAATATAATCTTTACCTGACAACTTTTAAAAAGGACAAAGTTCTGAGTGCCTGTTTTGAAAACATAGCTAGACATGAAAGAGGATTATTGAAGCCACCAAACCAAACCAAACCATGGGTGGCAAACCAAATGTTTTTCTGTTTTTTTCACGAGAACCGTTGCATCCGTAGTACCTAGTACACACAAACAAAACACTGTAGAACACAGCAAATTACAGTCCACTGACTGCCCTGAACGTGTCCAAACCTGTCCCTTTGGCGGTATTTGATTGGCTGGTTTGGCAGACTATCCGGTTTGTGAATGGCTGATGCCTGACTGGCTGATTGTTCAAACTTGTTGTGGACGGGGCCCTTACCTGCAGCAGGTACTCAAACTGGTAGATGCAGAGGCCCAGTTCTGCCATGCTGGGCTTGAAGAGCTCCCTCAGACGGTACTCCTGCATCAGACGCACAAAGACGCAGAACGCCTCCTCCTCCGGCATCTGTGGAGCACATGCAGAGGGAGAGGGGTCAAACGCAATCACTCCGTCATATTTACATCTTCTCTATCGATTACTCCACAGTGAGGTAAACAGGGAAGCAGAGATGGGTATTGTGATATGAGCAGAGGGTGACATCACCCTCTACAGTTAAGAGTGCAGTTGTTCCCGGAGACGAAAGCCTTGGTCATTAGCTTGATGAGATGACTAAACCTCTGGTGTCACATGCAGGGACCACAGTACAAAGCCCACAGCATATCAATATATATTTTTATTGCACCATCTAATTAATGGGATCCACTCCTGGAGCCTTTTAACTACAGTATTTGATAAGTGGCAAGTATGGGTGAGGTGAGTGGCCTGTTTGTCTTTAAATGTTCTTCAATTGCAGCTGACAGCTTTGTTCATGGCGTAGATGTTGTTTAATAACACAGCTAAGTTAGCATTAGCAACCTTCATGTTTAATAACGCACATAGCATTAGCAACATCCAGAATTAATAACACAGCTAGTATCAGCAGCATGTGTGTTTAATAACGCAGCTAGCATGAGCAACATTCATGTTTAATACCGAACATAGCATTAGCAACATCCACAATTAATAACACAGCTAGCATGAGGAACATCAATGATAAATAGCACAGCTACCATGAGCAACATTCATGTTAATTAACACAGCTGCATTAGCAACATTCATGTTAAATAACACAGCTGACATAGTATTCTCTCCTACGGTTTTAACGGTTTAAACTGAGTGCATATGACCGTGTTTATGTGTGTGTGTAGGGGAGACGCTAGAAAATATATGCAGTGATTCCTACTGCAGGCCTACTGCAGTGGTACAACAGACAGGGCAAGGGAAGGCGTACTGAATAGATTTCTTAAAAGGGCTCTTTGTGTCTTTAAATCAGAACTGGGAGGACAGGTACAACTTGTCAAACTGGAAAGGAAAGCTGAGGACCAGCGCCTCTCCACCTCTCCATGGGGAATGGCGTAGCAGACACAGGGAGAGTGAAGAGGGGAATTGGGCCAGTGCATCAGAGTGTAGAGTTGTGAACAGGAACCAGACTCACCTGCATGAGCAGCAGTCCAACAATGAAGGCACTGCCCTGACAGTAACCCACCTCCCGGTCCACGAGGGAGTACGCCTGACAAAGACCAATAAACAGACATGCAAGTTTACTATTCACAATAGTCTCCAGCAGACCTGGGACAAATATGTACATATTTAGAATTCTTTAATACTTAAAATACTTTTCTGTGCTCGAATGATCTTGCCTAGTGCAATCGAGCCAACCAGGAGGACCTGAAGGTGGGTTTTCATTTTTTGAGAGTATTGCATAGATTCCAATATGCCAGACAA